>NW_017617156.1:0-464204 GCF_001879475.1 Ipomoea nil
TTAAAAAAGAAAAGGTTAATTGGTGTTTAAATTGTCGAGGTGTAAGCTGACAATATTTTAGGTTGCGAGTAGTAAGAAAGTAGGCATATTAGCTGCGGTAAGAAGTATATTTATGCACCGCTAGTCATTTTCGTCCCTATATTCCAAAAATTGCAAAATAGTCTGTTACGGAGTTTCGGAGATGCTGTGGATGACTGTGATTTGATGCAAATGCCAATGAGGGGCCATCAGTTTACGTGGCAGAAGGGAAAGGGATACCGAATTGGATAGAGGAAAGATTGGACAAGGCTTTAATAACGAATGATTGGGGTCTGCTCAATGAGAATGCATGGTTGGAGAATATTCGAACCCGGGCCTCGCGATCATTCGATCCTATTCCTCAGTATTAATGCGATTCGCATGCCAAGGGGAAGGGGGCCCCGGAAGTTCAGGTTTGAAAAATACGTTCTTAACTTTACATAAAAGTTGCAATTTTAATCTCTAAAGCACATTGTTTGTCACCCTTAATATATTAGGTTTTGAATGGCTGATGGGTATTTCAGTAATTTCAAATGCGTTTTCTTTATTTCACCCCATTGCTTCCCTGTATGTTATAATTTATATATGTAATACCTAACCAATCAAACTTCTTGAGTATGAAACTAAGAAATTAAACACATCATGACATCACTATAATTCTATTAAAGTGCATCTTTGGTTTTGCATTACAAAGTACAAAATATTAAAGAACGTAACACTACTTCTTCAACTTTAAGGATGGAGGACTTTCAATGTCAATGTGAAGAATTGGTTTCTATGAAGATGTAAATAAGGGGAGAAGGTATGGTATTACAAATCTGCTTGGAAGTTACATGTTTGCCTTCTAATGACAACAATGAGGAATCACAAGTTCACAAAAATCTAACAAAATTAATAGGACAACGGTCTTCAGAGAATAAAATTGTAACTATTTTTATTTTTTTAATTTTTTTTTTATAAAGTTAAAGTGTATTTTGTAAGTTTATGTAAAACAATGATCAAAACAACTAATATTGCACAAAATCCCATTTTAACTTTTTAAAAATGTAAAACTAAGTAATATGTGACAAAAATGCCTTATCTATTTTCTTTTTTGGCAAAAAAAAAAAAAAAAAAAAAAAAAAAAAAAAAAAACACACATTGGTTTAAAAGGTTTTGGAAATGCTCTCAAAAAGAAATAGACCAATTCTATCTCATCCATACCTGATTGTTATGTTGTGGATTACGTTCTACCATAAGCAATGTGAATCTTTGCTTTGGGCGGACGCTCTCTCCGAAGATCAGGATTAGATAGTGCTCTTGTATGAGGGTTTCTAATAATAATAATTGATGGTTTTAGGGTTTTCGAGCCCAAGGAGGTCCAACACAACCTTTGGCTGGTGGGTGCACCTTTCGGTAAAATGTATGTCTATTTCGGAGATTATGCTAGTACTTGAAAATTTTTGGTATTCTCCCCCTTTGGGTGCTCAATTGTCTGTCTTTTTACAAGAATGGAGGAGCCTTTATATAGTGGCTCCTCCTCTACCGACTTGAAGGCCTTTAATGGCCGACTTCAAGGCTAATTAAGATACGGAGCCGTTGGACGCCATTACTCGGTCGACCAACGGCTCTCCCAGGCTTGTAACGGCCCGACCGTGTCCGGCTTTCAATGTCTTAACGGCTCCCTTTTAAACGAATCTCTTCAATGCTCTCAACGGCTCCTTGAGCCGAGTCCTTTCCTGGGTTTGGGTCTTGGTCGACTCCTTGTCTTGGCCTAAGCTCCTACTGGACTCCTCTTAGCAGCTCTGAACTGGGCTCCGTGCTTGGGCCTGGGCCGACTCCCGGACTCGGCCCAATTGCTCTTCGGGCTCCTCTCGACGCTGGCCCCAGTTCTCCTATCTATTTTCTTTGGGCCCCTATCTCTTGGGCCGGGGTCCTCACCCCATCAACTAGTCCCTCACTTTTCCACACCCGGTCCGCTAGCCTGGGTTTGGAAAAGTAACAACTGTTCATCCCTCTCAATCATCGTATCTTCGTCTTAAATATCTTTTGGTAACGTCCGGATCCTCAGCCATCTCCTCCGGATCTCGCGGGGCCGTTTGGATTCTTCCGTCTAAACTTGGCCCCTATAAATGGCGTCCTTCCTTCTCTTTCACCTTCTCAAGTCTATCATGGGTCGTTCTCCTCTGAAAGGAAAACGGATTGACTTCGGGTCTCCTTGGCGTCCGCTGCCCTCCAAGCGGACTCAGCCTGAACGGGAACACGGGAAGAAGACTCCTCGCCCAGCCCCTCAGAGGTCTCCTGCCGGCGCTATGTCCTCAGCTTCTCAGCCGCCGACTCCTTCTCGACGCGAGGTCACTCCGTCATCACGCCATCCGCCTACTCCCACGACTGCCCGAGTGACTTCTCAAGATGGGTCCTTTGTTGAGGTGGCGGTTCCAGAGCAACTTACTTTCAGAATGACCTTCTCGGTTCCGCTGGACGACCTGGACGGGCCGGTTACGGGCCTGATGAATGATGAGGATTACGCCCGCTACCTGGAGGTGTATCCGGATGACGAGGAGCCAATTGCGCCACCACTCATGCCAGCTTTCTGGGACTCGTTCTTTCCATCCCCGCCTGGACCATCGGGGGGGTTCTTTGGGGGCGACTCCTCCTCGCCTGGCGAGTGATCGTATGTACTGGAGTTGGCCACAGTTCGGAGGAATTTCTTTTAGGAGCATTTTCATATTCCTTATTGTAATAAGCTCCTTGCCATTTGTATCCTCCTTTTTGCAATAATAATAAATGCTATCCTTGCCTTATGTTTTGTCGTGTTCTATTACGTACTCATCTGGATGACTGGTCAAGGGGTCGGTCACGTCATCGAAATCTTTTCGGTCTGACACCGGCAAGATTCCCCATATCCTGGGCGAATCCACTTTTTTCTGCGTTGGCGTGCGAATCTCGCTCTTCTCGAGCGGATCTGATGGAACTAATCTCTGACAGAGATTCGCGTCATCCGTCTAATCCGGCTCAGTTATGTCAGTTATAATCTCCTCCGCGATTATCGCCTAGGTATTTGCCTTCGCTGGGCTATATAAAGGCTCTTTACAGTTGATGCAAATCGCAACATTCTCCACTTTGCGAAGGTACGACGCTATGAGTTATAGGGACGGTGATCGTCGCTGGTCCATTCGTAACAAGGAGCATGCTCGTCTGGAGCAACTGAGGCAGAAGAGGTTGGCTAACGGAGGTCGTTTGGTGGGCGACTCGGCCTCAGACCCCATCGTGGTGCTTCCAGACATGCTGGACCTGATGTGCAGGGAGCCCATTGACGTGGAGATGGAATCTGGGGTGGAGATGGAGCCTGTGGTGGAAGATCCCGAACCAATGGCGGAAGAGAAGTGGGAGGCTCCTCCCCTCTTCGGTGTGGCCATGTCGCCAAGCGCTCTGGAGAGTCCTTTGCAAATGATCGATGACGGGCAGTCTGCCGTGTATCTGGACGAAATGCCTGAGCCTGAGCCAAGTCCTCTGCCTTTCCATTCTCAATACCTCCTCGAAGGTCCTCCGACCGCTAACCCGTCGACAGAGAAAGAAGCCAAGCCTTGACTCGTTTTTTTTTTTTTCTCTTGTAATTTGCATCGGCCGAGTGTTGGGCCTTGTAATCTTCGTACTAATTAAATAAATTGTGCGTTTTTCTGTCCGACCCCACATCTTCTTAGTATTTTGTCGTCCGACCTCTGGTCTATGGGACTGATTCCTAGTCTTGCTATGGCGAGACCCTCCTGGTGAGGGAGTCGCCGAGTCTGATTGCCGACCTGGTTACTGGAGTCTCTTCGTGAACTCGGCTGATATCATTCGATGAGCCGGGTTCTACCGGGTCATTCTAGAAGCTTCCAGCTCATATCACATGGGCCCAGAGGCCATGGCCCACTACGGGCTTCCGGCTTAGCAGGACGGGTCACTTGACGTTCGACCCTAGCCTAGGACAGACGCGCCGTCTGTGGGCTAACCCTAGGCCTGAACCGTCGCCCCGCCTTTTGAGGCATTAAATGCGGCGTCCCTTCACGTCTCGTCACCTCCACTTCCTCCAACGAGAAGGTGGCACGTGGCCGTCCTTTGAAATTCCTCCCCTTTAAATAGCCATTTCGTCTCTCTTTTCCTTCTCTTCTCCAGTCTTTCTTCTCAGCTTCAACTTTGAGCTTCTCCGGCCACTCAATACTTCCTCCGATCTCTCTCCTAACTTAGGTAATGTCTTCTTCCTCACATTCTTCTTCTTCTCGTCGTTACTCGGTTGATAACCTTGAGACGACCTCTCCCTCTTCGTCTTCTCCTTCTTCGTCTTCTTCTTCTCCTCCCCGTCGTATGGAACTTCCGGCGGACATTCCATCGACGTCCTCTCTTCGTCGTATGGAACTTCCGGCGGACGTTCCATCGACATCTTCTCTTCCACCGACCCCCTCTTCTTCGGGGGCGGTTACTCCGCTGAGCCCCGCTCCTCTAACGACGGTGGCGGCTCTGCCGGGTGGCATCGGACGGCCGCGGGGCAAGTTCGATTCCATCGTCCGCCCTTCCGGGTCACCATCCGTTGTCAATGCGGTGGACCTGGAAATGGCCCGATACCTTCTTGGGCCTTCTGCCGTAGTCCTCGCCCCGGAGGGCCGGCAAATTTACGACCCCCCCCCCCCCCCCCCCCCCCCGAGGGTTGTGTCGGTATTCATTTACACTCGGTTGCCATTGGCTTCCGGGTTCCTCCGTGTCCTTTTCTTTCCCTTTTCTACCGCCATTACAACTTAGTTCGGGGCCAACTAGTGCCCAATTCTCACCGACTCCTCACTTGCTTCGTCAACCACTGCCATTGGTGGTTGTGTGAGCCAGACCTAGACCTGTTCCGGTATCTTTTTACCGTGAACAAGGTCGGCTCGCACTCGCCGGGCTTCGTTCAAGTCGCCGCTTGCCGGGGCGGCAGCTTTTCGAGGGGCTGTCCGATTCCATTAAGGACTGGAAGCTCCTCTATTTCTTCGTCCGCCCTGCTTTTTCTTCCTTCACCTTTCCGACCTTGTGGCCGGCCGCTCTATTCAAGCCTTGCTCTCGACGTGCCGTTCCTTCCGATGATGCGGTCCTGGGCGGCGAGTTCTTGAAGGGCTTTGGGCCGTACTCTGTCAAGTACTGGTCCCGAGTCCGGGCCATGGCTAAGCGTGGCTTGCTACCGGAGGGTGCGGCCACCGTAGGTAGTCTTCGTTACCCCTCGTTCCTCTTCTTTTCTTATCTTGCCACATTCCGACTCGGAATACTTCATGGTTTTTCTCCCCTTTCCGCAGGTCCGTACGACTCCGACTCCTCCAGCTCCGCCGAAGCGGTTGAGCTGACTCCCGAGATGGCGGATAGAGCCGAAAAGATGAGGCGTCGGCTGACCCAGCGCACTTCCGGCACTGCTGCTGCCTCTTCATCCCAACCGTCTCCTGCCCCCAGGCCGACTCCTCCACCACCTCAAAATGTGGTGGATTTGACTCCGTCGCCAGTGGTGTCGCCCACTCGGCAGCCTCCTCCTCCTCAGACAGAGAGCCCCAGCTCTAAGCGCCCGACTGGTCAAACTGATGAGCCGGCTCCAAAAAGAATCCGGCTGTGCCATGAGGTAGAGGAGGATGCCCAGATCTGGATGGGCGCCTCCTCCGTCCGTAAGTGGTGTGCTAACGTCCTCTTGCCTAAGGACGTGGAGGCGACTCATGCTCTGGGGGACGCGTACATCATCGAGGCCTCGCTGCGCCAGTCATACCGCGTAAGTGTTTCCCATCTAATTCCTCTTATTCGTTCTTTCCTTTTATTATCTGACTCGTGGCCATTTCGCAGAACCTCACCTTCCAGATGGAGATGAGTAAGCGGCTGCAGAACTACAGGGCCGAAATGCGGTCTATGGCCCTCAAGCTGCGTCAGACGGAGGAGGCCTTTTTGGAAGAGCAGGCGAAGCACCTCAAGGCGGTGGAGGTGCACAATTCCGAGATGCTGAGGGTCACCCGTCAGTGGGAGGAGGAGCGGGACAAGGTGGCGACAATTGCGGCGACCTCTGTTGAGGAGTACAAGAAGTCGGCCGCCTTTGAAGCGGAGGTGAAGGCGGTGATAGAGGCTCGCAAAAAGGAAATTGCTAAGGACTGGCTGTCGACGCCGGACGGTGACGAGTTCCTCCTGGACTTGGGCGAGCGTGACTATCGCCTCGGCTTTCGCGAGGCGCAGACAGAGATCCATTCTGCCTTGCTGGTCCGCGACTCCTCTTTCACTCCCGAGAGCTGGGGCCTCAAGCCCGTAATAGATGCTCTTCCGGCGAATGAAGGACAGTCGGCGACTGTGGACTTGGCAGCTCTTCCGGCAGCCTCTGATCCGACGACTCTTCCCTCAGCAACACCTCCTGAGCTCGTCGAGTCCTCTCTTCAGGCCGAGGACCCTTTTTCTGTTCCCCTGACTGGACCAACGGCAGGGGCTCAAGTCGAAGGGATTGATGTCGACACCCCCTCCCCAGTAGTTTAGGGCTATCCTGTTTGGTATAGTCCCTTTTGTAAAGGCTGGCCTCCTTTTCGGGCCTTTTTTAATAGAATTACCATTTTCTCTTCTCTTTCGTATTATCTTGAGCTCGAGGCTTTCTCTTTAACCCTGTTTCTTTAACTGCTCGCCGAGTCTCTCGGTCGAGGTGATTCCTTATGAATTTTTCACGAAAACGACTAAGGGTTCGGGCCCTTGTTTTCTAACTTTTTCTCGCCGAGTCCCTCAGTCGAGGCGACTCCTTAGGCTTTTACTTTCTCAGAAACGTTTCAGGGTCAGTGCCCCATGGTTTCTTTATATACTCGCCGAGTCCCTCAGTCGAGGCGACTCCTCTTGGCTTTTTCACGGAAACGACTAAGGGTCTGGGCCCTTGTTTCCTAACTCTTTCTCGCCGAGTCCCTCAGTCGAGGCGACTCCTTAGGCTTTTACTTTCTTAGAAACGTTTTAGGGTCAGTGCCCCATTGTTTCTTTATATACTCGCCGAGTCCCTCAGTCGAGGCGACTCCTCTTGGCTTTTTCACGGAAACGACTAAGGGTCTGGGCCCTTGTTTCCTAACTCTTTCTCGCCGAGTCCCTCAGTAGAGGCGACTCCTTAGGCTTTTACTTTCTTAGAAACGTTTTAGGGTCAGTGCCCCATTGTTTCTTTATATACTCGCCGAGTCCCTCAGTCGAGGCGACTCCTCTTGGCTTTTTCACGGAAACGACTAAGGGTCTGGGCCCTTGTTTCCTAACTCTTTCTCGCCGAGTCCCTCAGTCGAGGCGACTCCTTAGGCTTTTACTTTCTTAGAAACGCTTCAGGGTCAGTGCCCCATTGTTTCTTTATATACTCGCCGAGTCCCTCAGTCGAGGCGACTCCTCTTGGCTTTTTCACGGAAACGACTAAGGGTCGGGGCCCTTGTTTCCTAACTCTTTCTCGCCGAGTCCCTCAGTCGAGGCGACTCCTTAGGCTTTTACTTTCTTAGAAACGTTTTAGGGTCAGTGCCCCATTGTTTCTTTATATACTCGCCGAGTCCCTCAGTCGAGGCGAATCCTCTTGGCTTTTTCACGGAAACGACTAAGGGTCTGGGCCCTTGTTTCCTAACTCTTTCTCGCCGAGTCCCTCAGTTGAGGCGACTCCTTAGGCTTTTACTTTCTTAGAAACGCTTCAGGGTCAGTGCCCCATTGTTTCTTTATATACTCGCCGAGTCCCTCAGTCGAGGCGACTCCTCTTGGCTTTTTCACGGAAACGACTAAGGGTCTGGGCCCTTGTTTCCTAACTCTTTCTCACCGAGTCCCTCAGTCGAGGCGACTCCTTAGGCTTTTACTTTCTTAGAAACGCTTCAGGGTCAGTGCCCCATTGTTTCTTTATATACTCGCCGAGTCCCTCAGTCGAGGCGACTCCTCTTGGCTTTTTCACGGAAACGACTAAGGGTCTGGGCCCTTGTTTCCTAACTCTTTCTCGCCGAGTCCCTGGAGTGGTCAACCGTAACTTGTACTTTTATTCAAGTCTTTCAGGACCCGCGGGCCCATACATGTTTTGTCCCTTTCTATTGAAAAAACTTCTTCAGGTGGATAACGTTCCAAATTCGATCCACGGGCTTGCCCTCCATGGTTTCCAGTTTGTAGGTCCCCGCTTGGACAACCGCGGCGATGCGGTATGGTCCCACCCACTTGATCGCAAGCTTACCCCCTTCTGTGGGTTGGCTAGCCTGTCGATCCCGTAGCACGAGGTCGCCGACCTGGAAGGCTCGCGGACGAATCCGCCGATCGCGATATCTTTTCACCACCTGTTGGTATTCAGCCATTCGCGCACTCGCGGCTTCCCTCTTTTCTTCTAAGAAATTTTTCTCGATTCGAAGACTCTCTTCGTTCTCCGTGTCTGAATAGGTACGGACCCGGTGAGTGGGCTCGACCACCTCAATTGGAACCTTGGCCTCAAAGCCATACGCGAGGGAGAACGGACTCTCTCCCGTTGCTCGTCGTTGGGTGGTGCGATAAGCCAATAGGACTCGGTCAAGCTCATCCGCCCAACTCCCTCGAATGTCTTCCAATTTCTTCCGAATTCCATCCACTAGCGTTCGGTTCACATTCTCGACTTGTCCATTGGCTTGTGGGTATGCTACCGACACCTTAGTGTGGCGAATTTTGTGTCGGCGGCAGAAGTCGGTGAATGCCTGGCAATCGAACTGTCGTCCGTTGTCGCTAACGATGTGCTCGGGCAGGCCGAAGCGGCAAATTACTTTTTTCCATAAAAAGCGTCGGCATTGGTACTCGGTGATGGTGGCCAGTTGTTCCGCCTCGACCCACTTGGTGAAGTAGTCGATAGCTACGACACAGAACTTCAAACCTCCGGGGGCGACTGGCAATGGGCCCAGCAAATCAATCCCCCACTTGGCAAATGGGATAGCGGTGGTGACCGGCGTGTAAAAAGTAGCTTGCCGAGTATCTTTCTTGGCGAATGCCTGGCAAACGCCACACTTGGATATCCATTCAATACAGTCTCGCATCATGGTGGGCCAATAATATCCTTGGACGACTAACTTTCGAGCGAGTGTGTGGGCACCCTGGTGCGCGGCACAGATGCCTCTATGGGCTTCGTCCATTATTTTCTCGGCCTCGGGCCTGAGCAAACATCTTAACAAAGGTCTTCCGAACGACCGTTTATATAACTGCCCATCAATGATCTGGAAAGAGGGGGCCTTTCGTCGAACCCTCGCGGCGACTCCTGGGTCTTCCGGTAACTCGCCTTTTTCTATGAATCGCCGGATGTCCTCTATCCAGAACATCTCGGGATTTTTCTCTCGGTCCCATTCCTCGCCAGTCACTTGCTGGACCCTTAGCGGTGCTTCTTCGATGCTTGGTCGGCTTAGCTCCTCTTTCTGACAGATTTTTACCAGGTGGTCCGGTACTCCTTCCAAGGCAATCTTGGACAATATGTCAGCTTCTATGTTATCCGTTCGAGATATATACCCTATTTCGTAGGCTCCGAACTCTTTTAGCATCTCAACCGCGCGTTCTCTATATAGAGTCATCCGGGCATTCTTTGCCTCGCATGTGCCTGAGATCTGCCCGACTACTAACTTAGAGTCAGTCTTGACTCGTAACCTCTCGACCCCTAAGGCCCTGGCGAGTCAGAGGCCGTTTAACACAGCTTCATACTCGGCCTCGTTGTTGGAGGCTTGGAACAGATAGCTCAGGGCATAATACAGTCGGAACCCTTCGGGGGTGATGAGCACAACACCTCCTCCGCAGTGCTGTCAACTTGATGCTCCGTCCGCATGCATTTCCCACCATTCGCCTAGGCAGCTCTCTACGGCGCGTTCCTTTTCTTCCTCACTCGCGGTGCATTCGACCAAGAAATCAGCCAAGGCCTGACCCTTTATAGAAGGCCGGGGCTGATATTCAATCCCGTATTGGGTTAGTTCTACGGCCCATTTTACCAGGCGACCGGACGACGATGGGTTTCGCAAAACACTTCCGAGAGGCTGGTCTGTCAGTACACGGACGGTGTGGGCTTGGAAGTAGGGCGCCAACTTGCGCACGGTAATCACCAACGCGTATACAATTTTTTCCAAGGCGGTATACCTTGACTCGGCAGCCTTCAGAGACCGGCTTACATAGTAAACCGGGTGCTGGACTCGCTCTTCCTCTCGAACCAACACCGAACTCACCGCCTTGCAAGAGGCGGCTAAGTACAGAAACAAGGGCTCGCCCGCCTGGGGGGTAGACAATACCGGGGGTGTCGAGAGGTATTGTTTCAATTCTTCAAACGACTGCTGGCACTCTGGGGTCCAAGCGAATCCTTCCTTCTTCTTCAGGGCTTCGAAGAAGGGCACGGTCTTATCTGCCGCCTTGCTTAGGAAGCGGCTAAGGGCGGCCAATCGGCCGGTCAGCCGTTGCAGGTCTTTTATAGTACTGGGAGGCTGCATGTCGACGATGGCCTGTACTTTCTCAGGGTTAGGCTCGATACCTCGCTTGGTGACCATGTAACCCAGGAACTTTCCACCTTGCACGGCGAACGCGCATTTCTTAGGGTTTAGCCGGAGGTTGTACCTTAACATTACTTTGAAGCAGTCGGCCAAGTCCTCTGCGTGTTTGCTCTCCTCTTGGCTTTTGACGAGCATGTCGTCGACGTACGCGGCCATCGATTTTCCCAGCAGGTGCTGAAACAATCGGGCCACCATTCGGGTATACGTGGCTCCGGCGTTCTTGAGCCCAAACGGCATGACTCGGTAACAATAAACTCCGTCCGGTGTCAGAAACGCGGTCTTTTCTTCGTCCGCCGAGTGCATGAATATCTGATGGTACCCCCTAAAGGCGTCCATAAAGCTCAACAGCGCCGACCCCGCCGTCTCGTCGACCAGTTGATCGATCCACGGTAAGGGAAACGGATCTTTTGGGCAGGCCTTATTAAGGTCGGTATAGTCTATGCACATCCGCCACGCCGGGGGCTTGGGTACAAGGACCACATTCGCCAACCACTCTGGGTACTTAACTTCGCGGACGTGTCCGGCTGCGAGTAGCGTGCTCACTTCCTTCTTCACGAATTCTCTTCGGTCGTTGGCCAGGTATCGCTTCTTCTGCACAACCGGTCGATGCCCGGGATCCACAGCGAGTCTGTGCGATATGATCGATCGGTCAACGCCTGGCATGTCCTCCGGGCACCAGGCGAAGACCATCCGGTGTTCCCGGAGCACCTTTATAATTTCTTCCTTTACTTCCTCGGGGAGGCCGACTCCAATTCGGACTCGTCGGTCCGGCTGCGTGGAGTCGATCTCGACTTCTTCCAACTCGACGGCAGGCTCCGGACGTGGTATTATTGTCCTTTTTGGGGGCCTCTCGGTGATCTCATGGACCTGTATCTCGCGCTTGCCCATCCCCTTACATGCCTGTAGGTAGCAGTCGCGAGCGACCTTACGGTCACAGCGCACCGTGCCTATTCCGCTTGGCGTGCGGAATTTTAAACAAAGATGCTCAATTGAAATCAACGCTCCAAGATCCTCGAGACCCGGTCGGCCGAGTATAGCGTTATGTGAACAGGCCAGATTCACCACAATGAACTTCATGCTGATTCTCTGTACGTCTGGGTAACTGTCGATCTCAACTGGAAGTGTGATCGATCCTTCCGCCTCCACCGAGTCCCCTGTGAAACCGGCGAGGGGAGTTTTGACAGGACTCAGCTGTTCCCGAGTCATTCCCATTTTGATGAGGGTTTCTAGGTACAGCACATTGACGCTGCTTCCGGTGTCCACCAGGATTCGTCGAACGACAACGCCATTGATGTCCATAGCTATAACCAGCGCATCTCGATGCGGTGTTTCACCGGCTGGTAAATCTCGGTCGGTAAACACAATGGGCTCTCGGCACACCTTTTTAGGGTCTCCTCGCGCCCGTACACCGTTCCGACGTATAACTGGCGGGCCCAGGCTTTTCGGGTGTTCGTTGAGTCACCACCTTCCGGCCCGCCGACTATCATGTTGATAACCGGCTTCTGACGCCACTGAACCTCCTCCTCCTCGGGAGTCGGCTGCTTGCCTCGACTATTTTCGGCAACGGCGGCGGGATCCTCATCCCCTCGATTGACCGATCTTCGCCTCCACTGATTAGGAGGCGGGGTCCCTTGTTGAATGATACCCTCCATGATCTTCTTCAGGTAGAAGCATTCCTCCGTGCTGTGAGTATAAGATTTATGATAACGACAATACTTAGAGGTCTTACCCATTTCTTCGTTCGTCGGGCGATCGTCGGTTGGCGGAGGCAGAGGCGGGGCGACCGTTTGTATCTCATGGACCGGACGTTCGGGAATCGGCCGATAAGCGTGGACGACGGGTCTGTCGTATGGACGTCTGACCTTGGGTCGCCGAGTCACGTCCGGGCGCCTTTCTTTGGTTTCCGCCCGCGTCCTCTTCCCGCTGGCGGATCCGCCGACTTCGCGCTGTCGCTTGTACTTCATAGCCTGCTCTGTGTTGGCCCTCTTGTTGGCCATATGAATGGCTTCTGCGTAGGTGGCCGGACGATTGTCCCTCAGGTCTCGGTACAGCTGGCCGGACCGCAGCGACTCGATGAAGAAGGTGAGCGCCGTCTGGTCCTCGACCTCTTATATGGACTGGATTTCTTTCTGCCAGCGGGCCAAATAGGTTTTCAAGGACTCGCCTTCGTCTTGATGAATGTCACCCAAGTGTGTTAGGTCCTTTTGTGGCTTGATATTAGCGGCGTAATGGCTCATGAAGCGGTCTGCCAGCTCTTCAAAGTTGTGAATCGATCCCGAGGGCTGTGCCACTAGCCACCTTTGTGCTGACCCTTTCAACGTGGGCAAGAAGGCGCGGCACATGACCGGATCTCGTACCCCCAAAACCTGCATCTTAGCCTGGTAGCTCAGCAAATGCTCCCGGGGATCGCCGGTTCCATCGAACGTGGCCTGCTCCGGGAACTTGAAATCACCCGGTATCTTAAAAGCCATAACCTCATCCGAGAAGGGTAAGGCGGTCAGTAACGTACGTCCTGGGGACTTGGTTTTCCCCTCCATCTGTTCTTTCAGATTTCGCACTTCTTGCACTAAGTTCGCCACTTCGACCCTCTCCCGGGTGCGATTTCCTGTGGATTCCGTGCTCTCGCCGATTTCAGACTCAGCCGGTTGGTCAAGGTTGCATGGAGGTTGCTCCACGCGACGAGTCTCAGTCCTGGCTCTTTTGGTACGGTTCTTCTCTCGTGCAGCTTGTCAATGGCGAGCGGCTAACGGGGCATGACTGGGTTCCATCCGACCCAATCGTTCTCTTGCCGACCGGCGCCCGATGCTGGGACCCAGCCGAGAATGAACGGACTGTACCGGTTGGCTTTCGGCCCGTCGGCTCTGTTGCCGGTTGTCGGGCCTATGAAGCGGCTGTAACTCGCGTTGCGGCTGGCAAGTGATGGACTGTTCTCTCACTCCTAGGCTTGCTTCGGCACAGGCGCGTCCGATTGCACGCAGCTGCTCTGGGGTGAGCAGCACTTGGGGCAATTGTTGGTTTATCGGTGGTGTCGGCGGCGGTGTTGTCTCGTTTTCCCGGCTCCGGGCATTTCTCCGATTCAGCTGGCTTCTCAGGTCTGCTTCCCGTCCATTGTCATGACGGCTCGATTGTTCTTCACTTCCTGCCATGTCTGGAGCTTTTCTAATTCGACTGGGATTCTAATCGTTGTTCCTCGGACTTGCCTCACTCAAGAGGACACGTGACTCTTAGTTTCGATCCCCACAGACGGTGCCAGTGATGGTTTTAGGGTTTTCGAGCCCAAGGAGGTCCAACACAACCTTTGGCTGGTGGGTGCACCTTTCGGTAAAATGTATGTCTATTTCGGAGATTATGCTAGTACTCGAAACTTTTTGGTATTCTCCCCCCTTTGGGTGCTCAATTGTCTGTCTTTTTACAAGAATGGAGGAGCCTTTATATAGTGGCTTCTCCTCTACCGACTTGAAGGCCTTTAATGGCCGACTTCAAGGCTAATTAAGATACGGAGCCGTTGGACGCCATTACTCGGTCGACCAACGGCTCTCCCAGGCTTGTAACGGCCCGACCGTGTCCGGCTTTCAATGTCTTAACGGCTCCCTTTTAAACGAATCTCTTCAATGCTCTCAACGGCTCCTTGAGCCGAGTCCTTTCCTGGGCTTGGGCCTTGGTCGACTCCTTGTCTTGGCCTAAGCTCCTACTGGACTCCTCTTAGCAGCTCTGAACTGGGCTCCGTGCTTGGGCCTGGGCCGACTCCCGGACTCGGCCCAATTGCTCTTCGGGCTCCTCTCGACGCTGGCCCAGTTCTCCTATCTATTTTCTTTGGGCCCCTATCTCTTGGGCCGGGGTCCTCACCCCATCAATAATAATAATAATAATAATAATAATAATAATAATAATAATAAATGTGAATCATATATAGATTATGTGTCTGCAGTTAGTATATTATATACTTCTAAATAACAAATTATGTACTTCAATTTATTTAGATGTACATAATATGTTAATTGTAAGTATACAATATAGGCCAGGGTTCATAATGTACATGTTGGACCCTGGTCCTTAATATATTTTGCGACCCACACCTCTATAGATCATTGTTATACCATGGACCAAAGTTCATATAGCATTGTGGGCTCTGGTCCAAAAATTATGTGTATGCAGTTAATACATTTGTACATGCAGTTAACAATTTCTATACCTGTAAACAAATTGAATGCACATAACACAGTGATTACAGACACATAACATGATAACTACAGACACATAAATTGTTAACTACAGGTACAGAATATTTTAATGGTAGACACATGAGATTATGGTTAACATGTTATGTGTTTGTCGTTAACAGTTTATATGTTTGTAGTTATCATTTTATGTATATGTAATTACTTTGTAATGTGCCTTCAAGTTGTTTATAGGTACAAAAACGATTAACTGTATGTAGAGAATGTGTTAAGTGCAGGTACAAAATCTGAAAGTTATTTTGGACCATGGTCCACAATGTAAGATAGACCCTAGTTCATGATATAATTTGCTTCTATAGATTAAACTTTTTTTTTTTTATACCACTACTACTCCCAAATTCTACTCTCAACTTTTAGTCACTCTTACACAATTTTGATGTTGACATTTTCATTGGGACTCACAAGATAGAGTTCTAGTACATGTACTCCCAAATTCTACTCCCTCACTTTTACTCCATGACATGGCAAACAAAGATGAACTATTTTCATCATATAGGTCCCAGGAAATATGTCTACATCAAGAATTTGTAAGATGGAGTAAAAGTTGGAAGTAAGAAATGAGAGTGCATGCAGTATTTTTCTTTTTATTTATTTTTTGAGCTTGCACATTTATTATTGTACACTACATCCATCTCATTTTATATGTTTAGTTTGATTAATGAGTCTTGACTGATGTTATTTATAATTTAATTTTTTTTATAATATTAAGTTTAATATTTGTATATAAAATTTATACAATTAGAACAATATTAAAATGTTATTAAATATTAAAAAATTAAATTTAAAAATAATAAGAAAATAAGTTTCAAAAAATATATATTTAACCAACAAATAAAATGAAATAACTAAGGATCTTGTGGTCCACTGGTATTTGGTTGCTCCCCTATGTGGGAGGTTTAGGGTTCAAGCCTTCTGTAGGCATAGATGGAAGGTTTAGGGTTCAAGCCTTGTGTAGGCGTAGATTGTCTATGTGGTATCCAGCTTCCTTTGTAATAAAAAAAAAAAAATAGATAGATGAAATATTTATAATTCACATATTGGACTCATTCAAATTATATCGTGCACCATCGAGCTTCAAATTTTTTTCGTTTTGTTTAATGAAAAGAAACGGCACCCAGGAAAAAGTAACTTTGTTATTTATTTTCATTTTGTATACACTGCAATTTTCAGTTCAACACAATTATTACAGTTTCGTTCGATATAACTACAGTTTCGTGCGATATTTATACACTTAAATATGTGAAAATGTTATTTAATTTTATTTTATATACACTATAGATTCATTAAAACACAACCACATGACCATTTTGATATAACTACAGCTTCATTGCATAATATACACTCAAATATGTGAAATGTTATTCAGTTTTATTTTATATACACTGCAATTTCATTTCACTACAATTACAGTATCATTTTGATATAACTGCGGTTTCATTTAATAATATATAAAATAATACGTGAGGCATTGTCGGTTTAGATACACTATAGTGTCAGTTTAAATACACTATAATTTCAGTTGGTAATTAACACACTAAAAAATGTGCATTCTATTAACAGTAACAATGCGCCATTTTTTACTTAAACAAATGGTGCCGTTTTAATTGCCGGTGCACGTTCATCGCGGTCTATAATATAACGACTGTTGGACTCATCCGTTGGCCAAATAATTTTGTATGGACCAGACATGAGACATGTGAAATTATTTTTGTAGATAGTTCTCGGGATCCGAGCCCGAGACTTTTGCTGCTCGAATATCATACTCCGTATCTTTTAGTCCCCATTGCAATTGTGACTATGCATTCTTTTCTTTTTTGTTATTTATTTATCATTATTATTCTTTTTTCAATTCCTTCCTTCTTTCCAGGTATGCACTATGTGTCGTGTTTGATCAAAAAAGTATTAATATATTTTTCTTTTTTCTTCTGAGAGCATATATTATATACAAAAATTATGTTTTATTCACTGCTTATTAGTTTTAAGGCTATAATTTTTCATTTATATATTATCAATTTTTTAAATTGAAAATAAATGTACCAATAATTGTTTTGATGATATGCTTTTTTTAATTATTTATTTTTCTGATAAACAAAGAATTTTTTTAAACAAATGCATACATGTTTTAAATTTTCATGTTAACTACTCTATAATAATTGTTTGAGTTAATTTCATCATTGGTCTCTTGTCATTGGTGGCAATTTTAAATTTAGTTTCAGATTATTGTTTTTGCCATTTAACATCCCAGACTATTATTTTTATAACATTTTTAGTCTTTCTCATGACTTTTCCTATTTTTAGTAAGGTCATTTTTGTCTCCTTATATTTTTCTTTTATTATTTTTCTGGTTTCAACCGTTTTAATTGGTTTAGGATTTTACTAAAAACCGGTTAAAAATATGGTTAGTAAAAAGCAGAGGTTACCTAAAATTTTAAACCAACCGCTTGAAATCGAAAAAATAACAAAAATAGAATATGAAAAGACAAAAATACCCTTAGGGAGCGTTTGGTTCACGGAATTTTGGATTACCCCAGGTAATAGGATTACCTCCTGGAAGGTAATGTGAGATTTTAGGAATGTAAGATTACCTTGTGTGTTTGGTTTGGATGGTGTAATATAATATTACCTTGTTTAGTTCAGGGTTATATTTTAGGTTATATGGATTAATTTACAATAATGCCCTCAATAATATATATATATATATATATATATATATATATATATATATATATATATATATATATATATATATATATTATGTGTGTGTTTTTGTTTATATCTATGAATGTATATCAAAACTTAAATATTAAAAAAAACTAAATATATAAATATACACATATGTATATTTAATTATATAAACATATATTAATTTCATCATCATCATCATCATCATCATTATTATTATTATTATTATTATTATTATTTTTATTTTTATTATTATTATTATATAAAGATTAGTTAACAAGGGCAAAGTTGGAATAATTCAAGGTAATCTAAGATTACCTAAAAAAAATGGGGGTAATCACATTATCTTGAAATATTACCGCCACATCAGCTTTCAGATAATATAACATTACCTGGTATTCTCATAACTTGAACCAAACAAGGTAATATACAATTCCAGACTCAGATGACCTAGGTAATCTAAGATGACCTGAACCAAACGCCCCCTTATTAAAAATAGGAAAAGTCATGAGAAGGAATAAAAGTGTCCAAAAATAATAGTTTGGGATGTTAAATGGCAAAAACGATAGTCTGTGACTAAATTTGAAATTGTCATCAAAGACAATGGACCTCTAGTGGAATTAACTTCAATATAATTTGTTTAATATGGCCAGCACCATGGTTGCAAAAATCGCTTCTAGGCGCTAGGCCCCGCCGACCACCGCGAGGAAGGCCAGAATCGGCCTCTTCCGCGGCCGGCCGACTGAACCGACCGTTTAATTTTTTTTATTTTATTTTATTTTTATTATTATTTTTTTTTTTTTGCGTTTTAAAGTGTTAAAAGTTTGGGAAGGCATAACTTTTGACTCGGTTGTTCGTTTTGGACAATTTTTTTTTCAAATCGCGTATTTTTTTGAGATCTATACACCGCAAATGCCGAAGGCGGTTTGACCCTCTAATTTCTCAAAAAAAAAAATTACTTCTTTTGCTCTTAATTTTAATTTTTTATGTATTTAGATATATGGTTTCAACAATATTCAAAACGATTTTACAACCACTTATGTAAATAATTTGTAAGAAAAAACTAGACGAACATCATGTTTTATTAGTGAATTTCACAATTTTTAATTTTTAATTTTTTTTAAAAAAATAAAAAATAAAAAATAATAATAATAAAGTGCCTAGGCGCCCCCTTGACGCCTAGGGGGCGCCTAACGTTTTTTGCAACCTTGGCCAGCACTTTGCATTTAATTGTGCTGACTCAGTGCAAACATGGATAGTCTGAGTATATATGGTTTGGCTTAAATGTGTCTCCTATATTTGAGGCTTAGCGTAGTTGGTTCGTCGCCTAACTTAAAAGGTCATGACTGGAGGTGGCAACGTTGGGGTTTGATCCCATGGGAAGCATGTATGGGAAATTAAAATGCCCAAAGGATCCTAAAAGGTCTTGATTGGATCCCTTCTACGCATATAAAAACTAGAATATGATTGGTGAATTGTCCGACTCGCGATTTAAAAGCCCAGACTAAAAAAAATTGTTTTGTAACGTGTAGAAAATTTTTATTCTTGTAGAATAGTAAGTTTGGCCTACCACTTAATTATATGCATAAAAAGCCAAGAATATTCACACTTTCGCATTCATTTCTTAACTTTCTTTTTTCTTCACAATTGCCAAAAGCAGATGATGATCAAATTAGTTCCATCACCATCAAATACAGTTTTCTCTTGCTAATCGATCTTCTCATTATTTGGCTCCATCTTATTCAATGATTTGGGACTTTATCAAGAAACATGTAGAGACTATTATTTTAACATATTATTATTCAAGGGAATTAAAAAAAAAAAAAAATAGCATCAATGTCTATCAGTTATTCTGAATTAGTTAATCTCTTATTATTAAAATCAGTATTTCTTATCCGTGATGCGCAAAAAATAAGTGCACAATATTAATATTTTATATTAAAATTTTAAATTTATTTAGATTTTAGATATTTAAATTATTTTAAATAATAATAATAATAATAATGTAAAACATTTCTATAAATTTAATAATTATATTTTAAAAAATAACTAACATATAATCACAATATATAATGTATATTATTATTATTATTATTATTATTATTATTATTATTATTATTATTATTATTATTATTATTATTATTATTATTATTATTGAAAATAAGAAAATATATGGTGGATGCATGTGCATGGTAGAAATAGTGGAAAAGATAACGGAAGTTATAACGATAGGGGTATGTTTGTCCAAAATATTGTATAGTACAACATTTATAGCATAATGTATCATAAAACTTAACGGAAAAAAGGACATAAATGAAGGGTATAACCTTCATCCACACTTATTATGTTTTTAGATTAGATTTACAAAATATACTCTAAACTTTACAAGATTGCGGTGGTTTCGATATGATCATTTGATTAACAGAAATTCAAGCTAAGGCCACAATGTTAATGTTCAAATATTTTTGGTAGACATTTTAATTAGTGCTTTATGTTAGAAATATTTTTTGTAGAATAAACATGTAAACTAACCATTGAAAAGTAACAATAGATCGAGGACATAGTCAAGTGAAAAGCTAGCTTAGTCCTTGCAGGTTTCTCCCAGTTTTTTTTTTCTCTATATTGTAGATAATGTATGTTTGCAATGACAAGAAGGTAGTGAAAGGATTATGGTGGTGTTTGGTAAATAGCTGGTAGCTGATTGGATTAGTAGGTTTGACTAGTTGATAGTATTAGCGGATTGTAGAAAGATATTTGGTAAATTAGCTGATAGTTGATTACATGCAAAATGACTTTCTCAAAAAGTTGATCGAAAAAATTACTTTGAGCAGTTTTTTGAATTTTAGCGTTTTGGAACAATAAGCTATTACAAAAAACTAATTAATCAAACATTTATGTTGGTGGTTTAACCAAGTCAAACAGCTAATAACGATTAAATAAGTTAAAATTTACTGATAAACTAACTACGGTACCAAACAGGGCCATAAATAGTTTGTACCCGAAATCGTTATTAGCCATGACATAATGACCATTAAATGTCATTGAAAATGTAATGTTTATAATAGTGATGATAACCGTTGCACCAATTACTGCAACGATTTGTTTCATTATAATTGTTACATTTTTTCTCTTGGTGTAAACATTAGCACAATTTTTATTCTCTTGGTGCAAACATTAGCACAATTTTTATTAAGAAGTAAAAGTTACAAATCATATAGGTTGTCAAATCAAGCGAGATCAAGCATTCTTGTGATACAAAACTATCAAGTATATATTCAATGGTATGTAAAAGTGCACCCAAGAACTATTGCATTATGTAAAATTACAAAGTGCATCATCATTATATAATATGTATAATTGAATTGCATTTTATAGTTTTACGTGATACATTTAAAATTTTGTAATATTTTCTAAATTATTGTCACCATTTTTTTATTTTAAAATCGTTAATTATCCCATGCTTATATCAATTTATACACTTTTTACCTAAATTCTTATTCTATATACATATATTCCATGCATTTTCAAGCGTATATCAGATTAGTTCCATACCCATCAAATTTAGCTTTTAACAATTTAAACTAATTAAAACGATTAATCACAAATATTTGAGGGGGAAAAAAGAGCACATTTTTCCATTGTTTAGTTTTTCAAGAAGAGAAGAAAAGAGCACTACAAGAAAGCTTGTCCCTTTGCTAAAGATTATTATTACTTTATCAATAATAGGCACGAACTTTCTAAAGTTCTTCACAAAAATTGTCCGACATCTTTTTTTCGGAGAAAAATGATTTTTCTTTGTTACATTTATTATCTCATATATATTCACTCTATTAATTAGCATGGTTTAGGTTTAAAATAAAAAAAAAAAAAAAAACATGGTTTAGAAAGGAGAAATAGGCGTGGAGGAGTTTTAATTGGAGTTGCTCAATTTACCCATACCACAGGATCAACACCTCACGTAAAAGTTGCAGCTCAACTTGTAAGTTCATTTGAATTGTTTAAGTTATAAGTATTATGTGTTTTTTATTATATGGAAATAAGATATGGAATGAGGATTGATTGAACTTAGGAGTAGAAACTGCAGAGTTAATTTGGGAAGCACTAGCTTAAATCTTTTAATGAGGATTCTAGGTAGAATGAATAACTAGAGTTTACTTGGCTCCAACTTTTATGTTTTTTTGTTGATTGTGATTGTGTTTATTGATTGATGTTGGAGATTATAATTGAACTGTATTATATATTGAACAGGGAGATAGTCTTATATACAAAGGAAACTCTGCCGAATTTTTTCTTACTTTAATAATTGCTTTTGTTTGTTAAATATAATTTGTAGGAAGGACAATTGGGTCATTGTCCATCGTATTATGAACTGTTCAAGCATACACATACCAAACAACATGATGGGCAAACATTCATAGCTGAAAAAGCCAAACAAATTCATGTAAGTTTAATTTGTTTTAAGTTTTTAAAAGATATATGCCTTTACATATATTTTGTACTAAATCTCTAACATATTTTAGGAACAAGTTGAATCGCAATGGGAGATGTTGGCAGAAAATGGGGAGCAGGTGGATGACAATCAATTATACTATGACGCGGTTGGTGGACACGATAAGAAAAGAAGAGGTTATGGACTTGGTTCATATGGTTGTTCTGTTGTTCATGGTCCAACTAGTGATAACACTTCTGGCAATATGACACCAACATCGCGACCACCCGACAATGCTACTTCTACTTCTGCAAATGTACAACATGAAATTCAGAGTTTGAAGGAAACTATTCTCCTTATGCAACAACGACTTGATGCTATTGATGGCGAGAGAGTGGGTACTTCATCATCACCTCCATCTCAAATCAATTGATTTTAATGGTTGTTTGTTAGTGTTGTTTAGGCTTGAATTGACTATTATATTATGTATTAAGTGTGGATTGATAATGTATTATTATGTTGTTTAGACTTGAATTGACTATTATATTATGTATTAAGTGTGGATTGACAATGTATTATTATGTTGTTTAGAGTTTAATTGACGATTATATTATATATGAAATGTGGATTGGTAATGTATTAGTATTTTAATTTAATTTAGAATTATGTTATCTTTTATTTTAAAAACATTCAGTACTATTTAAAATCAAAATTTTATTTTAAAATAATTCAAAAACGCGACGGAATCGCGATGGAATATAAGATTTGCGACGGAATATTTGATGGCAATGAAGCGACGGAATTACGACGGAAAACATTTCCGTTGCGAAATGAGCGACGGAATTGGCGACCGAAAAGATAATATGGCGACGGAATATTCGGTTCAGAAATAACGACGAATTTGCGACGGAAATAGTTCCGTTGCAAAATTGGCGATGGAATTCGCGACGGAATTATTCCGTCGCCATTTGGCGCGGAAATAGTCCGTCGCGAATTCCATCGCCAAACGTTGCGACGGAATAATTCCGTCGTCTACCAAAAAACGACAAGCCGATAGACGACGGAATATATTCCGTCGCCATTCCGTCGCGAAACGCAATTCGCGACGGAATATTGCCCATTCGCGACGAAAAATTTCCGTCGCGATTCGCGCTTTTTCTTGTAGTGAATTATTCTTTATTAGTGATTTTAATTGTCTTTTAATTTATTTTTATCGTTACAATATTCACTCTTAATTTTTTTAATAAATTGTGATTTTAATCCCTAAAACAGTAAAACCATATAATTAACTATGTTAGGTTTTTTCCTTAGTACATAAGTATAGTACTTCAGTAATTTCTTATTTTTCTTCCTTATACTTTTTAAACTTCGTTTGTTATTTAAATTTTACCTATTTAATTGTGGTGCACCATCCCTCTTTTCTCCCTTACTGAAGAAGATTCTAAGAACAAACACAATAAATTATTAAAATATAAATGTAGTAAGTAACAATCTAATTACGTCTAATAGTTAAATTTTTCTAGGAAGTAAAAATGTAACTTATTTGAAAAGTTAGAAATATATACTACAACAGAAAAAAGTTAATGACTAAAATGACAAGAAAAAATTGCTAAAAATTAATTTTCCTGTTACAAAATAACCAAATAAAATAAAAAATGAACCATATAGTTTGTTGTGCAATCATTATACCATGGACTATGGTCTACCTTGTAAGGTGAACGACTGATATACTAAAGGTTCATTTTTATATGTTCATTTTTTGAAGGTACATTATTTGTATATTGAATATTTATTATTTAGTATACTACCAAATAATGAACCTTCATTACATAAATAATATACTATCAGTATATTAAAAATGAACATTTATTCATGATCTACATGGTAATGTAGAGGTATAATTTGTAGTTGTTGCGCTGTGGGCTTTGTACGAGGGTTCAGTCATTGTTACCTTCTTGTGTTTTGTTGATTGTATTTCTAATAAATTGAGGGTTAAAGGAAAAAAAAAAAAAAAAAAAAAAAAAAAAAAACCATATTATTCCACGAAATGCTACTCAATTTTAGATCAATTTTGTAAACAAAACGCTATAACTATTTCTAACTCAGCGTCAGTAAAAAATTAAATGAATGTTAACACAACTAGCACTACCAACAATATGTGTGGAAAATTTTATATAATGGGTGAAATTTTTTAACTTTAGCATCTTTTTTAGTTAAAGAGATTAAGAAATCACTCTTTTATAGATTTTTTTTATTATGACTTAAATTCATATTCTTACATGGATCGGACCTAGTGCATGATATAAACATTCTTCCAAAGGTTGAACCTCAACCCTAAGGTGCATGATATAAACATATATTGAGTAAATGATGATTGTTTTTTTTTTTTTTTTTTTTTTTTTTCAAATAGGAATGGTTACTTTACATTATAAGGGTGTGTTTGGTTCGCACATAGGAATAAGAATCGGGATGGGTATCAAATACTTGGTAATGGTAATGGGTTTTGGTGAAAGTATTTAACATGTTTGGTAGTATGGTGGAATCGGAATGGTTACTAATAGTAGTGCTTGAGAATGAATAAGGGAATGAAACCCTTATTATATTTGGATATGGGTTTTTCAATTGATAGGGTATTCGAAACCCATAGTAGTGTTCTAAAAATCTATCAACCAAACAACAACAATCACTTTCATACCCATTCCTATGGGCAAAACCCACCAACCAAACACACCCTAAATCTTACTTTCCAAATAGGAGTACTTTAAAATTTATTTTCGAGTTAATAACCAAAATGGTCCCTTGACTATGCCGTAATTACCAATTTGGTCCTCGACTATCATTCTTACACGATTTAGTCCTCAACTATGTAGAATTTACCCAATTTAGTCTTTGGTTAAATTTTCTGCTTGTTGAACGTTAAAATTGAGGGCAAAATTGTCATTCTACGAGCCTTCTTCCTCCTCCCTATCAAACAACGCCAACCATGGTTCATCCCTGCGAATTCATTGCATCATCCCACAACGCCAACCATGATTCATCCCTACATATGTAATGTGTCTATTCCTAATGGCCCAAAATAATATTTCAACTTTGGCTTTCAGAATGCCACTTTCCTTGCAACATCCCAGGATTCACAGGAGAAGATGGAAGCGTTCCTCCATCTCCAGAGCCACCAGATGGTCAGCGAGAAAAAGGCACCCCAGTCAAAATATAATCGATCAATATACAATATACAATTTGCAGGGAGATTTTAAAAACGGGAAAAGGGCCTTTAAATGCAGATTGCAGTGCCACCCTCGGTTCTTCCGTCGACTGTTCATCAACCTTCCAAGTTTCCATTGGATTCACTGAAACACATATATACAGTATATATAAATATAAATGTTCTTCATCAAAAGAATGCTTTGCTAGATTATCGGCTTGTTATTGCTTTTATTTGTTTATATTAATCTGAATCGATTATACGGAGCATTGCACAGATTACTCTGCTCTTCCGTCTCTTCATTCACCTCGATCCCTGATCTCACTCTATATATTTATCTCTCTGCATCTATCTATACATTTGTATTGGTCGTGACCGGAAAGGGGTTTGATCATGGCGTTTGCGGTTGCGATTATTGTCCCTTTTGGCCTCATGTTCTTTCATCTCTGGTCTCATTACCAATCTCATTCAGGTTTTTCCCTAATGCCCTTTACATAAAAATTTGATCTTGGTCGTTTAAATCGACTGGGATGAGAGTTAAAGTTGGTGGGGATATCTGGTTGATGTTGTATGGGTATTTGGAGATATTTGGTTGATGTTGTAAACACCCCATGGTTGATCTTGGCCGCTCCCTGCAAACGCTCTTTTCCCGTTCCTCCATTCCGTTTCAAGAATCTCCCTGCAAATTGTATATTGTATATCTGAAAGCCAAAGCTGAAGAACAGGCTGTTGCGTTCGTCCCTAAGAGCCTTTCAGGCGTCGTGCTAACCATGGGGCGCGGGGATGAGGCAATGAATTCGCAAGGTCTGATGGAGTGGATGATTCTGAACTACTATGCAATATTGCATGGTTGGCGTTGTTTAACAGGAAAGAGGAAGAAAGCTCATAGAATGTCAATTTTGCCCTCAATTTTAACGTTTAATAAACAGAAAATTTAACCAAGGACTAAATTGGATAAATTTTACATAGTTGAGGACTAAATCGTATAAGAATGATAGTCGATGACTAAATTGGTAATTACAGCATAGTCGAGGGACCATTTTGGTTATTAACTCTTTATTTTCCAAGTAGGTCTATTCATTGATTAATTGATCATCTACTTTTAACCAATTGTGATTGCTATCTCACACACTATATATTACACCATTCGCTCAATCACCAGGTCACCAAATGTACAATATACCACATTATCAATCCATGTAAACTTTCTTACCATAATAATATTGTCTGTTAAACTTGTAAATTCCATGACTTGACCTAATGCCATGGTTTGGCTAGAGTTTGTGGTTTTCGACATGAGGGAGCATGCAGGGTTTAAGTTATGTGGGTGGCATGGCTTAGATAGTTTTAACTTGCAGATGGTGGGCTGCTTTTTGGAAGATTTTGGGCATATCATGGTAAGGAGTTGGCTAACTTTTAGCTATGCACTTGAAATTATGGGTCACATTTGTATGAGACCGTCTGATATATCTTTATCTGTGAAACGAATTTGATCGGGTCAATATGAAAATGTATGTAATACTTATTAGGAATAAAGTTTTTGTTACTTAAAAGAGAAAATATAATACATACTTTTGAGAACAAATGAATACTTTTACATTTTGATGTAAAAGTATTATATATATATATATATATATATATATATATATATATATATATATATATATATATATATATATATATATATATATATATATATTATATCAAAAGTACTACATTTTCCTTTATAAGTAATGTTGGCAAGTAGTGTCCGTTACTTATTAAGGGAAAATGTAATATTTTTGAAAAAAAATGTAATGTTTTTAATCTAAATGTTAAAATATTACATTTTTTTCTAAAAGTATTACACTTTACCATATAAATAATAAATATTTTATTCCTTATTAGTATTACATTTTTTAGTATAAGTATTATATTTGATATTGATCCGACCCGTGTTAGGGATCCTTTTACACAAGTTGTTACCTTAATTTATTCATTTTGTGCTTTCACAAACTACTTTTACTACAACTACTCTTTTAACCATGTTCTTTAAATCATTAACTCCACCTACTTGATCATCCTTTTTCGGATCAATAATTAAATTAGTTAACAGATTTATTAATGCAATTTATGTCAAAATCTTTTGGTCATGAGTTTACATCGTATTGAAAGTTATGTTATATAACATGCTAACTATGGTCAATGGATGTTAGTGTTGAACATATAATATATAAATATAAATGTGCAATCAAATCCAAATAAACCAACTTCTTCCGAAAGGTTGAATTCTCAGCAGATAGGGTCAAAGCCAGTGTGCGCAGTGACTCAATGCTCAGCAGACAGGGTCAAAGCCAGTGTGTAAGGCATAATAATGCCATAATCCTCACACTGCCGCCGCGAAGGTTCAAACATTGATTTCTTCTCCCAAATACTGTCTACTGAACCATTGAGTTAAGTCTGTGCGAACACAAATAAACTAACTTAGTTAGCATAAGTGGTCGTGCACTCTCATCTTTTAAAGAGAGGTCGGGAATTCTAACACTTTATTCTTTAATTGGGTTGGCTTGATGCAAACAGGGACTTAAAAGGTGCTGTACACTAAAAATGCGCCAATTACTATTATAAGTATTTTAAGTAGTGTATATTTGTTCAAAATTATGCTAAAAAATGTTTGTAAAAACCTTACTTTAATAGCATTTCAACAATTGCTACTCTTTACACCTTATAAATACCCTTCCCCAGCTCCTCTCTTTATACTCTGCAGAGCTTCATTCATCGCTTCATCAGTTTAAAAAAAAAAATTAAAAAAGAAACATTTTCTGGGCACAAATCTTGAATTGGCCAGACCAAGATTACCATTTTTCTTTTCCTATTTCCACTTCCAACTTTAACAACAAAGAAATTTTGGTGGGGGTGGGGGGTGGGGGAGGGGGGCATTCTGCAGTGAAAGAGTTACAAAGTTTTTTTTTCCCAAGAAAATGATTCTGTTGTTGAAGGGATGCATTGTATGGAAGTTGTTTGCAATTCTTGAAACAAGATTCTGTTTAGCCAAAAGCTTTTACTTTTGGATCTTTCAGATTTTCAATAGATACAGTTTGGGCACTTAGCCAGTTAGCCAAATTATTTCTGTGTTTCTTCTCTGTTTTCTAGCTTCTTCTTCTTGTTTTTTTTGGACATTTTTTTGTGTGTTCTTAGGCCCTGAAATTCATGAGAGGAGCATCATTGCCTCCAGGGTTTCGGTTCCACCCAACCGATGATGAGTTGATTGGATACTATCTCAAGAGAAAGACTGAAGGACTAGAAATTGAACTGGAAGTCATTCCTGTAGTAGACTTGTACAAATTTGATCCATGGGAGCTGCCAGGTAGGCTCTTCATTAGCTTTTGCCTTCCATGTGTTTGATGATTTGCCTGAATGAACAGCTATCCATTGCCTACATGGATATGTTTATTTTTGAATATTAGAATAGTATGAATGCTTTGTGCAACTTCCAACTTTCAAGCAAAAATGCCTAGTTTTGGTGGAATCTGAAATAAAATGGTTGCTTTATTGCTTTTCTGTAGTTTGATACATTACTGACAGATCATAGGAAGAAAAGAGCATATCATTACCCAAAAAGTTTCTGTTCATTGTATTTGTTCTTGATTGTTGACTAGTGTGAATCTAGGAGTTTTTTGGATTCTGATATGGTGTGCATGAATTGCAGAAAAATCATTCCTGCCAAACCGTGACATGGAGTGGTTCTTCTTCTGTCCTCGGGATAAGAAGTATCCGAATGGCTCTCGAACCAACAGAGCCACTAAATCTGGGTACTGGAAAGCCACAGGGAAAGATAGGAAAGTAGTCTGCAAGCCTTCAACTGTTGGATACCGGAAGACACTGGTATTTTATCGTGGAAGAGCTCCTCTTGGGGATAGATCCGATTGGGTGATGCATGAGTATCGTATCAGTGATTATGATTCTCAGGGAAATCCAATCTTTCAGGTAATGTTGCAGCAAACTCCCCAAGTTCTATAAATCACTTCCTTGAGGTCTTTGTTTGATGAATTGATATATGGTATATATTCAGGGGCCATTTGTCCTTTGTCGGGTCATCAAGAGAAACGATGTTTCGTTGAAGACAATCAATGCTCGTGGCGAAACATCGGAGAAGGTCAGATGCAATTCAAGCAATAATGGAGATATCTCATCAGTTCCAGATGAACCGATAGTCATTTCTGGCAACGTCCCAACTCAAACCACGTACAAGACCACCGAGAGTAATTACTCAATACCTGTACCTTCTTCTCCCTACAAGACATCACGATTGGGGGACTATGAGTTTCATGTGCACCCTAGTTCTTCTAGCCTCTTGATATCTCCTGACATGATTCTTAACTCCTCAAAGGTATCCAATCATCGTATTTTATAATGACTTCAACTAAGCCTGGTGGTTCATGTGTTTATAATCGTAGCATTCTTTGATTCATGATAACAGGATTATCGTCATCAGGGGCAGCACACTTTTGGATACTACCCACAGTATGGCTTCTCAAACCCAACCCTATGGCAGCCATATGAAAACCCCGAGCTCTCATCAAGTTCATCTTACTCGAGCATTAGAGCGGAAGTTGAACTTTCGGATGATCTAACTAGATATGCTTGTACGTCTGCATATTCAGCTCTGGGAAGCTACATTGGCTTTTATGGCAGCGAAGACGCATCAGACCAAGGTTATGATCAGAGCATCTTGTTAAGAAATCCAAATCTCTTCTGAAAAACCGAGGGGTCAAACACAAACAAGACAAGACTGCGAGATAACTTCAATCTTCTGATGTAAGTCACTTCTGCCCTTCCCTATCACGACGGCTTTAATTGCATCTGAAGATCATTTCTCAAGTAGTTCTTAATAATCTAAAGTCATCATCAAATAAGTTTCAGATGTTGAAACCTTGTACTTACTTTCCCTTGTTGATAATATATGGAGTTGGGGTATATGAAAGAAAGCCAATCTTCCCATTCTATAAGTATCATGTCTTCTGCACATTGTAAGAAGTTTTAGGTCTAAGAGAAGATGGAAGCAATAATAGTAAAACTATATGGTATGGTGGTATGGTGGTATGGTATACGGCGACACTAAAGATATGTGACATAAATTATTCTTCGTTACGACAAAACTTGTTAACCCGTGTGATTCAATGTGAGGACTGTTCCCACACATCGCGGTAGAATTTCCCGACACCCGAGGAGAAGATAATGATCAAAGGAATGTTGTTGAAATAAAGAGGGTATCCTAGGATTTTTGTTGTTTTTTTTTTTTAATTTTTTATTTGTTTTTTTTTTTTTTTTTTCAGTTGAAAGTAATGCTATCTGTTGAAAGCTCCTAAATGCTGTATTCACTTTCCTCCCATTTTGTTTGTCTATTTGACTTAGTAAAAAGTTTTAAGGAAAGTCCTTTCATTTATATTTACTTTTGCTTTGTCGTTCCAATATCACCTTTTAAGAAAATGCCTTTACTTTTACTTCAAACGGTAAGTATATAATGTAAGTAATATTTTACAATTTTAATTTGTTAATGAATATTTCAAATATGTTGAAGGAATATGTTTGAGCAACTATTTACTACAATGAAATATAACATTCCAAACAATTGGTTACAAATTATTCTATAAAAGATTCTGATTAAAGAACTTCCATTGCATTTTGTATCCATTTTTCAAATTCATTAGGGTTTATGGACTTGCTATTTATGGGTTCAGTTAACAGTTTATGTGTCTGTAATTATCCTGTTATGTCACTAGTACGAATCGGTCATTTGCGCTTGAAGTAAAGCACAATTTGCGTCATTGTATGAAAAATCTGCGTCTAAGGTAACTTCAGACGCAGATAGTAGACAATCTACGTTTGATTCTGTGTTGAATAAGGCGCAAATTCTATTTTTTTTTTCTTTTAAAATGAAGCACTATCTATGTGATTGTCTTTTCAGGATCAGACGCAGATTATTATTATTACTTTTTTATTCAATTTATTTGATAAAATTTTAAATTTTTATCCTGTACAAAAATCACACTACCAACATTGTCACTGCCACTTTACGCGTCTGATGTTTAAACTTCAAATGCTGATTCTTAGATTTTTTTTGATCATTTTTGTACTAGTGTGTGTCTGTAATTATCACGTGATGTGTCTTTCAATTTATTTACAAATATAGAAATGATTAACTGCAACTACAAAATGTGTCTAACTACAGGTATGGTCTATGGTATAATTTGCCCAGAGACTAGAGATTTCAATCTTAACATGAAATAGACGGTAGTTATATTGTGGACCGCAGTGCACGTGCACCGCGGTCAAAACGGCGCACCGTTACTGTTAACGGAGCACGCATTTTTTGGTGTGTTAATTACCAACTGAAACAAAATTGTATCTAAACTGACACTAAAGTGTATCTAAACCGACACTGCATCACGTATTATTTTATATATTATCAATTGAAACTGCAATTATATCAAAATGATACTGTAGTTGTGGTGAAATGAAACTGCGGTGTATATAAAATGAAACTGAATAACATTTCACATATTTGAGTGTATATTGTGCAATGAAGCTGTAGTTATATCGAAATGATCATGTAGTTGTGTTTTAATGAAACTATAGTGTATATAAAATAAAATTAAATAACATTTTCACATATTTGAGTGTATAAATGCCGAATGAAACTGTAGTTATATCGAAATGGAACTGTAGTTGTGTTGAACTGAAATTGTAGTTGTGTTGAACTGAAACTGTAGTGTATACAAAATGAAACTGAATAACAGAATTACTTTTTTACGGAACGATGCAAAACAGGTGTCGTTTCTTTTCATTAAACAAAACGACGTTGTTTTGAAGCGCGGTTACAGTGCACGATATAATTTGCCTGAAATAAATTGGTTGGCCTAATAAAATTGAAAATTTTTAAAGGTTAAAAGCAAAAACAATTTAGCCCAATAAAACAAATCAACTTGATTAGTCCAAAATTGACAAGTCTAATAGCCCAAACAACCTAGCACGAAATTAGTGAATATATTAATTATTTTTATTTGTTAAAATTTTAAATAAATAAAAATTTAATTTTATATATTTTATACAAATGAAAATAAGTGTTACATTATGTTTTCGAATTGGACATGTGGGATTAGATTGATTAAATGATGTTTTAAATTTATATTTATAATATACGTTAGTTTGTTAAAATTGAAAGTTTAGAATGCTAATTTTTAAATTTTTAAAATTTTAGTTAAATTTGTCCGATAAACCAAATAAACCGAGGTTTTAGGGTTGGAAGGAAAAAAAGAAAATTAAACCGATAAACCCAACAATGCTAACTCAAAATTGAGTGGCCTAACTTAAATACTTAATTGACATCCCTAATGGAGAGGGGCACATTCCCATCTCGACCCTGACATTCTCCGACCTCACTAGAGATTTTTGAGTTGGAACTTTCTAATCCTGATCCCCACCAAGGATTTTTCCAGGCTAAAAAATTCTTAATCCCATTTATAATTTTTAGAATTTTTATTTTAAAATTTGAAATAAATTTAAACATGTCTCATCTAGTCATTTTCAACTTAAAAAAATACTATTGAACATTTTATAATAAATTCATGTAGTCGAAAGAGACATTTCATGCATCTAACAAAAAAATAAAAATAAAAATAGTTCAAGTCTCGGAAAAGTGGTCAAGTGAGTGAAATATGATTCTCGTACAAGAAAATCATGAATTCGATTATTGCCAATACACTCTTGGTCGAACTCATCACACAAGGTTTTCCTAAAATGATTTACATCTCCTACGTGGTTTGTCGACTATTATATAAAGATAAAATTTACTCGATGCATATCTTTGAATAGATAGTTACAGGTTTTCCTCGTCACCAAAAAAAAAATAATAATAAAAAAATACACAATCAACTTTGATCAAGGCATTACATGTATCCTAGCTTTTCTTTTTCCAGGGACAACATTTTTAGAATACAAATATAAATAATTTTTTTAAAGTAAGTAGTAGCAACGTTTCACAATATAATTTCGAGTAACTTTTGTTAGTTGCCTCCACATTGTTGGATTAAGTATTATTTAGGAAAAATGACAGTTTTCTCCCTTAAGTTATACGGTAATTGTAAGATTCGTCTCTATTTACTACTTGAGCTCATTCATTCATAAGCTGTAATTGACGTTGTACTTTTCGTTCTTTTACTAACTGCGTGTTATGAATCTATTTATTTGTCACCAAAGTTTAGGGTATTGTTGTCAAAACACATCCAATGTCATCAGTAGTCTTTATCTATGTCAATGCTTGACCTTCTTACCCTAAATTGAGAGCTTGTAATTAAAACTAAATCCTTAGTCTTAGTTTTTCTTCATTTTCTTGCAAATAGAGAGTATTGTAATTATCCACAAAAATTAAAAGAGCCTAAAATTTTAGCAAACTCCTGTGCTTCGTCTTCAAATGTTCATATTGAAGATTTGAGGTGTAGATGTAGAGAGTAGCAACCAAATAATTAAAATGTCATAGAGTGAAAATAACTTGGTAGAAGGTATCAAGCGTGCCTACAATATGGAATAAGTGTTTCTTAATAGATGATTTAAAATTTTGTATAAATATGTTTTTCAGATGAACACAATTGATATTCTTGAATTTCGTTAGTTTATAGCAAAGTGATAGTTGTCGAAGCTTTAAGTGGATTAACATAAAAGTTTATTTCTGTAGTTGCTCTACACGCATCCCAAAAAGTTTGCTTAATGAGTTGACCACCATATCCATTCCTACTGAAATTAGCATGGAGATGCCTAATACAATGCCTATGTTCTACATCTATGAATATAACTCTTCAAAAGTAAGTACTAATCCCTTTAGTTTATCATAAATAAAGGTCCATCCAGTAAGATTTTGAGAAACATTAAGATCACCATCTAATAACGCAAGAAACCACTTCTAACTTTCTTTCAACTCCACTTTAATCATAGCAAACACAAGTGATACATGTTGTTATTAGCATCTACTCCAAATGCACTCAACAATTGTCCTCTTTTCCTTTCTGACTTCCCTTCAGATGTCATCCATCTACACCTATTAACACCTATTAAGGGTCTACATATATTTAAAAATGATTGTTTACATGCACCATAATAGATATACAATCTTTGGAACCTACTCTTGCCATCTATTGAGTCAGTATTATCAACATCGATCAACTTCACAATAGTCCCAAGGTTAGTTTTCATAATTTCTTCACAGTAGCCAGACAATAAATTAAATGGATAATCTTAAGCGCGAGTTAGTAGCAACTTTGTCTTTTAATTTATTTGGCCATAAATGACTAAAATTTAGAAATGTTGCATCTAAACTTTTTATTTACATGCTTTTGGAATTGAATCATGCCCCCATTCCTCCTTTAGTTTGAATCTATTGTTTAAAAAAAAAAAAAATTGCAAGCCAATAAACCTTATTTTAACAACTTGTGTACATGTTGTTCACCACAACTATGACCTATATGTTTTAATTGTAAAATGACAGTTTTCATTACTCCTAGAACCATATATAACACAATCACAATTTGTATACCTATACTTTGCTCTATCTCTCCCAAACCCATTCTTGACAAAGTGCACATCCTTTGTTCTCAATGCTTTGTGTCTTTCAACTACTCACTTAAACTCCTTATTATCTTTAAAAAGTATCCCTTCTCAAAATTTAAAATCCTCCATCATGAATTTTGAATCACTAAAAACTAAAACATATTTGGACCATTCTCCATCAAAATTTGAACTAATGTTCCTTAATTCATCTCTTGAATCAACACAATCTATTTCATTTAATTGGGCAATTAAACTGCCAAATTCCTCCAACCACATTTGTAGTTGCAATATCAATAACATTACATTTAGCATCTTTACTAGAAAAATGAGAATACTCAAATTCACCATCTAATGAGGTTAATTTCTCATTCCTAAAAATATAGTTACCCCTTAACCACTCTGCCCCGCCTTTATTTTGATCAATTAATTTTCTATTGTGATTATCGCGCGGTATCACCAGTCCCGCCTTGTTTCAATTTATCCTCAATATAATATTCCACTTACACACCATATGACCAACTATCCTCAGCTAATTGATCTTTTAGCTATTACTTCCACTTTCCTCTTTTTTTTTTTTTTTTGTAATGCAATATACTAGTTGATACGTACACATCATTATTGGTATTGATTTTCTTAAACTTAGTTGATGTGCTAAAATCATACTTTAATTAGCCAAATTTGAATCTTTTTGTCATATTATTGTAGAGACTTTAAAAACGTCATAAACTCTAACAGTGACATCTCCCAGCAACACAATAGTCAAAATATTCTAACTCTCCACCAATGTTGTCTATATCAAGTTCCAACTAAAGCAATCCACCATAATACAATTTTTTTTAGATCAATTAATATTTAAAAATTTTGGTATGTGATGGGGTGTGAACCCCGTGGGCTCGCGGTCCAAGAAGAAAAGAGATCAAGCCCAGAAGAAGAAGAGAAGCCCAAGAAGAAAATGGAGCAAGCCCAAGAATAGATATGGGCAAAACCGAGGGGTCGGCTCGACCCGGAGGTCGGCACGGGTAGAAGGTTGGCCTAAACTAGCCGTTATTCCTACATTATCACCCATGAAACCTATTTACTACCCTATTATTACCCCACTTATTACCACTAGTTAATTACCTAATTATTATTATTATTATCCATAACCCCCACATAAACTCCTACTTACTACCCAAATTAAGTCATCATAAAGCCTACTAATTACCCCCCCCCCCCCCCAACGAACACTTTTGGATGAGCTAGCTATAAGAAGGAGAAGAAGAGCACAAGGAGAAGGGGCTCATTGATTCATCTACACATGGGAGGACTCTCCCAATCACTATTCTCCCACTTATTATTCTTTCTCCCATAGAAAGACACATCACTTTTCCCACACCACTCTCCCAAGAGAATACTATTCCACCATGCACAAAAGAAGACTCCATCACTCTTCCCTACTAGAAGATGCATTATTCATTCACTACCAGAGAAGACTCTACCACTCTTTTAACAAAGAAGGTCAAGAAGAATGCTCCCCCTCTATATACAAAGTATAACTCTTTCCCTACACAATATTTCTATATACAAAATAGCCATACAACATGTACAAAGACACCTACAAAATACATAGTGAATTTAGGCTTGGCACCGCCCAAAAAGGCCCGTGGTTTTCACCTTTCGGTTTCCACGTAAAAATCATTGAGTCATACTTCTTCTATTTTAGTAGCCTTATTATGAAAGGTGAATCCACCAACTAAGGTTGTGTTGGACCTCCCTGGGCCCAAAAAACCTTAAAACCAACACTGGCGCGTCCGTGGGGACGTGACAAAAGGTCGCGCTTACCTCTTTGTCTGAGCAATTTCGAAGAGCATCCGGTGGAAAGGATTCACTACGGATAGAAGATTAAGAAGGTTCATGGAGAACCGTGGACCAAGAAGAGGACTAGAGGAGAATCAAGTAAAGAAGACTGCGTGTCAAGGTCTACAAGAGGTAACCATTATCATCTAAATTAGATGTAGTATTTAAATTAAAGTGCTCAAAAGTTGTTAGCAAGAGAAGGGCCAGTCCATCACACTGAGGGACTCGGCCGGGGGAATCAAGAAGTCGGGATGCCAAATAAATGGTTCCCCCACCACGACTTTAACGGTAACCGCAGTGGTCACAGTTATTTTGTTCTGCCTTTACTCTTGATCATGTGAAAAGCTTTGCTTATAGAGAAGCAGACAAACATTATGTTGTTAAATGAGGCTTGTGAAGGGACTCTCCAGTATATATTCTAACGGGATGTCTCCAGTTCCAAGAAATGGAATTTCTTAAACTGAGATCAGCATCCAAAGTTGTATGTTCCAACCAAGAAAAATCAAGCATGATGACTTGATACAAATCAGTTCCGGCTGGCAGTCAATACACAGGGAGAACAGAACAGACACGGCATATATATATATATACTGAACGTAGCAATTCAGTATACAAGAAGAATGCATGTGTTGTTGAGAAGACACATGCGCAGTGGAAAAGCACGGAAATAAAACATAGCGAAAAAGGAAAACTGAAGAAAAATGAGGGGATTATAGGTTTGCAATCTCAAGGCATATCTACGCAAAGAAATATTGGTATTATGTGGCATTTTTTGAAGGAAAGGAAAAAGGTTCCTTTAGAATGGTGGAGCAAATCTTTGAAAGGTACTAGTGCCTGAATGCTTTGTGACAATAAATAAGGAAATTTTCAGAATCACTTCAGTACCCTTGGGCGTGGGAATTTTGCTAAATTAATGGTGACCGACTCCACGTGACCATCATCAGCAGCCGGCCATCAGGGTGTAGCACTTGGAGAGATCATAAGTGCTTGGCCTATGGTCGACAAATACGTGTTCTGCTGTTGGAATGCGCAGTTGGCGGATGGCGAGAAGAAAATGATGGTCAGCCGGCATTCAGCTCACGGCAACTACCTGAATCGACTCCCAAATACTTAAGAAAATTGCGGAGATGCTCTCACCGGCTCCCATGTAGTCAGCAGTTTCACTTTGATAAAATATATGATCGCTACATACAGTCGATACAGCTTCACCGACACCCTCCAACTCATCAGCCGACCACCCTGGGAAGCCCGAGACTCTCATCCTCCACCTCCGCCATTTCGCTCGATCCAAAGAATTCGAAATCACTCAGAAAAATAAATCCACGCTGCGATGATTATTCTCACTATCCCACCGCCACCATGATCTACCGGAATAGATTGAGATGGGGTAGGCATGACATATTTCCACATATGGTGGGTGACCCGTCAGCTTTTAACAGTAAGGACACCAAACATAATAAAATAGACGTGACATACCGCCTGGAGCCGAGAAGCATAGTGGCGATCGATGGACTCCGCCAGACGAATACCACCAAGCTGGACAGTAGAAAGATTGGCTAAGCACGGCGGAATCGGGTGACGACATTTCCATCCCCTCTGCCAGGAGAATTCCGCAGGCAGAAAGAGTGTAGAGGCAAAACTGGTTCGCCATGGATCGTATGGAGGAAGATTAACTACATACGCGACCAAACCTACCGATCCCATCGCCGAGTCCACCAAATGTGCCGAGTCCACTAAGCCGGGATGTTCGATTAGACTAATTGACTGCGGCGGAGTCCGACATCGTTTACTCCTTAGTGCCGACGCGTAGAGAGTGAAAACTGAGCCATTTCTACGAGGAACGCACGGAATAGCAGGGCGTAATGGCTGGGAGACTATAAGCTATCATCAGAGAACAGCGAGGGCAATAGCAGGTTCCAGGACTTGCATTCACACTCATGTCCGATCGCCATTCGTTCCATCAACGGCGATCACCGTCCTCGGGAATCCTCTAACGGAACGATTTCGGACTCGACCAAGACTCGCTCCTGATTGACTCGCCGAGCGATGCAGTGACGCCACCGCCAAATCTTTCTTAATTTGGTTGTTGATGCAGGAAGAGCCGGCAATGGTGGAGGCAAGCTGATCGGACAATCGGCGACTGCATGTCTCACCATGACAACGGTTAGCTTCCGACTCCTTGTGGATTGTTACCAGCAGCCACCACCGGCCAAACCGCCAGTTAATGATACCGCCAAGCGGCCATGAACAGCCCATGGCTCTGAAGGTTATAGCTCGGGAGAGATGGTATCTCTAACCCTGTAGATGTCAATAATTCAAATGATTTCTTATGTATGGTTTGCGTCTGAAACTTAATTGAGGATCGACCTGGTGAGTTAAAAGAGACCCCGAATGCAAGGACTCAGACTCGGATGAAGATGAAGGAAACAACCCTGATTCCGTGTCATTGGTCGTCCGAGTTTGCTGTCGCTGGCTCGTTTACGTTGTCGCTTTGGCTAATTTCCTAAGTAGACAAGTCGCAAGAAACAACCATGATAGTTGCTAACTGCCCAACATGATACCAAGCACCATAATATTTCACGCAGTCGGCAAGGAATCAGCAACCAGGAGGTTGAGAAGTCAGCAGGCTGGTGTCCGGCAGTCGGCATTAATCCTCAACAAAAAATCTGTCATGCCTCTCCATACTCGACAAGCAGTATGCAGGCCTTGCGCACGCGGGTGGCAGCAAGAAAACAGGATAGAAGCTTTATTGATACCGCCAGTGGATGGTGAACAGTCGGCTACCATTCTTCATTTCTTCTGCTGGGAGAATAGTACCCCCTTCGGGGGAATGACCAATGCAGTGTGGTATGTGCCTACGGGAACTCTCTCGTATGTGGTTTCACGCACATTCCAGAAAGATTTCTTGCGTGTAAAAGTAGTGAGTCCGGAACGAAAGATCAGAGGAGTATGTTGCATGCGTGAGATAATATTCCAACCCAATTATTATATGCACTGGCACTCTTGGATTATACAAAGTTAGAATCTACGATCACGAACGTGATGAGAATGAGAAGCCTGCCAACTCCATCTTTACTCGGTGCCAAGTAGAAGCTCTCTCTCTCTCTGCAAAAATGGCGGACTCGGCACAGTATGGAAAGTCCTACAAATGCTGGCTGCATACTCGATCCCCTCAAGATTCACTTGGCACAGACTATTTTCATTGCCGACCGTGTGACCATCATCGTCGATCCCCTAAATCGGCTGATTCTACACAATCTTTAAAGCTTCCCCTGTCATGGAGTGCTCGAGATCTTGAGCCGATAGTGGCCGAGTGACGGAAGTTTTGACGCCATATGGCCAGAAGTCGTCCAGGGTGCAAAACGTCGATCTTAAGGTGCAGGGTCTTCATCGTCCGAGTCCTAATTTGAACAGTAGAAGACCGCCAGCGAATGCTCTCAGCTCCCATTCTTCAGAAACTACCCGGCAGTCCACGGAAGTCGGCGGATGGATGCACTCGGTAAGCATGAGATTGCTTAGAGACTATATAACTGCACGAGATTGCATGTTGAGTATATGATAGCATGAGATCAATTATTGAATTGTATGACAGCATGAGATTTCTTATTGAGTTGTATGATAGCATGAGATTGCTTATTGAGTTGTATGATAGCATGAGATTGTTTATTGAGTTGTATGATAGCATCAAATTGCTTATTGAGTTGTACGATAGCATGAGATTGCTTAGTGAGTTGTACGATAGCATGAGATTGCTTTTTGAGTTGTATGATAGCATGAGATTGCTTATTGAGTTGTATGATAGCATGAGATTGCTTATTGAGTGGTATGATAGCATGAGATTACTTATTGAGTTGTATGATAACATGAGATTGCTTATTGAGTATATGATAGCATGAGATTGCTTATTGAGTATATGATATCATGAGATTGCTTATTGAGCATATGATAGCATGAGATAGCTTATTGAGTATATGATAGCATGAGATTGCTTATTGTACTTCAAGATCCTGATATAGATATATAGACAAAGAGAGAAAGGTGACACATTTTCTGTTACAGACGCCGGATTCTCTTCTCATTTCATGAGCTCCTCTACCGCCGGTGCTACAACAGTCGACATCATCGAGACATTGTGATTCCCCTTGAGGATAATAATCATCGAGATTGCAAACGTGGAGCGTTACTGCCGCTGATGATTCTTGTTGTCATATTCCTGAACCTCATGGAATGAAGCGTTCATTGTCGTTTCTCCAAATCCGCCGAGTCCACATGTATCCATCTATAGATCTCCATATCAAAATAAGAGACTACAAGATGAACAGGAACAAATACGAAAAAGAGAGCGCAAAAAGGAAATACAATCAGGGAAATTTCTTACAAAAGAAGAAATTCGAAGCCCAATGAAAGCCGAGACTCAGGAAAGTTATTTGTTAAACAAGTGATCAATTGTGAGGAAAAGTACGTGGAGTACAAGGGAGAGCAGCCGACCATGACAAGAGAATGAACGCTAGTCGAAAAATTTATAGTCCAAGTAAGCAACCTTAATTACCATTTTCATACACATTTATATACAGGAAATTATCATACATGCATCAACTTTGCACGTGGAAGCAATAATTGGAAAGAAGGAAAATTACGGAGGACTGTACAACAATTTGAAAAAATTAAGAGGCATGAAAATCTCAAATATCAAGAAAATATGGGAGGAGAATACATGCACTGTGTACGTGGAAGAATACAGGGAGCTCCAAAGCAAGGAAAATTAGTAAAGTGTGAAATTGAATATGGGAATTGAGCATACGCGGCCATCAATGGTGAAAGGCACGTGAATAGTTTGGGCAGCATAGCTTTTCTATTTTTCGAGACATACTTTACACATGGAATAACTTTTCACCGACATGCATCCTTCAATTGTGATACTAGTGGCTGACTCTAAGCACAAAAGGAAATGGTGTACGGTCCACAATGCTTGGTGCTCATATTCGGGATTTTTGAAGCTCTAGCACGATTCTTTCCTAATTCTTTTGGGTCACTCGCAAGTTAATGCAGAAGATCTTTTTAAAATTCTTGGAGGTTACTTCCCTATCCATTATTCCATTCTACACATTCAGAAGGTGAAGATGCTAGTATAAAAAAGGGAGGCAGAAGCATGATGGAAATGTTGAAGCACGAACGTGTATATAAGCAATGTCTGGTGGGGAAAGCATGTGGCATTGTGAGGCCGACACCAAGAGTCTGACCGAGTAGGTCCTCCCATTCACGTTGGGCCGACCACTCCATGTCAGACATTGGATTGTCTGCCCAATCAGCTTCAAGGCCGACTCCTAGAGTCTGACCGAGTAGGTCCGCCCATTCGCGCTGGGCCGACCACTCCATGTCGGACATTGGATTGTCTGCCTAATCAGCTTCAAGGCCGACTCCTAGAGTCTGACAAAGTAGGTCCGCCCATTCGCGCTGGGCCGACCACTCTGTGTCGGACATTGTGTTTCCCCCCCCCCCCCCCCCCCCCCCCCCCCACCTAGACTCAGGCCAATGACCGAGCGTCCGGACCTCGGGTGGTTGTCCCATCTAGTTATGCGGATAGAAGATGAGGAAGGTGAAAAATCACAAACACACAAAAAGTACGGACGACCTCTTCAAAGCTGGTGAAAGTAAAAAAAAAAAAAAAAAAAATAGAAGGGGTACATATGTGGCATGCAATATGGGAGTACAACTCGCCATTAAAGTTTAGTTCAGTGCCAAGTATGAAAGGTCAATGCATGAAGAAACAAAGGAGTGCAGGTTTAAAAGAAAAGAGAAAGAAACAAAGGGCACTGTCCCTTAGACATTTCTTAAGAGAAAAAGCCTAAGGAGTCGCCTCGACTAAGGCCTGAGGGACTCGGCAAGAAAATAGAAAGAAACAAAGGGCACTGTCCCTTAGACGTTTATTAAGAGAAAAAACCTACAGGGGTCGTCTCGATTGAGGGACTCAGCAAGAAAAGAGAAAGAAACAAATGGCATTATCTCTTAGACGTTTCTTAAGAGAAAAAGCCTAAGGAGTCGCCTCGACTGAGGGACTCGGCAAGAAAAGAGAAAGAAACAAAGGCCACTGTCCCTTAGCTTAGACGTTTCTTAAGAGAAAAAGCCTAAGGAGTCGCCTCGACTGAGGGACTCGGCAAGAAAAGAGAAAGAAACAAAGGGCACTGTCCCTTAGACGTTTCTTAAGAGAAAAAAGCCTAAGGAATCGCCTCGACTGAGGGACTCGGCAAGAAAAGAGAAAGAAACAAATGGCACCATCCCTTAGACGTTTCTTAAGAGAAAAAGCCTAAGGAGTCGCCTCGACTGAGGGACTCGGCAAGAAAAGAGAAAGAAACAAAGGGCACTGTCCCTTAGACGTTTCTTAAGAGAAAAAAACCTAAGGAATCGCCTCGACTGAGGGACTCGGCAAGAAAAGAGAAAGAAACAAATGGCACTGTCCCTTAGACGTTTCTTAAGAGAAAAAGCCTAAGGAGTCGCCTCAACTCAGGGACTCGGCAAGAAAAGAAAAAGAAACAAAGGGCACTGTCCCTTAGACGTTTCTTAAGAGAAAAAGCCTAAGGAGTCTCCTCGACTGAGGGACTCGGCAAGAAAAGAGAAAGAAACAAAGGGCATTGTCCCTTAGACGTTTCTTAAGAGAAAAAGCTTAAGGAGTCGCCTCGACTGAGGGACTCGGCAAAAAAAGAGAAACAAACAAAGGGCACTGTCCCTTAGACATTTCTTAAGAGGAAAAGCCTAAAGAGTCGCCTTGACTGAGTGACTCGGCACGAAAAGAGAAAAGAAACAAGGCACTGACCCTTAGACGTTTCTTAAAAAAAGTATACAGGGGTCGCCTCGACTGAGGGACTCGGCAAGAAAAGAGAAAAGAAACAAGGGCACTGACCCTTAGACGTTTCTTAGAAAAAGTCAATAGGGTTCGCCTCGACTGAGGGACTCGGCAAGAAAAGAGAAAAAAACAAGGGTTCCGACACTTAGACGTTTCTTAGAGAAAAAGAAAAGAAACAAGTGGTCTTCTTAGAGAAAAAGAGAAAAGAAACAAGGGGTCCAAACCCTTAGAAGTTTATTAGAGAAAGAGAAGTTACAGTCGAGAGTCACTTCGGCGGATAAAGAAAAAGGGACTCGAAGCCAAAAGGTCACCTACGCTGAAGCAGTCGGTCATATAGCAAAGAAGAGTCATGAGGATGAAATCAAGGAGATCACAGAAGATCCGCCCGCAATCCGACCATTAAAAAGAGGAGATTGAGGAGTGATTTAAGCAATTTGCATTAAGAAGGCGGATAATTTTCAATATTCGAGCTAGAGAGGGCTCAATATTGAAAAGTGAGGGACTAGTTGATGGGGTACCTCGTGGGCTCAGGGCCCAAGAAAAAGAGGGATCAAGCCTAGAAGAAGGGAGGCTCAAAAGAGATATAGGTCAAACCGAAGGGTCGGCTCGACCCGGAGGTCGGCACGAGTAAGAGGTCGACCTAAACTAGCCGTTAACCCATATTAATCTCCTAATTATTACCCCTCAATTCCTAACCACCCAATTATTATTATTATCCATAACCCCCACATGAACTCCCACTTACTACCCAATTAAGCCATCATTATCACTCATAAAGCCTACTAATTACCCCCCAATGGCTATAATCTTGAAGCCTACGCTAGCTATAAAAAAGGATGAGCACAAGGAAAAGGGCATCTCATTATCATCACAAAGGAGGAAAGGGGCATGTTATTCACTCTCCCTCACACTATTCTTGACCACAAGAGAAGACCTCTATCACTCTCCCAAAGAGAAGGCACTCTTCCACAACCACTCTCCACTCATCTACGCAGGAAGATAACATTCTCCCCACAAGAAGATCAAGAGGAAAACTCCCTCTCTATATACAGTATAACTCTTTCCCTACACAATATTTCTATATACAAAATAGCCATACAACTTGTACAAATAATTCTACAGAATAGTGAATTTAAGCTTAGCACCGTCCAAAAAAGCCCGTGGTTTTCACCTTTTGGTTTCCACGTAAAAATCATTGAGTCATACTTTTATTTTAGTAGCCTTATTATGAAAGGTGAATCCACCAACTACGGTTGTGTTGGACCTCCTTGGGTCCAAAAACCCTAAAACCAATATTTCCAAACACAGCCTAAATGTCAACCTTTAAATCAAAAGTAGAAATGCCAATATTGATGGTCTAAAATCTAAATCCACTATAATTCTATAACTAAAAGATCAAAAGTAACATTTTCAAGAACAACACCAGCACCAACCATCATTATTAGTTTCTTAGGGATGAGCTCTTTTAGTAAGCATAAGTATTGTTCTGCAGCAAATACTTGACCGTTTGGCTGCTTTATTTTATTTTACTTTATACTTACAATGAGCTGATGACTTCCAGCATTTAGTTTTAGGATGACCATTCATTCAGGCCCATATAGAAACACTCTGTCAGGCTCCAATCCTATGAGGATGTGCCGAACACGCAAATTCTCTGTTGAATTGGAACCTGGCAGCAGGGACATGTAGCTTTCCCCTTCTTCCCATGGACATTGTTGCATTTTGCACAGAGAACTTGATGAGCGCACGGGAGAAAAACGACAGAAACCTCATGATTCAAGCAAATTATGCATCTCCTATCGTGGTCAATGGTTTCCCCATCAGCAGAATCCTCCAGTGCGTCTAGTTCACGCATGATATCACCTTCTGACTTCACCCCATTCAAGTTTTGCATTGATAAATCATGGGATTGAAGATGTTGCCTAGAATTTTGCTCAGTTGCTTTAACCTGTGAAAGTTCTCGCTCAAGTCGATGGAGGTCGTCCTTGCGTCTCTGGAACTCTATTTCTATCTTCGAGCGCATTGCCCCAAGCATTCTTTTGTTATTAGCCACATCTGCTTCATGTTTGCGTCGTTCTTCTTCCACTTGTGCTAAGGATTGCTCCTTAGCCTTCTGTTCTTGCCTCCATTTTACCTGTCATATATGAATACATAATAAATAGTTACGGGTTTCATTGGAATATCAAAATCACTCATAAGAAATTATAGAATACTAAAAGCAACTCAAGAAGAGCACAAGGAAACTGCAAGGTAATTCAACCTCACTCAATGATTAAGGTTACCATGAACAGTATCGTGCAGATAAAAGTACTTAACAAACTCACAAGCAATTTCCAAAGCTTAATCATTTCAGTGTTTGGCAATTAACATCAGCATTAATTAGAAGCAAACAGAACAGGTCCCTAATTTTTTCGTCCATTGTGGGGGAATTTATTTGAAGGATTTATTACTCAAAAATACCACAACGATAGGGATTATAACTTGAGTCCTTGACAAGAAATATATACCATACTTACATTTTAAAGACGCTTGAAATATTAAAATAAAAACCAAATCCTATGAGTTGGTTCACTGGTAAGAAAACACCAACTTGTAGGTCATGTTTAATTCCTTGGGGCCACACATACCTGGGAGATTTATCGGGTGTATGCTGGAGGGGGCACTTGTCACGCAGGGGGATTAGTTCGGCCTAGGGTCTGGGATACCCTATGTCATCAAAATAAACTTTGTCTGTGTGTTTGTATGAAATAAAAACAAAGGTTGAAAAGGATGCTCTGGGATCTTTTTTTTTTTTTTTTTTTGCTTCAGACTCGTGGACAACATTTCATGACACAATATTAGTACAGGATAATTCATAGAGAACGCAACAAGTTTTGGGTAGCAGGACTTGTATGGCAAAGAGAACATCAATATGTTACTTTTGAACCTTGGAATAGATTGCAAAATATGGATGTTGGCAAGTCAACTAACGATTTTCTTTTAGTTAGGAGAATATCTGTATGAAAAAATAAAAAAATAATTTTTCTTCACAAAATCTGGCACTTGTGAATGAAAGGAACAAAAGATGCTTTGATGACGTCATAGTTCATACTCCAATGTAAAAATTAGGTACAAGTATAAAGTTTTGTTCTTTTGCTGTAAGAATGTATATGACTAAGGTGAACTTATGGACCTATTATCCTCCATCCATGTGTGATGCTTTTGTAATCCTTGTTCATGGATTATAGTGTGCTTTTTTTATCTAAATGGTTCAGAAACACATAAAAGATATATTGCAAAGAATCTTTAATTAGTAATGAAATAATATAAAGAAAATACCTCAGCTTCCTTTTGACCTGCCTCAGCCTGAGCCAATTGCTTTTGCAAATCGGAAATCTTATGTATCTCAGCTGCAATATCATACTGAAGTTTGGATTTCAGTTTCTCAATTGCTGAAAGCTTCTTTAGGCACTTTTTCTCCCTCTTTGTGGCCTCCATACAGGTTTTCTGAGATTCTGATGCACTTAACCTAGAAGCCTCCATCTCTGCTCTAATCTCTGCATTCTCATTCTCAAGCTTTTCCACAGCAGAGTTTGCACGGTCCACTTGAACACTTTCTTCACGGAGTTCATTCTCCATTTCCCCAAGCTTCTTCATGGAGTTATCTTCAATGGCTTGCATCCCCTTCTTTAGCAGCTGAATCTCATCCCTTTCCTTCCTCAGCATCTCAAGTTCTGAAATGTCATTGAACAACTTCATCGCAGCTTGTTTTGCCTTTTCGTATGCCCATTGCTTACGCTCCTTTACTTGCCTCTCAAGATCCTTTATTTGATGTTCCAAACTTAACATTGCCTCGTCTTTCTGATCAATCTGGATACACGCAGTCCCTGAGCTCTGAATATGCAAATCACGAAACTTACTTACAACTGAGATAATAGCATCATCATCATTCACAATATTTGGGGATTCGTTACCCCCTGTTTCAGTTAATCCCGAAGAATCTCCAATCTTCAAAGAGCCTAAGGAAGCCTGCGACTGATTCTCTAAATGTTTTGTATTCTCTCTAAGTCCAGCAGAACAGACTCCCACATTCCTTTTCAACAAAAACTTCACCTCAGGATTAAGATTATACTTCTTTGGATACGCAATCTCATTCTCCAAAGAATTTATGATATGCATAGGACCCTCATTAGGCCTACCATTCTCAAATCTACAGCCATCAAGGAAACTAAACATAGCATTCACAACGCCCTCTACATTACTACTACTATCACCAATCCCATTGGGAATTTCTATAGCACTAGCACGCTCAACATGAAGCTCACTCAACAGTAAACACAACATTGCATCTCCTTTGCTCAAATGAGGCTTAACCTGTTGCAACAAACACACCATCCCTGCTACGGTGCATTTCTTCAACTGCGTTAAATCAGAGAAATTATGTTCAGGATTCTCAGAACGCACACTATTCCCATCTTCGAAATACGATAAAGAATTTTGAAATATATTTCCAAACGCATCCTTCTCCCCATGCCAATACCCATTGCTAAGCACAGCCTTCAAAGCCACATTCTCATCGTGCCCTAGAGAAACAAGTTTAGAGATCACCTTTTTACACGCAAACTCCAATTTACGCAACAACATTTCTTCCAATTGCTCGTCAGTAAAGAAGCCACTTAGTTTAGGGTTCGGGTTCTGGGCCAAATCACCAGATTCTGAACCTGAATTGGGAACTGCACTTCTTTCCGCGGCATTTCCATTAGGATTGCTGCTATGATCGGGACTAGGTCTTCCCGGAAGGGGCCTCCGATTGGTCAGGGAATGCTTGTCTTTCAAATTACACGCCATTAGAGTTTAGAGTTACTGAGAATTCAAGATGAAAAGCGCAAAAGAATTAGTTCAAAAACAAAAGATATCTGAAACTCCTCAATTTCTTCTAGTTCTTGAATCAAGATACGAATGGAAATACTTACAGCTTTAACTGGTGACAGCTTTCCAGTTGCAGAGAACTAGGGTAGAAGTAGAAATGAGAGAGAGAGAGAGAGAAAGATCAAAGTTATACTCCGTATTTGGTTCAATCGGGCCGAGTTTGGGATTTGGACTGGGCCCAAAATTGGAACAATTTTTTAAAGAAACACTGATTGAAACGAAAAACTATAGGCCTGTTTGGTAGAGTTTGGAAATTTATATTGTGCACCAGGGCGCACATTGCATTGTGCGCCCTGGTGCAAAACGACGTCGTTTTGTACTTTTTTGTTGGAAATTTCGCTTTCTGTGTCGGCTGTTAACTTCTTAAAAAAAATCTCATGTTTCGAAAATGTACATAATTGATAATAGAATGTATATAATTGTATAATAGAATGTACAAAATAAATAAATAAACAGATAAGGGTTAAATAGGCCCTCAAACTTGTTAATTAGAGAGGGAACATGCTAATACCTGTTGAAAGTCCAGCTGCCATGCATATTTGCCAATGAGGTTCAAATACAGGGAATGCAGCCAGCCAGCCAGCCGTGGACTTTTGCTTTGAGCCCACATTGCCCCATCCATAAATGAGGCGAGTGCTATACTCCCAGCGAGCAGTTTTTGCATAATCCGTCCTGTCAAGCTAAGTCATGTCAAACAATCAGAATATCATTTATCAAACAATTTCAATGGAACTCCAAAATAACCATCTTCTCCACATGCACACAAAGAGCAGTTTACAAAATTAACACTGGTTCTTGTTAAAAGAGACCAGATATGTGTAAATGCAAACTGAAACACCTGTGGCGTTACAAAGTAACTCTTTTATGAAAGAAAGCACCAAAAAGTTAAGTCTTTGATCAGCATAGAAAACTGATGGAAATTTAAGGCAGAAGGTGAAGCTATAGTTTTATACCCATTAACAGATGCAAATTTATCAATAACATCTTCTTCGCAAAAAAATAATACTAAGTATAATAGTTGTTATCATTATTATAAATAGAGAAAATTTCAATTTTGGTCATATGACTATAGAGGCTTTGTTAATTTCAGCATCTGACTTTCAAAAGTGTCAATTTAGTAGCTTGACTATGCAATTTTTATCAACTTTGGTCACTCCGGTCAAATTGCCAGCTAAATTTCGCCGGAAAATTTTAACAGTAAAAATAATGAGGGTATTTTAGTCATTTCACATCTCTTTCCTTCTTCTCTGGCGAATTCACCTTTTCTGGCGAATCCAAGGATGAGGTGCGCTGCGATGCTTTCAACATTATCCAAAAAGAGAAGTATTTATTCAACATTATCCAAAAAGAGAAGTATTTATTCAAAATCAATTTTAGCATAATGTTGATATAGAGAAGTTTTAGAATAAATAGGCACCAACAACAGTTTTAGCATTTCGCTTTCTTCTTCGAGCAAGCCTTTTTTTGGCCGAAAAAGCTTTCAACCCGAATTTTGGCAAGAGGTGCGTTGGACGAGCACAAAGAGAAGTGCAGTTCGGAGATTTCTAGGTCCGCCGATATCTCAAGCTCCCCTTACACAAACGGTTAGATGTTTTCAACTGGAATTTTGGCCATTTGAACCATAATAAATCGCCGGCGACGGCTTGGACGAATGAGTTTCAGTATGCTTTGGAAGGTGTGCTGCTGCGACGGATTCTTCGGAAAAAATGAATTCGCCAAAGAAGAAGGAAGAGATGTGAATTGACTAAAATATCCTCATTATTTTAACTGTTAAAATTTTCCGACGAAATTTGGCCGGCAATTTGACCGGAGTGACCAAAATTGATAAAAGTTGCATAGTCAAGGTACTAAATTGACACTTTTAAAAGTCAGGTGCTGAAATTAACAAAGTCCCTATAGTCATATGACCAAAATTGAAATTTTCTCTTATAAATATAAAAAAGGCACAAAGTAATAAATGCATGGCTGCACAGAAATGAAGACCCAAGTAGGGAAAGAAGAAAATATGAAACAAGAATCTCAACATCACCGGGATAATATGCAGTAGAGATAGGCTAGAACTCATTGGCAGATATATGCTTCAGGGTGGGGGCATTTGCCCGCACTTTAAACAGTATTATTATGCAGTATAAGAAAATATAATCCTGTTCATACTCATTAAATAAAATGGACCCCTCTAATAAGATAAAATTACCTCCTTTAAGTCTAAAATTATAGAGAATTTATGATAGCCTGGAAAAGTAACATTGCTAATCCCTACATCTGTCACAATTTATGAGGAGAAACTCTAAACTGTAACTTTGTAAGGAAAAATGGGAATACCTTCCATCATCATGAATAAATCCTTGATGCCAAAGCGGTGTCACTTGAAAACCCTCCAAAACACGGCTATTGAATTCCTGTAGAATCCCTTATTAAAATTTTCAAATGACTACTTGACCACTAGCAGCATCACAGAGAACTAGTCCGTTAAAAAGCAAAAGAAGAACATACCACCCCAAAAGTTCTTAGACTCTGGAGTATATTGGCAAATATACTTGTCATCCACACCAAGAATTTCAGCTCCAACTCCTGTAAAATGACGCCCGTACTGCACCTCCTCTATTCCACTCAATGGCTTAGTGAATGCAGGATTCTCAACAGAATACATATAACAGAAACTCTGTCTACATTTTGGAATTGAAACCTTAAAGAACCATCCCTCGAAAAAATTTCTACGAGTCCCATCAAATGATATCTGAGTGAACCGACAAATAGCAAACATGAGAAAAAGAAAATCCCAAAAGGGGAACATTACCACTATTCAATCAATTATGAAGCTATTTTGCACTCTACATAAAAGAGCTAAACATTGACACTATAAACTTCCAATATAGAAAACTGCTCCAATGGATGCAGCTTAATCCTAACATCTTATCATTTATCTTGTTCCAAAGTAGGAATTCACATATTTTTCTTGCCAACCAAGTTGACATGGATGAGAACCAAAGGCTACATTTCAGTTTGTTGATACACTATTAGAATTACAAGAATAGTAAACTTTAAGACATCTTAGCGCACTCTTTTTATCTCCACAATTTTAAACCCACAATGAACAATGACCTAGAGCTAAAAAAAATTTATAATTAACACAAAGGCATAACTTTAATTAGAACAATAGAAAGGCTAGTCAAAATTACTTCTTTTTAAAAAATTTATCCGACAAAATTCACACTAAAACAAGCTACTTCCAATCCCACTACGAAAGACCTCAGCCTGTCTACTACTAATGCTAACTAAGTAATTACGGAGTAGTATAATATGAAAAATATAGAGTAAGATAACAGGAGAAATGAATCATTTTTTCTAGAATTTGGAGAATCCAAAATTTAACTAATTCTCCCAATTTGGAGAAATAGAAACTTTAATCCATTAAAGCAACATTTATAGAGAAATAAAAAATTAAAGAAATGGAAAGCTGAAAATGGAAAACAAAGTAGGTGACCCGTGGACGTCTCGAGTTTATTTATGGAAATGAGCATAGATTGTATAAAATTACCCGCTGTGAGGAGTTCGAAGAGGGCGATTGGAAGGGGTGGGGGTATAAACGGGTTTAATAGCCTCTTTAATCTCCGGCGCCGGGTTTTCGACGTCGGAATCGGGCACCGATACTGCTTTCACTCTGAATGCCGGCGACTTCTTTCCGACGCGCAGCTGCTTCCGCGGAGAGAATCCTTATTCTTTACCATATATAACACAGGTTACACACCATGATCACACGAGGCCCATTTGGTAAAATGATCGTTAGCTGATTGTATTAATTAGAGAGTATAAATATTTGATAATATTAGTTGATTGTAAAAAGTATTTGGTAAATTATATGTTAGTTGTTTGGTATAATTTCTTTTTTCAAAAAGTTAATTGAAAAAGTTGTTTGGAATAGTTTTTTTAATTTTAGTCTTTTGAAGTTGCAAAAAACTAATTAATCGAATTTATATTAATATTTTAACTAAATCAAACAATTAATAGTGGTCAAATAAATCAAAATTGACCTATAAGTCAATTTTTTACCAAACAGGACACAATCTTTTTATTGTCCCCTTTTTTCAATCCAAGTAAATATTGTAAATAAACAAACATTGTTTTTTTTTTTTTTTCAAATAAACAAACATTGTTATAAACAAACATGTGTACAAATGATATACATTTATACCCAAATATATTGGTCATATTATTTGACATAACTTAATATTTATTTGTTAGTGTTTTCTTAGTTATGATCAGTTCAAATTTTAGCAGGTAAAGGTTTTTTATATTCTCAAATTTGGTTGGTCTTAATTAAGCTAACTAGTAGTTGCACCCGTGCGGTGCACTGCAATATGTATACATAATTATCAAAAAAATAATTGGATAGTGATCTAAATAAAAAAAAATTTATACATTATTGAATACTTCTTTGTATACGACATTTGTAGTCGTATTTTTAGATTTTACAGTTTCATCCTAAATAAGAATTTTTAATCCCTTAGGATTACTAACTCTTGACACTGCTACATACATTTGACCATGATTGAAAATCGGTCTCTTCAAAAACAAACCCACGTTGGATAGTGTCTGGCCTTGGCGTTTATTTATTGTCATTGCAAATGACAACATTAGTGGAAATTGCTTCCTTTGGAACTTAAAAGACAATCTTGGATCAGAAAGTGTTAAGGACATCCTTGGAATTAAGATCTTTGTACCGGCACTTGCCCCGCATAGTATTTGAGCTTCTAAAACATGATCTGCCAACTTTGAGATGATCATTCTTGTACCATTGCACAATCCCAATGAGTGATCAATATTCCTCAGAAGCATAACTGGTGAGCCAACTTTTAGAGTCAATGAGTGATTTGGAACTCCTGAACACCTTAATCCATCTAAAAATTCTGGAGTGTGCAGATCAGCAAGCATGTCAACATTTGAATCAGATTTACAAACCGAATCACAACTGAGATACGTCCTTCCTTCGGCATTATTATAGTCATTCATGTATTCATTTACTGCATCCACAATATCCAAAGTTGGTGCCAAAATAGCACGATCTTTTAGGTATTGAATATCACTCTGACCACTGCGGAACATAGGGAATATGCTATCAACAATTGTAAAAATTGGATCCTCAACACAAGTTAGCACAAATTCTTCATGAATATTTATCTCACATTCTCCATGCAAAGAATCGCCAATTGTTCTATCACCTATATTAGCAATCCACTTTGCAAACTTTTCAATCTCTTTAACTTCAGTATCTGATTGCAATGACCTAAGCCTGAGATTCTTTGTTAGCCTAAATACTTTACAGTTTCTCCAAAGATATGATGCATTTATACTTGCTCCAAAAATATCTTGCCTGGTGCCCTTTGGAATGACTGGTAGAATCTGTATGAAATCTCCACCTAACACCACGGTTTTCCCACCAAAAGTCATATCCAAGCTTTTTGGATTTTTAGCACGCATGATATCTCTCATAGTACGGTCTAAAGCTTCAAAGCAAAACTTATGCATCATTGGTGCCTCATCCCAAATGATCAACTTACTATGCCAAAGGACTACTTTGGCTGATGTTGCAGGTTGAATCTTCATTAACAGCTATTGGTATTGAAAATCTTGAATACGCAGTTCTACCTCCTGGTAGTAGAAGAGATGCTATGCCACTTGATGCCACGTTTAAAACTATATCACCCTTTGACCTTAAAGCAGAAGACAATGCTCTCCATAAGAATATTTTTCCCGTTCCACCGTATCCATAAACAAAAAACAGGCCTCCCAGATTATTCTCAACATCTTGCAATACATTTCCATATATAGCCCTTTGCTCTTCGGTGAGTTGATGCACCAATTTATCATTCTCTTCCCTCATGACATTAATATCATATGCTAATTCCTCTTGTATCAACCGATTGGTAGTTCCAGCATGATTCTCTAAATCCGGTACTGACATCAACGGAAAGTCTTCCAAACTCTTTCCCATAGCAGAAAGCATTATTTCTATCTCACGAAGTGCAAAATTCTTTTTCTCATCTTCAGATAAAATCAAATCTGTGATAGTATTATCAATCGCATATTATAAGTATGTGTATACAGATAATTTGTACAACATGAAAGTACAGAAACAAAATATTACTTGTAATCCCCAATTGAGCTCTAATCTTGAATTGTGCATCCTCAGCCAAATAGTGTCAGGCAGCTTCCCACACAACTTCTGGTTCTGCCATTGAGTTTGACATTAATAGGGTGACAAGCAATCTTCTCAAATTTACACCTGTCGCCCATTGACTTGCTTCTTCTATAGCATGAACATATTCCCTGTCGTCGTATACTAATTCTCTTGCAGAACACGCATCCCTAAAAGATTCGTATTGCACACCATCTACTTTTTTTATGTCCAAAAAACTTGTGGGCCCTTTTACTTTATTCAAAAGACATCTCAAATAAAATATCTCCCCTGTACCAGGTGTCACATAGAAAACTCTACCTATTGCAAATCCTCTTTTCCTTGGTTGCCATTTCCTAACATCTTTCTTCCATACAAATTTAGTTGGCATTTCGGCATATGTCAGTTGTCTTGCAGCTGGGTAGGTTTTATTTGCCTCAAACCATTCTAAGAACATACTTTGTAAGATTGTTGGACGGCTTAGTATGTTATCAACTAGATCATCATCTGCAAATACGACACTTTGTTGATTTGACAAGTGAAAGCTTAATCGCTCAACAACTGGTGTCCTTAACTGTATATCAAATCCAAATAATCGCCAAGATGCTTCACACGGAGAGATGTACCGACAATCATAGAACATACTGATTTCATCAATAACTTTTGGACATTCTTCATGGCAGTTGGCTTTGTAAAACTCTGCTGTTATCCTGTCATGGCCCTTGTTGACGTACTTGAACAAATACTTGATTGAACGGGACTGATTACACCATTCCACATTAATATGAGCCCTATACTTTAGCAACAAATGTCTATTGTGTGGTACTACGTACCTATTATCCAATTGAATACCATTACGCATGACAGACCGGCCATTGTCTCGTCTGCGATATATAGGATAACCATCCTCGTTCACAGTTGACAAATTAACAAACTTCTTGGGAAAATGTTTAATACATTTACCATTCGCCATACATGGAGAAGTCAACCGTGCTTTCCCGCAAGGACCATGCATCATAAACTCCTCAACAACTTTGAAGTATTCTGGATCTGTTTCTTGGTCAGGTAACTCAGCTGAAATAATGTTGTCCAGATTTATACCGCTTTGTGCTCGATTGTTTTTATCCAGAAACAAAAGTATATGAGGATGCGGTAGACCTCTTTTTTGAAACTCTATGGTATAGATCACTGTTAACAATGAAAAAGATAAGACAGTTTAGAATAGAGCTAAATCTTGGGACATTGCTATGGGTTAGAAACTTCATCATTAAAATAGAAGCTTATTTTTCACGTACCTCCAATAACTGGGCCAAATAACTTGTTCTTTAGTCATTCTGATAGTAGGGCATCCAACTTCAATTTGAATATTCTACAAATTACGTCTGGGCGATCTTCTGGCCTTAATTTTCTTGTATTCAAGAAGCGTTGTACCTCAGGCCACTTGGGTTGCAGGTGAATGTGATGAACAAATCTGGATATCCAACCCATCGACAAATCGCCATTGCATCCTGATAATTTTGTATCATGTATCTAGCACCACCCGTAAAACTCGAAGGCAATATTATTCGTTTTCCTTGAGTAGTGGGGTCAAGTTCACCTCGTGTTAATGCATCATTCAAGCAATTATATGATTCGCACCTAAAACTTTTCTGATGTGTCCTTATATATATTAACCTTCCGGACTCAACCATTGTATAGGCATCAACCAGAAATTGTTGGAATAGCTTCTTGCATGCAATAAAGTTGAAACTTCGGATATTCTAGACTGGATACGGTATGAAAAATATTCTCTAGGGCTTATCCTTTGACGTCCACCAGTTGTGTTTCCTTTTAACGTTGAGAAGGGAATGTCCTCCCTATAACCGTCTTCACCATAAGAAAACAGCAAAGGGTACTGCATCGGCAGGTAAGCAGGATTTTACTCAGTGATTCTTTGCAAGAGACCGCTCTTTGTTTCAACCAGAATATCGTGTTCCCCAATATTGGTATCGATATCACCAACAATCAACGCAGCAACCTCTGAGACCTGTGGCAAATTGTATGTTCTAACATCCTTTGATTTCTTGCCAAGCAATTTTATCTTAACCTCAGCCAGTAGGTTCTTTTGTAGTTCATCTCGTGCCATGCGAAATGTTTTTATCAACACATTATGGTCATCCAGAACTCTTTGAATCACAATGACAATTTCCATATGGATGTCGTTTTGCTTACCATATTGCCTAAAATTTAAAAGGGTCAATAATCATAATTTTAATCAAATAACACATAAGAAATTGCATTAAATTAAAAAAAAAAAAATTCCTCCCACTTACCTAACAGAATTGACACGGTTGTCCATTTCATTGTTGGTATCATAGATATACAGTTGTGCGAAATGTGGTTTCTTACCGTCTACCGGCAATAGACTACCAATGTAGTGGAAGTTCTGGCCATTTATACGGAAGATTGGGGTACCACCATTGCTGTTCACGTTTCGGTCTATTTTACCACCCATCGAAGTGAAGCAGAACATACTATTGTATGTTCTAATGTTGTGTAGAAATTGCTTGTTTTTTTCTCCTTCTCCAAAAAAAAAAAAAAGATCATATATCGCTTGTGGTGGCACCATCGTTTGTGGCAATTGGATCTTACCATTGTTGCAACACAGGTTATATTTTGGGTGGCCGCGATTATCTGTTTTGTGTGTCCTTTCTTCGTACCAAAAAAGCGCTCCACAGTGTTGACATGTTATAGTTGCATCACCAAGATCTTGGTATTCCACTAAGTTGAGAATTCAAAACCAATTAATTAAATTGTAACATATGAATCAGAAGACCAAAAAATATTATACATACCAGTATTGAAAGCAGTCGGTTCTGTAATTTGAGACTTATTTACTTGTCCGTCACCTGATTGGTTAAAATTTGAAATTCCAATTGTCGACTGCATTAGTACTGTAACTTGGTTTGTGCATGATGTCTCGTTGCATTGTTTTGTACCTACCATGTACATAAATCATCTTATCTATAAATATTTTGAAACATATCCAAAAAATGTAATGACATTGTAATTTGTATACAAATAATTACTTACCATTTGCACTTTCTTAGATATGTTGTTGTGTAATTGGTGACAATCCTACGTAGAATATATGATATTAGTTTTCCAAAAATAATAATCCTTTTGGGCGTAAGAACTAAATATGACTGAAACAAAGAATAAAACCATGAAACATTTGGAAACTACTACTATTTAATATTAAACGTACCATAATTGTCTTGAACGGTTTTTGAAATTATATCCATATTTGAAACTTCTTCAAAATCTTGAAACAAATCTCGGTTGACAACATTACACTGGATAACAGTTTTACCCTTATCCATGCATTTCCTTTTGTTGCAATTTGTGTTACCTAATTAATTTATAGTTTACTTTTTTTAGCTGGCATAAAAAAACATTTATTAAGCAACAAAAATGATATAAAGAATACTTACCATTGGATATATCCTGTAGAGGTAGTCGTTTGTTCTCAGATATTGTGAAGGTACCTTTTATATAACATATTTAACATTTTTAATGATAGATTGTTTATAATATGTAACTGGAATAAAAACAATTAAGTAATTGGCCATTAACTAAAAACCAACCGTTAAGTATATCGCTTGTTTGCACTGGAAGGTAATGGCTTTCTTCCTCCTAACACAAAATGTCTTGATTTACTGTTGCTTGTTGTATATTTCATGCTTTGTGTACTAATTTGTATATCCAAAGATTCTTTATTAACTGAAAAGACATAACATGTTTGTAATATGTTATAACCTGTTAAATAAAATTTTACAAACTTTAAATAGTTTACCTGTTGTAAGAGCACTTTTTGGTCTATCATTTGAATTACAATATAGTTGTGGTGTGTATTCCATTTGTGGATCATTAGTATTCTCTTCTCGAATGGTATCGTTGTTCTCTACATTTTCTGCAATGACAAATATATATATATATATATATATATTGTCAAAAACCATACATGAATTAAAATCTGTATTAAAATTACAATGGTACACACAGTACCGTGTAACCTAAATATAATCTATGCAATATTAAAACGCTAACATAGTTCCATGGGAACCCAACGGGCAGAACTCCAACGGTTAGGAATTCCAACAGGTGTCACCTTTATTGTCTTTGAAGCCACCATTGATGCCACCTTTGATGAGAGAGAGTTAAAGCCTCAACGCCTCATTCATGACTCTTCATATTCTTGCCGTTAGCTCAGCTCCCCAATGATGACTCTTCATGTTGTTACCGTTAGGACCTAGCATAAATAGAACTTCCCTCAGCTGAGCAGGGGAGGCATTGTACTTTCGATACTGAGACAAAAGCAATACAACTATCGTATTCTCTTATAGCATTGTTATATTATTATTTACCGGTAACGTTATTACCGTCATATATATATATATATATATATATATATATATATATATATATATATATATATATATATATATATATATATATATATATAATATATTGTCAAAAACCATACATGAATTAAAATCTGTATTAAAATTACAATGGTACACACAGTACCGTGTAACCTAAATATAATCTATGCAATATTAAAACGCTAACATAGTTAATAACGTGTTGTGAATAATGTACATTTTGTATTAATTAAAACTGTTTCTGACATTCATGGTCCACAATCTTGCGTGGATCATGACAAACACAGTACTAAAAAATGCCACATAGTACGGTGCAAGAAATAATGCAATGTCAAAATGGTAACATATTTAAACACTATTAGAAGCTATGTATTATAAGAAATAATGCATTAATTAAAATCGTGAATACATTAACCATGGTCCACACAGTACCGTGTAACATAATTAAAAATAAAATTAAAAAATGGTAAATGCAACTAATGTACATTTCTTACAAAAATAATGTACCTTAAATACACAAATAATTAAAACAGTTAATATGAATTCATCAGCACCTATGTTTAAAATTACTTAATTATTGTTTAAGTATGGGCTGCCAACAACCCCAATCTCTATAATTAAACATTAATGTAATCTAGCCCAAGATCTTTTTATTTTAATGCAAAGCCCAACCTACAAATATATAGCATAGCCCATACCCGGCCCACTCATCAAACTCTTCACTATACGGATGTCATCCTCACCCCTTGCATCTTGCCACCCAACTATCAGTTAGCATTCTCTCTAACACTATCCTAATCTCTTCTCTAACACTATCCATATCCGAAGTCAGACTTCCTAATCTCACAACACACTCTTGAGCTTTGTACAAATTTAGCCAAGCTTAGAATATGTCTATAAGGTCTTCATGACCTTTAACATCCGATGAGGCTGGATTTTCAAAACCCTAGCTTCGTTTGAATTTATAATAGCCGATCTTCGTTTTCAGTCGAAGATCGTGGATTTGAGTGCCCGATCTTCGTTTGTTAATCGAAGATCTTTCTTTTTAGTGGCTGATTTCATTTTTACTCGAACATCTCGATTTTGAGTGCCCGATCTTCGTTTGTTACTCGAAGGTCTTCGTTTTTACTCATCTATCTTGGTTTTTAGTGGCCGATCTTCTAATTGAGTCGAAGATTTGGGTTTTGATTAGTCGATCTCCGTTTTTTCTGGTAATTTGAAGGCTCGAAGGTTGAGTGATGATCTAGATAATTATTACTACCCTATTTCAAGCCAGTGGCTCTCAGATAAGTTTACTACCCATTTTAATCTATTACTATGTCCTATTGTATACTATATATTCTTGAATCTGATTCTCTTTTTTATTTAAACATTTTGCAGATCTGTATGCCTCCGTACAGTGTTCATCACCGTAGATAGACATTCAAGGCATGTTTCGCGCAATCTTCGCTAAGATAAGTGAAATACCAACAAATATTTCCCTAAATTCGTATCTTATCATAGTCTACAGATTCGTATTTTGATTTGGCTATTCAAATATTTTATTCCGAAGTTAGCAGTTAGGGTTTAAACTAAATTCCCTAATTTTAACTTTCAGGGGTTCAGTGTTCATATTTCTTTGTATAAGAGAAAGATGGGAAGCTCAGGATGCATTACTAAATTCCCTAATTTTAACTTTCAGGGGTTCAGTGTTCATATTTCTTTGTATAAGAGAAAGATGGGAAGCTCAGGATGCATCAATAATGGTAAATAGACTTCCGATTTGTAGTAGGAATAGCTATACATTTATGAAGCAGGAGAGGATGTGTGCAGTGAAGTAAAACCACAAAAAGGTAAACTGAAAATTAAAGTGTTTATAGTGTAGAATATACCTTGGTTGTTGATTATCTGCTTCCTTTTGCTCCCTATTAGTGTAGAAGAAACAATTTTCCTCATGTGGTATGTTGTTTTGAATGTTGCAATTATGATTTATGTTTGTAGTTGGAGTATGCATATTTGCTATATCTTGAATGCTTTATTGGGTGATAATCATTAATGTTTTGACATATACTAAAATGATTATGATTGTTCAGTTTTTTTTTTTTTTTTTTTTTTTTTTTTTTTTTTGGAAAACCACAATGCAGTATACTATTCCTGTAATTGAATACACATGTTCCCCCTTATATTTTTGCACTTCTTCATTTTACACATGTACTAACACTGTTTTAAAGTCTTTGGCAAATAATGAATCTTTAGGTCTGATGCCATTATTGTACACTACAGTTTAATACATGTTAGATGATGGCCTGCTAACTGTGATGGCAATTGTTACTCAATATAGGACTATCTATAAAGAGATAGTATATTTGATTACTTACTAAATGAGAAATACATATTTTTCAGATTTTAATATAGGACTATATACTTATACTCTGATGAATTCTATTATTTTGTTTAGAATTTGATTAGTTTGACCAAGTATATATTAAATCAGTTTGACCAAGTCTAGATTTAAATGAAAGTAATGTTGATTTAAAGGTCTATAATGTAGGACCATGTATAATGAGATATTATATTTGATTACTTTGAAGTTTAGTTTTTGAATGACATAATTTGTGTGTTTGATTGATTATCTGTGAAGTGTTACACTTTGACTATTGTTAGATGTTATTATTTTTTGGTAGTTTGCTAATGAAATTATTTTAAATGTGTGATTTTAAAAGTAAAATAGCATTGTGTATATAGTTTAAATATTGGCAAATGGCTATAATTAAATCAGTTTAAACCATTGTGTTCGTTCTTGAGTCTTTGACAAATGATGAATCTTTGTTTCTAATGCACATATTGAATGACTAAAATAGATTTTTGATACATGGAATCTTTATTTGTTTTGACATTTTTTTTTTGCACAGAGATTGAATACATGTTACATGATGATCTGTGGCAGTGCTGCCAGATTCTTAGATATCACAGCTTCTTAGTGTTCACATTACAAATTAGTAGATTATATACTATGTAGTAGGGGATGAGTATTTACTCTTCAAAGTACACAATAGTTGTTAGTTTTGTAAATTGTAGTTGTTGAAATGTTTCTATTTTAGATGTGTTGACATAAAAAACAGTCCTCTATTGTGTACTTTTTACAGAAATTGACATGATGATATAGTTTGTCAATTTGAAAATACCAGTGTGATCTTGTAATGTGCTAAAAAGCAGTGTGAGTTTTTACCTGTAATTTGAAGGCTCTAACGTGTATCATATCTTTTCTACAATTTTTAAAAGTTTCTTGAATACATTGATTTTTAAAAAAAAAAAAAATTGAAGTAATGTATTATATTTAGTAAGGTTTTAAATTTAGTTACGACAATCATAATTAGATTGGATTTTCAGCAAGCTATATTATTATTTTTTTTTAATTGACCAAGCCAATTTTAATTTTTAAGTAATGTTCATTTAAAAGTCTAGAATATAGGACTATCTACTTATACTGTGATCAATCAAATATTTTGGATACAATTTTGTCCTTAAAGTATAATGTAATTTTAACTTTACCAAAGCTATATCTAAATTAAAGTAAGGTTCTTTTAGGTTAGTTGTCATAAAGAATAGTTCTCTATTGTGTACTTTTTACAGATATGTACTAAAAAGCAGTGTGATTTTGTAATTCTATAAAGAGAAGTATTACTCAGCTATGTTTCATACGAATGTGTATCATCAATCATTGTTTAAACTAAATTTTGAGCAATCTAAAACTGTTTTTTTTCTTTAATTTGTTTTGATTGCTGTTTTTGGGGTTTAATTGAGTTAGTGCTAAAATTGACTATCTACTTTTTAATTGACGAAGTCAAATTTAATTTTTAACTACTGTTCATTTAAAAGTATAGAATATAGGACTATATACTTATAATCTGGTCAATATATTATTTTGGTTAGAATTTTATCCTTAAAGTTTAATTACATTTTAACTTAACCAAGTCTATATCTAAATGAAAGTAATGTTGATTTAAAGGTCTAGAATGTAGGACTATTTATTATAATTAAATTTTAACTTTAAAGTTGAATTGCATTTGAACTTGACCAATTATATATCTAAATTAAAATAATGTTGATTTAAAGGTCTAGAATGTAGGACTATCTATAAAGTGAATGTATATTTGATTACTTTCAATTTTAGTGTTTTAATTTACATCATTAGTGTGTTTGATTGATTATATGTTTTCTATACAGTGTAACTGTTTTACTATTGTTAGATGTTTGTCTTTTTTGTTAGTTTGCTAATGATGATTTTTAAACTGTGTGAGTTTGAAAATAATATAGCAGTATGTATATAGTGCAAATACTAAGTTTTATTACAGTAGATATAGTATAATTAAAAATACAGACTTAGTACTTGACTACAAATTTAGCAGATGGGTATAATTAAATCAGTTTAAACCCTCTTCTAGTACACTGTTTGACTGTGCTTGCTTCCTTAACTGATTGTGATTGTGTTTGCTTCCTTGTGTTTGGTTCCTTCTTAGATTGATTGCTTGCTCCCTTCATTCTTGTCCTGCATACAGTTTCATATATCTAACAATATAAACTAATAAACACAGTGTATAAAAAGAAAGCATAGGTAAACAACAAAGGCAAAGAGTCTATTTTAGATTGAAACATAATGAAATTGTTCAGCACAAACAAAGAGAAATTGAGCAGGGCAAAATATAAAAACCACAGAAATGTAGTATCTAAGATCTTAAAGTTTTTCCTGTTTAACAACAACATTTTTTCCCTTCTTCCTAGAGGAGGAGAATTGATCCAGAAGCGATCTCTTTACACCATTAGGATCTTCAGGTTCAATGTCTAGACTTTGAGACTGCTGTATACTTAATGGACTGTTGACCTCATTGTCTCCATTAGAAGCCTCCTGTATATTAAAAGTTGGTTTAGTCCAAAACATGTCAAACATAGACTTAAAAATGTAAATATTTATTTTACTTTATTAAAAATAACAACCTGATCAGATTCCTCATCTTCATCCTCGTCCTCATCTATCATTTTTGTCATCAAGTCCTTCTCTTGGTCTTCAATAAGTTTAGAACAGTATGCTGACACTAAGACTTCATCCCTTAGAACTCTCACCACAGTGTAGGCTGAAGTAGCTCCCTTCATGAACTCCATTTTTAATGATATCTTAAATATCATTCTCAGACCAACTAAGGATTCCAATTCTCTTGGAATGTCAGAAACCTAAAATAAAGAAAATAGCATACTTAAAAAAAAAAAAAAAAAAAAAAAAAGACAAACACAGTTCATATGAAGTGTTAAATTTCACAGTACTGTTACTTTACCTTATTATACTTCGTGTACAAACTGTGTGCTGGGATACCAACTAATTCAGAACACTCCCTATCCCATAAAAGGAAGGGAACATCTCGTAGACCTTTATCTAGAACAATAACTTTGACCCGATACCTTGCCATGCCCTCTTGATACTTCTTATCACAGTGTGTACAAATCAGATCACCTAATTGTCCAGAAAGCTTTCTGTTACATCCTGGTGACATGCATGAGATGTACATCCATCCAAAAGAGCCTTCAATGGCCACAATTTAAGGATTTATAACAGTTTAGAGTCTAACCTGCTTCTTTTTCAACAGATCAGCTACTGGAGTGACAGTCAAAGCACCACTGGTGAAGTCATCAATGCCTGTGGATTGAGACAACACAGTTGCAGTGCTGATACTGCGTAAAGGGCTATTTGTTGCAGTTAACCTACAGGTAACATTTATGAATAAGTTGTATAAATTACAGATACAGTAGTTTAGAAAATGTAGACAGTAGATAAGAAATATATTTCAGGTACTTACTGAGACTTAAAATCAGCAACTTCCTAATAAGATGCATTCAAATGAAGTTGGGTAGCATCATAGCAGCTAGTAATTCTGATTTCACCTATTAGCAACATAGATGTTAATGAACAATGGAAAACCTAGAAAAAAAAATTAAAAGAATAATCTATCATTATAACTTACCATTGACCACTTTTGCCCGACAAAGCTGAAGAACCAAAATTAGTGGTTCTTTAAGACCAGAATCATAGTATGGTAGCATGGAACAAACATGACTGTCCCACACAGTGCACTGTAAGGTATTTCCCCTATAGGCAAGTGTGTTAGAAAGAATATAATGATTACAAATTTAGGAACATAGTTGTTAGTATGAAACTTACTCATTATCAGCCATTTTAAAATCTAGAAGTTTGGCTAGTCTGCCTCCTATTATTTTGTCAACAGGAGTATGGATCTCAACAACTCTGCCTATTAAATCTGTATCAACACAAAATAATTGAATAGTAGACCAAATAAAAAAATAGATAACAGAAAAATAGCAAAAACATGAACTAAATACTTACCAAACAACACCTTGTCATTGACTGGAGTAGGGTCTTTCAAAGAGTCATAGGTTTTTAGCTGAAACATCTTATTTGGAAAACCTTTCGATTTGATTGCTTTTACCTGAGTCTTATAGTTTAGCCTAATCATATATTGGTGATCACAAGTTTTGTAAGTATAATAGTGGGTGAACACCAAAAAGTTTTTTACTGAATAGAGCTTCCCTTCTATGAAAACATTTTTGTATTTTTTGACATCACTATTTTGCATGTTCAAATGTATGAAAGTTCCCTGCACATAGGATTAGTGAAATAAATAAAACATGTATAGAGCATAAATCTGTGTAAAGCCAAGCTTAAACAGTAAACTAAAATATTAAACATGTAACTAAAATACCTCTTTATCACAGACCAACACTTCTCGACTCTTGATCTCTGTAGACCCTCTGTTTTCAGCTATTTCGTAGCATCTAACACACTTGACTCTTATTGCTTTCTCCCTATCAAGCGGGCCAATGTCTTTTACAGCAACATACATTGGCATGGTTTAGTTGCTGATATTTTGGGTCTCCTCTTTTTTTTTTTCTTTTTTTTTTTTCTTTTTTTTTTTTTTCTAAATGGCAGGTGATACGAACTGCAGATATCCTGAAGTTGGGAGGGGATTTCTCCATCGACACAGGTTTATATAGAATGTAAAAGTATGGATTTCAAAATCTGGGAAGTATGAATGGTGCTGTCGACCTTTCAGTTTTCATGTGCATGTTGAGCAGGCATTTAAATCTCTTTGAGAAATCGGTTTTTGAAGCAGTGTTTATAATGAACACTGTGTTTAGAAGTATATAATAATTAGAAGTCTATTTAATTTGATTTATTTTATTTGGTATTGACAAAAAGTAGCTGGCACAAATTAATTCCACGCGCTAAGCTTTGTTTAACACCATTTATTTAAAGATATTTTTTTGTGACCATATAACGACGGCGTTTTAATTGGGTGGGATTTTGGCATAGGCAGAAACTTAGTGCTTTATTATAATGATAGATGTTTAGCTTTGTTTTTTGAAAAGTTAGGCAGTCTATGTTTAGCTAAAAGCCTTTCCAAAAAAAAAAAAAAAAGTGTTTAGTCTATTTTGGGTATAAAAGGGGCGTGAAGAAGCTGTATGAATTACACAGTGGAGAAGCTCTAATTTGGAGAAAGATCACTCCCCCTATTTTAATTATTATTCATTACTATGTTGATTGAAATTGTGCACAAGTTGACAGCACTACTTTGTGAGAATTAACTTTATATTTATTTGCTTTCTATATCTTGGAGTGGTGGTAATTTATATGTGGGTTTACCAAGAAGTTTGTTTTGGCGTAATGGAAGGTTAGTGATACAGAATGGCATGCACGCACCTCTCCAGCAACGAATGTTTTGAAGATAAAGTATTTGATGTAGCTGATGCTTATTGTATTTAAACCCCTGTAAACTTGGTGAACATTAGTGGATTGGGCTGACGTGAGTTGCCCCATAATCCGGCGATCTAGCAGACAGCAGGCGATCCAAATCCACTGCCAAAACCAGAATCAATCTTTCCAGATCCCATTGACTGTAAGGGCATAAAACCTCCTTTCTCACCTCCTCTGTTCTTCTCAATCTTGCTTTTGTCGATGTCACTAGCTTTTGCGCTTCATGACATCTTTAGTTTCATTAATTTTGCTTTGCATTGAGTGTTTCTTCATTGAGGTCCGATTTCTGATTCAGCATAATTGACTGCTCAAAACATTATATTGTAAGATTTGGTTGTATAATAATTTCCTTTTTTTTTTTGAAAGCGCCTTTTAAAAGAAGAATCTAGTTGTTAAATTATCAAACCATTATCGGCATTGTATAATTCAAATGGTAAGGTGGCCGGAGCATTAAGACATTTGGGTCCTAAAATCGGTGAATTGATTAATCTAGAAAATTTGAGTTTCATTAATTATAAAGAAAACTCCAGTTTTAAGTCATAAACAAATCTCATAATTATAAATGAATTCAAGCCGTAGATTCAAACAGAGAACAAACGGGAGAATGGTTGCCGACGGCATCAGCGGAAAAAATAATATTTTAAGTTATTATTTTAAAAATTTGAGGGTAAATTTGTCTTTTCAATTAATTTTTGTCGGAAATTTAGTCAGATGAACCAAAATTGATAAAAATTGCGTAGGTACTAAATTGATAGTTTTAAAAATCATTGATTGAAATTAACAAGAGTACAAGACTCTAATAGTCATAAGATCAAAAGTGAAATTTGCTTCTTGTCTAAATTCAAGGGTTCATCTCTAAAGTATAATTTATAATCCACATAATTAAAACTATAGATTGGATAACTGAATAGCTAATATAACTGAATATGCATAGAAACTTATAAAATCATATTATCCACATATATTGCACAAAATAGAAATTTAATATATGGGCATATTCAATAAAATTCAAATAATAAATTGGGTAGCAATGTTAAAGCAATATATTTTTCAATTCTTGAAACAAAATTGCTGGCCCAAAACAATTTATACATGGGCAAATTATGTTGTGCATCCGTATGCACCATACATGGTGCATACGGATGCAAAAACGACGTCGTTTTATTAAAAACGCGCGTCTCCCCTTAAAAAAAAAAATTCAGGTTCGATTCCCAGCAACAACATATGAACTAAAATTCCAGAATTGATAAACTATAATTCCAGAATCTATGAACTATAATTCCAAAATCTAATCTATGAACTAAAAATTCCAGAATGAATGAACTAAAATTCCATAATCTATGAACTAAAATTTCAGAATCGATGAACTACAATTCTAGAATCGATGAACTATAATTCCATAATTAATGAACTATAATTCCATAATCTATTAACTAAAATTCCAGAATGAATGAGCAATATAATGTTGTTGCTGGGAATCGAACCTGAATTTTTTTTAAAGGGGAGACGCGCGCTTTTTAATAAAACGACGTCGTTTGGGTATCCGTATGCACCATGCATGGTGCATACGGATGCACAACATAACTATCCTTATACATGTATATATATCATAAAATCTAATCTAATCTAATCTAACTCTATGATAAAGCAACAACTTCTTGGAATACATTTTCCCGCTCACTAAATACTACGTCGTTTTTGCGTTTAGGGCTGATTGGCGATAATAAATGTTGTTCACACTAGGTTGTATCTACTGATAATGTTTACAATTAATATTTTCAGTCGTTGGTATTGCCTATGCATATATAAGTCGGCCAATTAAACGCGTTTGCAACTTCCGATTAATAAACATTCCTGAAACAAAATAAATAAAATAATTCTAGAAAACCGAAACGTTGCATGCTTGAATTACAAATATTAAGTGATTAAAATCTAATAGAAGACATCTGTTATGAACGGTAATATTGTTTCAAAAACGTAATCATTCTGACTTATTACAAATATTAAGTGATTGAAATCTAATAGAAGACATCTTTTATGAACAGTAATATTGTTTCAAAAACGTAATCATTCTGACTTATTGTTCCAAAGCTTGCATTTTCGTTGTTCTATATAAACACCTGATTTAGTCCAACCTCTATATAAAGAGGTTTAGAGGTCGAATCAGGTAGTCTTCAATCTCAGATTTTTCAAATCACTAAACCTCTATAGAACTCAAGCTTTGTAGAAAGAAAAATGTCGGCTCAATATGTTTCTATAAAGGAAATCAGTCCATTGCACACGAAAAGAGAAATAATGATTAGATTAGTTAGAACATAAGCAACGAAGAATTAGAGAAGGCGAAATGAGTAAGAGTAAATTATTTCATGGCGCGGAGGTAAATTGAGTCTTATTCTTTTTCTATCCACTATAGCTGTTTTCTTTAATGTAATACCCTATTCATATATTTGTAGGGATCATATATCCATGTTAATATATCAAAGGACGATGTTGAAAAATATCAGGCTATTTTTTAAGAAGAAAATATTTACTCTGTAAAGAATTTCCTGGTGGTCACCAACTATTCCTGGTGTAATAGGAATTGGCAGGAGGCTATTTGGAGGTATAGATTAAATTCTCAGCAACCTAGATCTCGAAGAAGAACAAAGATGTTGATGTTGAATTGTAAAAAATCACATATGATGTGAAATTGACATTTTGTGTGGTTGGGTCTCAGGATAGGTATGTCCTTGTAGCATTTTATATGTGTTTTACATGTTTGACAATTATGACTTTATAAAATGGTTGACTTACCTTCTTGCAGCTTAACTGCTTATATTCTTTATTCTTTTTACTTAAGTAATTAGGATTATGAATTACCAGAATCTGGTGGTTCAACATTGCCTAGAACTCCTATCTGCCTCGGACAAGGATTTGACAACAGAATTGTATTTAAGTGATGGAGATGATGACTTTGATGAGGTTAAAATTTGGCATCTCACTATTTTTTGAAAGATCAATTCTTTAATGAATTGAAAAAACTGATTTATATTTGTACCAATCTCAAGGTTCTTCTTTAATGAAAAAACTGATTTATATTTGTACCAATACTGAAGGACCTGTCAAGAGGTGCTTGCTGGATGAATTTTCTTCCCCAAGCTTTCAAGAAAGTGATAGAGAATGGAGCTAGTGAAAATTGAGAAACTTGATTAGTGTTTTGTTTGGTTCTTTGGTTTTAGAGAAGGCGAAATGGCATTTTAAATGTTTTGTTTTGAGGAGTTTTTTGGAGAACAAGTGTGCTTGGTGGCACAAGCACAGTTCATAGCTCACATATGCACTGTGAGCTGAAAAACAAATGTGGCTAGGCATTTCTTTGGATAATTTGTCTTTTATCTACTTTTAAAGTTTTAAATGTTTTAGGGAAAATGACACTTTTTCCCCCTGAGTTATATATCTATAGCATTTTTTCTTCCTGAATTATAGAAGTGGCTATTTTTCCCCCTGAAATGTTAAATGGACATATTTACCCTTAAAATAAATAATTCATTTATTTTTTTTTCTCCAACAAATTATGACCATAATTTGGTTCAAACCAAACAAACATTATAGCAACCAAACCGAAATATTCCAATTACAATTTTGAATCGAAACCCGATATTTAGAGTTTATTAAAATCATGAACCGGAACGGACTGTTCATGTTCCAAACTGACAAAAATAAAATACATTTATTGTTGAATTTAGACTATTTTAAAATAAAAACTAAAATTTTAAAATAAAGACAATTCAAAATCGCGAATCGGATCTGGAACCGTCGATTTACGGTTCAAGATTCAAATTTTTTATACATAATTTTAATAAATTGACATCTAAATATTGGGTTTTAGATCTGAATCATAACCGGATACTTTTAATTCGATTGCTTTAGTGTCCGGTTCAGTTCAAACCGAACCGTTGTCATCCCTACGTATACGCAATACTTTGTTGGAGAAGTAAAATAAATAAAATGTTTACTTTAAGGATAGAAATGTCAATTTAATATATCAGGGAGAAAAAACACCACTTTTAGAATAATTGAGGGGGCTAATGTGCTTACCTAAATAATTGAGGGGGGAAAAGTGCTATAAGTATATAACTCAGGGAGAAAAAGTGTCATTTTCCCAATGTTTTATTTAAATGTTATTTTTTGTATTCTTTTTGTTGTATTTTTGATGTTTTGCAAGAATCAAACTATTGTACAGAGCAGTATGTACTATTCGATCCTATATGGAGAGGTTATCTTTATCTTGCAGATTTAAGAACACCATCCAGTAAAGGTACATTGTATGGATTAGTTTTTCACTTTTAATGAGTTTCATGGTTCATATAACATGAAAATGCAATAGTGAAGAAATGTATTAGGTTTGATTTATTTTTTTTAATTGTAAATCCATGTTTACAATAACATTGACTTAGTGATCTGTAGGTGGAAGAATACACTTGTTGTACTTCTCATTTTCACAAATCAAAGTCCATAGTTACAATATCAATAACTATGGTACAGAAATTTAGGTTAAAAAAGTAAGATATATTTATCATTTTCAAGTCTAGCTTAAAGTGTTATATGAACCATGAAACTCATTAAAACCAGGGACGAAGCCAGAAATTCGATTGATGGGGGGCGAAACAGTACATGCAGAAATTTTTTTCAGAAAAGACGAAACATTAAAACAAAATAGATAATTTAAAAATAAATAAATAAACTACCTAAGAAATATAATTGTAAATATTGTTGGATATGGACGAAAAATAAAACATATCGAAACTTTTTATATTCATAACAAAATATGAAACATAATTAATAAAATAATTTGAATAGAAAACACATTATAAATTACACATCTTATTATAGAGAGTGTGTGTATAATATTAAAAAAGGATTATAAACTATGTTGATGCTAAGATTGGAACCCTTAACCTCATTATTACCAAAGATGTGCTCTACCACCTACTCTAACTCACTTCTTGCTAACATTTTATAGTTTTTTTATATACTAATACTAAAATATGTACTATATATATATATATATATATATATATATATATATATATATATATATATATATATATATACAAATACTATATATGGCGTGGGGGTGGGGTGAGGGGGGCAGCCGCCCCCTGCCCCCCCCCCCCCTCTCCCTCCGTCCCTGATTAAAATGGGTGCAACTACTAGTGATTTAAATAGTTGGTGATTTAAATAGGGATTTAAATAAGCATATGAACCGGGTGCAACTACTAGTGATTTAACTATTTAAATCACTGGAGTGTGCAACCGCAAACGGGTGCAACTACTAGTGATTTAAATAAGCATATGCCCAAATAAAATTAAAACCCAAAGCTCCATTTATTCTTAATAGAATGTGGAGCGTTACGCTGTGAAACCGTGTGCACCGTGCAAGGTGCATACAAAATTGGATTCATAATTTTTATATTATAGATTCATAATTTATATACTATAGATTCATAATTTCTATACTGTAAATTCATAATTTCTAAATTGTATAGTTATCAAATTATGAACATATAGTTCTGTGATTTGTGAATACAGAGTTCAATAATTGAAATATGAAATTGAAAATTATGAACATAGAGTTTTGTAATTGTGAATATAGAGTTCAATAATTATAAATCTATAGTATATAAATTATGAATCTATAGTATAGAAATTATGAATCTAATTTCGCGTGCACCATGCATGGTGGACACGATTGTACATCATAATTTGCCCTCTATTGACTAGGCCTAAAAGTTTTTTTTTTTTTTTTTTTTTTTAATAAAAAAACGTGCTGGGCCAAAAGGCCCAACCCTTAAAACCAGGCAAATTATTGTGTGGACCATGAATATTAGGTACATTTTTAATATATTAAAAGTATATTATTTTTGTACTGAAAATACATTATGTTTGTACAGAAGATACATTATATAAAATAATGTACCTTTAGTATATTAAAAATGTACTTTCAAAAAATGTACCTGACGTACATAAATAATGTACCCTTAATATAATAAAAATGTATTTTTTATTTATGATCCATACGATTGTGTGGAGCATGGTCCATGCAATAATGATTGTTAAAACCAAGGCAAATTATATCGTGCACTAGAGTGCACAATGCATTGTACATCCTAAGAGTTTATGTGTATTATGTTAGGAGTTTATATGTATTATGTTAAAAGTTTATGTGTATTATGTTATGTTAAATTATGTGTATTATGTTAAGATTTATGTGTATTCTACTACACAATTGTGTATATACGAAACGTGAAATTTTTAGGGCGCGCCATGGTGCACGATATAACAATTGTAAAACCAAAGGGTAAAAAAAACTTTCTTTGAGAAATCTTGCCTAAAAATTCACACTAGAGGCGTCGCCCACAAGCGGGATATCATCTTCGGGGAAAAATGACTATAATGTAACGAAACAAATATGTATTTCCAAAATTAGGACGCTTTTGAAAGTTGGACAAAATTAGAAAAAAAAAAAAAAAACTCTTAAGAAATACGTTTTATGTCAGATCTGGTTGAACACAAACGCAAGTCCCACTTGTGTTTTTTTTTTTGGTTACCGACGACCAGCCTTCTCCTTCGTTGGAGAAGCCGGTGACACTAGTTTTGGTCGCCGGTTTCTCCAATGAAGGAGAAGGCAACCAGTGGCCTAGCTTCTCCTTCGTTGGAGAAGCCGGCGACACCAGTTTGGTCGCCGGTTTCTCCAGCAAAGGAGAAGGCAACCAATGACCTTCTCCTTTACTGGAGAAGCCAGCGATCAAACTAGTGTGCTTCTCCAAAAAAAAAAAAATGTAAGTAGGATTTACGTTTGTTTTTAACCTGACATAAAACGTATTTTTTAAAAGTCTTTTTTCTAATTCTGTCCAACTTTCAAAAACGTCCTTGATGGTTTTTGGGTTTTCGGGCCCAAGGAGGTCCAACACAACCTATAGCTGGTGGATACACCTTTCACAAAAGGGTTTGAGTCTTAGTAAAATATGATGGTTAGTAGTACTTGTCTATTCCCTCTCCGGGTTCTTGAATCTTGCCTCATACAAGGGTGGAGGAGCCCTTTTATAGTGGCTCCTCCTCTACTGACTTAAAGGCTCACGATGGCCGACTTCAAGATTACATTTAATGCGCCGAGCCGTTGGGCGACGTTACGGACTCTGCCAACGGCTCTCTCTGGCCGGTAACTGGCGGACCGAGTCCGACCTTTAATGCTTCAACGGCTCCTTGCCTTAACTGCTCTGAAGGCTCCTTCAACGGCTCCCTGGACCGGGTCCTCTCTTGGGCCATGCCTGGGCCGACTCCTCGCCCCCGTTCGGCATTGGGCCGTCCTTCTTTGGACCTGGGCCGGGTCCTGGACTCGGCCCATGCATTCTTTCTGGGCCTCCTTTCTTGGGCCGGGGTTCTCACCCCATCAACTAGTCCCTCACTTTTCCATACCCGGTCCACCAACCTGGGTTTGGAAAAGTAGCAACCATCTCCTACTCACCGAATCCGTGCCTTGAATGACTCAGGATTGGCCCAGATTATTCGCTATCTCCCGGATCTCGCGGGACCGTTCTGATCTCCTCGGCTTGGCCTGACACCTATAAATGACCTTGGCCGTTCTTTTCTTAACTTACTAATTCCTCATGGGTCGCTCACCACTGAAAGGGAAGCAGATTGATTTTGGGTCGCCCCGGCGCCCTTTGCCTTTGAAACGGACTCGGCCTGAGAGGGAGCTTAAAAGGAAGGTTCCCTGCCCGACTCCACAGAGATCACCTGCTGGCGCTGCCTCTATGGCTCTTCATCCGTCGACTCCTGCTCGTCGCGAAGTCGCTCCGACTTCTCGCCCTTCTCCTTCTCCGGGGTCTGCTCGAGTAACTTCCCCAGGCGGGACCGTTGTTGACGTGCCTGTCCCAGAGCAGCTGACCTTTCGCATGACCTTTTCTATTCCTCTGGATGACTTGGACGGTCTGGTTACCGGGCTAATGAACGAGGAAGACTTCGCTCGTTATCAAGAGATGTACCCGGACGATGAAGAGCTGGTTGTGCCGCCACTCATGCCGGCGTTCTGGGACTCGCTTTGCCCACCCTCTCCTGGGCCATCGGAAGGGTTCTTTGGAAGCGGCTCCTCCTCGCCGAGTGAGTGATCTTTGTGAACTAGGGTCGGCCGGATTCTCTAGAGGGGTAGTTCTGTTAGGAGCACTTGCTTACTCTGTAATAAGCTCCTTGTAACCTGCACCTTCTTTATTTTATAATAAAATATTTCCGGCCTTCAGCTTTCATCTTTTCCCGTATATTTAGTGCACTCATCCGCCTCAATTGTCGAGGAGTCGGTTGCGATGTCGAGTCCTTCAGTCGAGGCGATTCCTTTACGCTTTTTCACGGAAACGTTTAAGGGTCTGGGCCTTTGTTTCCTAACTCTCTTTTGCCGAGTCCTTCAGTAGAGGCGACTCTTTAGGCTTTTTCTGTTCTCAGAAACGGTTCAGGGTCAGTGCCCCGGCGTTTCTATATATACTTGCCGAGTCCTTCAGTCGAGGCGACTCCTTTTGGCTTTTCACGGAAACGTCTAAGGGTCTGGGCCCTTGTTTCCTAACTTTCTCTTGCCGAGTCCCTCAGTCGAGGCGACTCTTTAGGCTTTTTCTGTTCTCAGAAACGGTTCAGGGTCAGTGCCCCGGCGTTTCTATATATACTTGCCGAGTCCCTCAGTCGAGGCGACTCCTTTTGGCTTTTTCACGGAAACGTCTAAGGGTCTGGGCCCTTGTTTCCTAACTTTTCTCTTGCCGAGTCCCTCAGTCGAGGCGACTCTTTAGGCTTTTTCTGTTCTCAGAAACGGTTCAGGGTCAGTGCCCCGGCGTTTCTATATATATACTTGCCGAGTCCCTCAGTCGAGGCGACTCCTTTTGGCTTTTTCACGGAAACGTCTAAGGGTCTGGGCCCTTGTTTCCTAACTTTTCTCTTGCCGAGTCCCTCAGTCGAGGCGACTCTTTAGGCTTTTTCTGTTCTCAGAAACGGTTCAGGGTCAGTGCCCCGGCGTTTCTATATATATACTTGCCGAGTCCCTCAGTCGAGGCGACTCCTTTTGGCTTTTTCACGGAAACGTCTAAGGGTCTGGGCCCTTGTTTCCTAACTTTTCTCTTGCCGAGTCCCTCAGTCGAGGCGACTCTTTAGGCTTTTTCTGTTCTCAGAAACGGTTCAGGGTCAGTGCCCCGGCGTTTCTATATATATACTTGCCGAGTCCCTCAGTCGAGGCGACTCCTTTTGGCTTTTTCACGGAAACGTCTAAGGGTCTGGGCCCTTGTTTCCTAACTTTCTCTTGCCGAGTCCCTCAGTCGAGGCGACTCTTTAGGCTTTTTCTGTTCTCAGAAACGGTTCAGGGTCAGTGCCCCGGCGTTTCTATATATACTTGCCGAGTCCCTCAGTCGAGGTGACTCCTTTTGGCTTTTTCAAGGAAACGTCTAAGGGTCTGGGCCCTTGTTTCCTAACTTTTCTCTTGCCGAGTCCCTCAGTCGAGGCGACTCTTTAGGCTTTTTCTGTTCTCAGAAACGGTTCAGGGTCAGTGCCCCGGCGTTTCTATATATACTTGCCGAGTCCCTCAGTCGAGGCGACTCCTTTTGGCTTTTTCACGGAAACGTCTAAGGGTCTGGGCCCTTGTTTCCTAACTTTTCTCTTGCCGAGTCCCTGGGACGATTGGCTGCCACCCACGTACTTTATTCAGATTTCTTGGAATCCTCGAGCTCATACATGGCCTTATCATGGGCTATTGATAAAACTTTTTCAAATGTGTAGCATTCCATATACGATCTATAGGCTTGCCTTCCATGGTCTCTAATTTGTAAGTTCTGGCCTGAACTACGGCCGTGATGCGGTACGGACCTTCCCATTTGACCGCAAGCTTGCCTCCTTCGGTAGGCTGGCTGGCATGTCGATCCCGTAGCACTAGATCGCCAACCTGGAAGGTTCGCGGGCGAGCTCTTCGGTCGCGGTATCTCTTTACTGCCTGCTGGTACTCAGCCATTCGCGCACTCGCGGCTTCCCTTCTTTCTTCTAGGAAATTTTTCTCAATCCGCAAGCTTTCCTCATTTGCTGCGTCCGAGTAGGTGCGAACCCGGTGGGTGGGCTCGACCACTTCGACAGGAACCTTGGCCTCAAAGCCGTATGCGAGCGAGAATGGACTCTCTCCCGTCGCTCGCCGCTGGGTAGTGCGATAGGCCCATAGGACTCGATCAAGCTCGTCCACCCAGTTTCCTCGGACGTCTTCGAGTTTCTTCCGGATCCCATCAACCAAGGTTCGGTTCACATTCTCAACCTGCCCATTTGCCTGGGGGTAGGCCACCGACACCTTGGTATGCTTAATATCGTGTCGGCGGCAGAATTCGGCGAATGCTTGACAATCAAACTGTCGCCCGTTATCGCTGACGATATGTTCGGGCAAACCGAAGCGACAGATTACCTTCTTCCACAGAAAACGTCGACACTGGTACTCGGTGATGGTAGCCAAGGGTTCCGCCTCGACCCACTTAGTGAAGTAATCGATGGCCACGACGCAAAACTTCAATCCTCCCGGGGCGACAGGTAATGGTCCCAACAGGTCTATTCCCCATTTGGCGAAGGGAACGGCGGTGGTGACCGGCGTATAGAAGGTGGCTGGCCAAGTGTCTTTCCTGGCGAATGCCTGACAAACGCCGCATTTAGACATCCGCTCAACACAGTCTCGCATCATGGTCGGCCAGTAATACCCTTGAACGACCAATTTTCGGGCGAGCGTGTGAGCACCCTGATGCGCAGCGCAAATGCCTCTATGAGCTTCATCCATTACCTTCTCGGCCTCGGGCTTAAGTAGGCATTTCAACAGGGGTCCACCGAACGACTGTTTGTATAGGTCTCCATCAACGATCCGGAAGGAGGGGGCTTTCCGTCGAACCCTCGCGGCGACTGATGGGTCAGCTGGCAACTCGCCTGCTTCCTTGAATCGCCGGATGTCCTCTATCCAGAACATCTCCGGGTTTTTCTCTCGATCCCACCCTTCGATGTTTACTTGCTGGACATCTAGCGGCGCCTCTTCGACGCTCGGCCGACTTAACTCCTCCTTCTGGCAAATCTTTATCAAGCGGTCCAGCACCCCTTCCAGGGCGATTTTTGACAAGATGTCAGCCTCTACATTGTCCGCCCGGGATATGTATTCTATTTCATAAGCTTCAAACCCTTTCAACATCTGGGTGGCACATTCTTTGTACAACGCCATCCTTGCGTTCTTAGCTTCGCACGCACCCGAGATCTGCCCGACTACTAGTCGTGAGTCGGTTTTGACTCGTAGTCGTTCGACTCCTAGATTTTTGGCGAGTCAGAGGCCGTTCAATATTGCTTCGTACTCGGCTTCGTTATTCGACGCAGAGAACAGGTACCTCAGGGCGTAATACAGCCGAAATCCCTCCGGAGTGATGAGCACAACGCCGCCTCCGCAGTGCTGTCGACTTGATGCTCCATCCGCATGCATCTCCCACCACTCGCCCGGATTGCTCTCCGAGGTGTGTTCCTTTTCCTCCTCACTCGCGGTACATTCGACCAGGAAGTCGGCCAAAGCTTGGCTTTTGACAGAGGGCCTGGGTTGGTACTCGATCCCGTATTGAGTCAACTCCACGGCCCACTTTACTAGCCGGCCGGAGGACAAGGGGTTCCGCAGCACACTCCCGAGTGGCTGATCCGTCAGGACCCGGACGGTATGGGCCTGGAAGTAAGGCGCCAACTTGCGCACGGTGATCACCAAGGCATACACGATCTTTTCCAGGGCGGTGTACCGTGTCTCGACAGCCTTCAGTGAGCGGCTTACATAATAAACCGGGTGCTGGACTCGGTCCTCCTCCCGAACTAACACCGAACTTACCGCTTTGGCCGAGGCGGCGAGGTACAGCAGTAAGGGCTCGCCCTCCTGGGGAGTAGACAGTACTGGGGGAGTCGACAGATATCGTTTTAGTTCCTCGAACGACTGTTGGCATTCGTCAGTCCAAGCAAATCCCTCTTTTTTCTTCATGGCTTCGAAAAAAGGCACAGTCTTATCCGCCGATTTGCTCAGAAAACGGCTGAGGGCGGCCAGTCGGCCGGTCAAGCGTTGCAGGTCCTTGATTGTAGTAGGAGGCTGCATGTCGAGGATGGCTTGTACTTTCTCTGGGTTAGGCTCAATGCCTCGCTTGGTGACCATGTAGCCCAAGAACTTACCGCCCTGGACGGCGAACGCACACTTCTTGGGGTTCAATCGGAGGTTATACTTTATCATTACTTTAAAGCAGTCGGCTAAATCTTCCGCGTGCTTGTCCTCCTCTCGACTCTTGACGAGCATGTCGTCGACGTAAGCGGCCATCGATTTTCCCAGCAGGTGGTGGAACAATCTTGCGACCATTCGGGTATACGTGGCCCCGGCATTTTTGAGTCCGAATGGCATGACTCGATAGCAATAAACTCCGTCCGGAGTTAAGAAGGCGGTCTTCTCCTCGTCTGCCGGGTGCATGAATATCTGATGGTACCCTCTGAAGGCATCCATAAAACTGAGCAGCGCCGACCCGGCCGTTTCATCGACTAGCTGGTCGATTCGGGGCAGAGGAAACGGATCTTTTGGGCATGCTTTGTTAAGATCGGTGTAGTCCACACACATTCGCCACGTCGGAGGCTTAGGCACGAGGACCACGTTAGCCAACCATTCCGGGTACTTGACCTCACGGACGTGTCCGACTGTTAACAGCGTGCTGACTTCTTTCTTCACGAACTCCCTCCGGTCGTTGGCCAAGTACCGTTTCTTTTGTACGACCGGCCGGTGCTCGGGGTCTACGGCGAGTCGATGTGATATTATCGATCGATCTACACCGGGCATATCTTCCGGGCCCCAGGCGAAAACCAGTCGGTGCTCTTGGAGTACCCTCGTGATTTCTCCCTTTAACTTCTCCGAAAGGCCGACTCCGATTCTCACTCGCCTGCTCGGCCGTTCTGGGTCAATCTCAATTTCCTCTAACTCGACGGCCGGCTCTAGGCGAGGTATCACTGTTTTCTTGGGGGGCCTCTCGGTGATCTCGTGGACCTGCATCCCACGCTTGCCCATTCCTCTACATGCTTGCAGATAGCAGTCGCGGGCGACCTTGCGGTCACAGCGCACCGTTCCTATTCCGTTAGGTGTGCGAAACTTTAGGCACAAATGCTCGATTGAGATCAGGGCTCCGAGGTCTTCCAAACCCGGGCGGCCGAGTATGGCATTGTGTGAGCAGGCTAGATCGACCACAATAAATTTCATGCTCAACTGTTGTACGTCCGGATAGCTGCCGATTTCCACAGGAAGAGTGATGGATCCTTCCGCTTCCACTGAGTCCCCGGTGAAACCGGCGAGAGGGGTGTTCACGGGTCTGAGCTGCTCTCGGGTCAACCCCATCTTGATAAAGGTTTCTAGGTACAGTACGTTGACGCTACTCCCGGTGTCGACCAGGATTCGGCGAACGACCACACCGTTGATGTCCATGGCGATGACCAACGCGTCTCGATGCGGGGTTTCCCCGGCTGGTAGGTCTTTATCGGTGAACACGATGGGCTCCCGACATATCCTTTTGGAGCTCTCTTCTCGCCCATAGACCGTTCCGACATATAGCTGCCGAGCCCAGGCTTTTCGGGTGTTCGCGGAATCGCCGCCTTCTGGCCCACCGACTATCATGTTAATGACCGGCTTCTGGCGCCATTGGGCTTCATCCTCTTCGGAAGCCGGCTGCTTACCTCGGCTGTTTTCTGAGTCGGCGACGGGTCCTTCTCCTCCTCGACCGGTCGACCTTCGCTTCCATTGGTTAGGGGGCGGTGTCCCTTGCTGGATGATCCCCTCCATAATCTTCTTTAGATAGTAGCATTCTTCTGTGCTGTGAGTATAAGATTTGTGATAGCGACAATATTTAGAAGTCTTACCCGTATCCTCGTCCGCTGCTCGGTCGTCCATCGACGGAGGCTGAGGCGGGGCGACCGCCTGTACTTCGCGGACTGGTCGCTCTGGAACCGGTCGATAGGTGCGAACGACGGGTCGGTCATACGGTCGCCTGACCTCGGGTCGCCGGGCGGCATCCGAACGCCTTTCTCTCGTTTCCACCCGTGTCCTTTTTCCACTGGCGGACCCACCGACCTCGCGCTGCCGTTTATGCTTCATGGCCTGCTCTGTGTTGGCCCTCTTATTGGCCATCTGGACAGCCTCCGCGTATGTCGCCGGGCGGTTGTCCCTTAGATCTCGATACAGCTGTCCGGATCGCAAAGATTCAATGAAGAAGGTGAGCGCTGTTTGGTCCTCCACCTCTTCTATCGACTGGATCTCCTTCTGCCAGCGAGCAAGATAGGCTTTCAAGGACTCGCCTTCATCCTGATGGATGTCGCCTAAGTGCGTCAGATCCTTCTGTGGCTTGATGTTAGCGGCATAGTGGCTCATGAAGCGGTCTGCCAGTTCCTCGAAGCTGTGGATCGACCCCGAGGGCTGACTTACAAGCCATCTTTGGGCGGGCCCCTTCAGCGTAGGTAAGAAGGCACGGCACATGACCGGATCCCGCACTCCTAGAACTTGCATCTTAGCTTGGTAACTCAACAGGTGTTCTCGCGGGTCGCCTGATCCGTCAAATGTGGCTTGCTCCGGGAACTTAAAGTCGCCCGGTATCTTGAAGGCCATGACCTCGTCCGAGAAGGGCAAGGCGGTTAGCAACGTACGCCCCGGGGATTTGGCTTTTCCCTCCATCCGTTCTCTTAGATTTCGTACCTCTTGTACTAGGTTGGCCACTTCGACCCTTTCCCGGGTCCGATTCCCCGTGGATTCCGTGCTTTCGCCGACTTCAGACTCAGCCGGTTGGGCAGGGTTGCGAGGAGGTCGCTCTACGCGGCGAGTCTCAGTCCTGGCCCTTTTGGTTCGGCTCTTTTCTCGTGCAGCTTCTCGGTCGCGGACGACTAACGGGGCACGACTGGGCTCCCTCCGGCCTAATCGCTCTCTTGCCGACCGACGTCCGACGCTGGGTCCTAGCCGGGAATGAACGGATTGTACAGGTTGGCTTTCAGCCCGTCGGCTTAATTGCCGGTTGTCTGGCCTCTGAGGTAGTTGCAGTTCGCGTTGCTGCTGGCGAGTGATGGACTGTTCTCTCACCCCCAGACTTGCTTCCGCGCAGGCGCGCCCGATTGCGCGCAACTGCTCCGGAGTGAGCAGCACTTGGGGTACTTGCGGGTTTCTCTGCGGTGTTGGTGGCGGTGTCGTCTCGTTTTCATGGCTTCGAGCATTTCTCCTATTCAGTTGGTTTCTCAAGTCGGCCTCTCGTCCGTTGTCTTGACGGCTCGACTGTTCCTCGCTTCCAGCCATGTCTGGAGTCTGCCTGATTCAACTATTGTTTCTCGGACTCGCCTCACCCAAGAGGACACGTGACTCTTCGTTTCGATCCCCACGGACGGCGCCAGTGATGGTTTTTGGGTTTTCGGGCCCAAGGAGGTCCAACACAACCTATAGCTGGTGGATACACCTTTCACAAAAGGGTTTGAGTCTTAGTAAAATATGATGCTTAGTAGTACTTGTCTATTCCCTCTCCGGGTTCTTGAATCTTGCCTCATACAAGGGTGGAGGAGCCCTTTTATAGTGGTTCCTCCTCTACTGACTTAAAGGCTCACGATGGCCGACTTCAAGATTACATTTAATGCGTCGAGCCGTTGGGCGACGTTACGGACTCTGCCAACGGCTCTCTCTGGCCGGTAACTGGCGGACCGAGTCCGACCTTTAATGCTTCAACGGCTCCTTGCCTTAACTGCTCTGAAGGCTCCTTCAACGGCTCCCTGGACCGGGTCCTCTCTTGGGCCATGCCTGGGCCGACTCCTCGCCCCCGTTCGACATTGGGCCGTCCTTCTTTGGACCTGGGCCGGGTCCTGGAATCGGCCCATGCATTCTTTCTGGGCCTCCTTTCTTGGGCCGGGGTTCTCACCCCATCAGTCCTAATTTTAAAAATACATGTTTATTTCATCACATTATAGCCATTTTCCCTCGCCTTATCGTGAGAAGCCCTAATTCAGGTTCTAGGTGAATGAAGATGCGCTGAAGGCGCTTTTCGGGATCGCGCTCCACCCTCTTAATCGGTCCGAAAACATTGAGCTTGGGGCCGTCACGACGTTGTTCTCCCAGGTCTGCAAGGACGGTAGTGTAGGGATTGTAGAAGACGTCACTGCCGTGATCGCCCAAATTGCAGGGAGGCGTTGAGAAATGTTTCCGGCGTCGGAGTCTTAGTGGATTTGCTGGACAATGCCACCGGATGAAGAATCGGAGCAATGAGAACGCAGTTTGTGCAGTATTGAGTTGGTGCAATGCAGTGGGAAAGATGTGACGGAGAGCATCCGGGGAGTGGTTTTAGGTATTATTGAAGTGGCGGAGAATGGAAGCGACAAGGGGAGGAGCAAAGCTATGGTATTGTTGAAGCTTCTTGATGTCATCAGCTGTGAATTCTAAGGGGTAAAGGTTGAAACTTTTCATGCCACTATTCTTCAAGTTATATGTAGGTAAGTTTCCTCAGATTTTGAGTTTTTATATATACTTTTTTGATATCTTGACAAGTAAATATATAGGTGTTTGGGTGTATAAATGAATTTGATTAAACTAATAAGTGAAAGCTCCAAACTTTTCATCTGTTTGCATCAAATTTGGTTTTCTTTGGTAACCTTGACCTTTGAGGGCATAAGAGACACTGCCTAGTACTTCAAATCTCATTACTGAGTTTTTATAATCACATCCAGTATGCAGAATGATGGAACAGAATAAGGACTATAGAACAATGTACATGATCTTCATAAGTTACTAGTAGAGGAAGCAGGTAGTAGAAGAGCACAAATCAGCAGAAACGCAGCATAACTTATGCAATTTGATCAACTAGCTAGGAATGTTAGCAGAAAGTAAGCATATCGTTCACCGAACGAAAGAGCGGTGATAATGTGTTGTAATGTGCCCGTTGGGCTTTAGCTCCTAGCTGTTGGGTTGGAGGATTTGTATCAATAACATAAAGAAAAGTGTAATGCTAAAATGAAGAAGAGATAGAGATGAAAAGGGGAGTAAGAATTCTTTTATCTCAACATCATCAAGAATTACAACCTATATATATAGGAAACAATGTAATCCCTACAATAAATGCTAAAGCCGTTACATCCATTACAAACATAAATAATACTAATAATAATAATAATGTCCATAAATAAATAGATTTATAACAACATCTACTATTTATTATCCAACATGATCTACTTTCAAATGTTTTTTTAAGAGGACTATTGAATGACTCAATTGTTTTGGGAAGAATAACATAAGGTTGACTTCTTTTTCTAACTTGTGTGTCAAGAGTAGCAAGGAGGTTTAATTTCGTGGTAAATTCTTATGAAAGTGACAAAGCCAAATAGCGGTGAGACTTACAGGGCGTTTGGTTGGGAGTAAGGAATTAGGGTGGAAAGGAATTGCAATTCGGTGGGAAAAGAATAAGGTGGGAATAAAGTAGGAATTCAAATTACATTGTTTGGTAGAAAAGAATAGAATTATTGGATAGAGAATGAAAGAAGTGATATAAAGATTAAAATGTCCTTGTGTAATAATAATAGTAGTAATAATTAAGGGTACTTTTGTCATTTCATCCTTTTTCCTTTTCCCACAACCACCGAATTGCAATTCATAGGGGGGTGTCCATGAATTGCAATTCCGCAAAAGGAGGGAATTGCAATTCCCTTCAACCAAACAACGTAATTGTGGCTTCCACTGAATTGCAATTCAACTACAGCCAAATTACGCCCAACCAAACAGGCCGTAATGTTTGATCTTTGTGAGAAGACTCTTCAATTGTTATGTATTAGATGTACAATATACTTGGTGAATTTCCTCCTTGACAACAAAGAAAAAATCCCTGTAAAAACCTTTTCTTTGTTCTTTACATTTGCCTACATTCAATTTTATATCAATTTATGTGCATATGATACAAACAAAATCCATTAATTTCAAATGTTCTAAACAAACTCGTTGTGTATCTTATAAACAAACAGGCAAGAAAGGACTTCTGTTACACATTATGAATGGCTAATAAAATGGTTGTCTTGGAATGAGGAACTTCACCTTTTGTGGGCAAGTAATTTACAACCTAATTATGAATGGCTAATAAAATGGTTCTTGGACTCAAGAAGATTCCAATTTCATTGCATTTCTTTGTTGATAATTAAAGACCTAAAACACCATTTAAATCAAAAGTAGAATTGTAGAAATGCCAATATTTATGGTCTAAATCCACTATAACTAAAATATCAAAAGTAACATTTTCAAGAACAACACCAACACTATCCATCATTATTAGTTTCTTTGGGATGAACTCTTTAGTATAAGCATAACTATTGTTGTGCAGCAAATACTTGACCGTTTGGCTGCTTTATTTTATTTCACTTTCTACTTACACTTGTGCTGATGACTTCCAGCATTTGATTTTAGGATGACCATTCATTCAGGCACATAGTAGAAACACCAAAGTAAATAGCTATTTTATCATCTAAGTCACTATTCAACAACACTTTGTCAAGCTCCAATGCTATGAGGATGTGCCGAACACGCAAATTCTATGTTGAATTGGAACCTGGCAGTGGGGACATTTAGCTTTCCCCTTCTTCCCATGGACATTGTTGCATTTTGCACAGAGAACTTGATGAGCGCACGGGAGAAAAACCACAGAAACATCATGATTCAAGCAAATTATGCATCTCCTATCGTGGTCAATGGCTTCCCCATCCTCCAGTGCGTCTAGTTCACGCATGATATCACCTTCTGACTTCGCCCCATTCAAGTTTTGCATTGATAAATCATGGGATTGAAGATGTTGCCTAGAAGTTTGCTCACTTGCTTTAACCTGTGAAAGTTCTCGCTCAAGCCGATGGAGGTCGTCCTTGTGTCTATGGAACTCTATTTCTATCTTCAAGCGCATTGCCTCAAGATTTCTTTTGTTATTAGTCACATCTGCTTCACGGTTGCGTCGTTCTTCCTCCACTTGTGCTAAGGATTGCTCCTTAGCCTTCTGTTCTTGCCTCCATTTTACCTGTCATATATGAATACATAATAAATAGTTATGGGTTTCATTGGAATATCAAAATCACTCATAAGAAATGATAGAATACTAAAAGCAACTCAAGAAGAGCACAAGGAAACTGCAAGGCAATTCAACCTCACTCAATGATTAAGGTTACCATGAACAGTATCGTGCAGATCAAAGTACTTAACAAATTCACAAGCAATTTCCAAAGCTTAATCATTTCAGTGTTTCGCAATTAACATCAGCATTAAAATTAGAAGCAAACAGAACAGGTCCCTAATTTTTTCTTCCATTGTGGGGGAATTTATTTGAAGGATTTATTACTCAAAAATACCACAACGATATGGATTATAACTTGAGTCCTTGACAAGAAATCAGATGGGTGAAGCAACCCATCCAACTGACTGAAATATATACCATACTTATATTTTAAAGACACTTGATATATTGAATTTCACATGTGGAAACATAGAGAAAGTTAAAATAAAAACCAAATCCTATGAGTTGGTTCACTGGTAAGAAAACGCCAACTTGTAGGTCATGTTTAATTCCTTGGGGCCACACATACCTGGGAGATTTATCTGGTGTATGTTGGAGGGGGTACTTGTCATGCAGGGGGATTAGTTCGGCCTAGGGTCTGGGATACCCTATGTCCCTATGTCATCAAAATAAACATTGCCTTTGTGTGTTTGTATGAAATAAAAACAAAGGTTGAAAAGGATGCTCCGGATTTCCACAGAGCTGAGCCTCCATCAAGAGTTTTTTTTTTTTTTTTTTTGCTTAGACTAGTGGACAACATTTCATGACACAATATTAGTAGTTTAGTACAGGATAATTCATAGAGTACGCAACAAGTTTTGGGTAGCAGGACTTGTATGGCAAAGAGGCCAAACCAGGCAGCCACCTAGTTTTGCACTGCAAAGAGGCTATGGACATCAATATGTTACTTTTGAACCTTGGAATAGATTATAAAATATCGATGTTGTCAAGTCAACTAACGATTTTCTTTTAGTTAGGAGAATATCTGTATGTAAAAATAGAAAAACAATTTTTCTTCACAAAATCTGGCACTTGTGAACGAAAGGAACAAAAGATGCTTTGATGACGTCATAGTTCATACTCCAATGTAAAAATTAGGTACAAGTATAAAGTTTTGTTCTTTTGCTGCAAGAATGTATATGACTAAGGTGAACTTATGGACCTATTATCCTCCATCCATGTGTGATGCTTTTGTAATCCTTGTCCATGGATTATAGTGTTCTTTTTATCTAAATGGTTCAGAAACACATAAAAGATATATTGCAAAGAATCATAAATTAGTAAACAATATAAAGAAAAATACCTCAGCTTCCTTTTGACCTGCCTCAGCCTGAGCCAATTGCTTTTGCAAATCGGAAATCTTATGTATCTCAGCTGCAATATCATCCTGAAGTTTGGATTTCAGTTTCTCAATTGCTGAAAGCTTCTTTAGGCACTTTTTCTCCCTCTTTGTGGCCTCCATACAGGTTTTCTGAGATTCTGATGCACTTAACCTAGAAGCCTCCATCTCTGCTCTAATCTCTGCATTCTCATTCTCAAGCTTTTCCACAGCAGAGTTTGCACGGTCCACTTGACCACTAGCTTTACGGAGTTCATTCTCCATTTCCCCAAGCTTCTTCATGGAGTTATCTTCAATGGCTTGCATCCCCTTCTTTAGCAGCTGAATCTCATCCCTTTCCTTCCTCAGCATCTCAAGTTCTGAAATGTCATTGAACAACTTCATCGCAGCTTGTTTTGCCTTTTCGTGTGCCCATTGCTTACGCTCCTTTACCTGCCTCTCAAGATCCTTTATTTGATGTTCCAAACTTAACATTGCCTCGTCTTTCTGATCAATCTGGATACGCGCAGTCTCTGTGCTCTGAATATGCAAATCTCGAAACTTACTTACAACTGAGACAATTGCATCATCATCATTCACAACATTCGGGGATTCGTCACCCCCTGTTTCAGTTATATTCAAAGAGCCTAAGGAAGCCTGCAACTGATTCTCTAAATGTTTTGTATTCTCTCTAAGTCCAGCAGAACAGACTCCCACATTCCTTTTCAACAAAGTCTTCACCTCAGGATTAAGATTATACTTCTTTGGATACACAATCTCATTCTCCAAAGAACTTAGGATATGCATAGGACCCTCATTAGGCCTACCATTCTCAAATCTACAGCCACCACGGAACCTAAACATAGCATTCGCAAACGCCTCTACATTACTACTACTACCATCAATCCCATTGGGAATTTCTATAGCACTAGCACGCTCAACATGAAGCTCACTCAATAGTAAACGCCACATTGCATCTCCTTTGCTCAAATGAGGCTTAACCTGTTGCAACAAACACACCATCCCTGCTAGGGTGCATTTCTTCAACTGTGTTAAATCAGAGAAATTATGTTCAGGATTCTCAGAACGCACACTATTCCCATCTTCGAAATACGATAAAGAATTTTGAAATATATTTGCCAACGCATCCTTCTCCCCATGCCAATACCCATTGCTAAGCACAGCCTTCAAAGCCACATTCTCATCGTGGCCTAGAGAAACAAGTTTAGAGATCACCTTTTTACACGCAAACTCCAATTTACGCAACAACATTTCTTCCAATTTCTCGTCAGTAAAGAAGCCACTTAGTTTAGGGTTCGGGTTCTGGGCCAAATCACCAGATTCTGAACCTGAATTGGGAACTGCACTTCTTTCCGCGGCATTTCCATTAGGATTGCTGCTATGATCGGGGCCAGGTCTTCCCGGATGGGGCCTCCAATTGGTCAGCGAATGCTTGTCTTTCAAATTGCACGCCATTAGAGTTTAGAGTTACTGAGAATTCAAGATGAAAAGCGCAAAAGAATTAGTTCAAAAACAAAAGATATCTGAAACTCCTCAATTTCTTCTAGTTCTTGAATCAAGATACGAATGGAAATACTTACATCTTTAACTGGTGATAGCTTTCCAGTTGCAGAGAACTAGGGTACAACTGTACAAGTGAGAGAAAGATCAAAGTTCGGCAATGGCGTTTCGCGCACTCTTGAGTCTTGAGCTCCGAAATTTATATTTGGTTCAATCGGGCCGAGTTTAGGATTTGGACTTGGCCCAAAATTGAAACAATTTTTTAAAGAAACAAAAAGCTATAGGCCTGTTTGGTAGGGCAATTTATATCGTGGAATCTGGTTCAACACATAGAATCTGACTTTATAATATACATAATTTATGTTTATATTGCATAGAATTCATATTCATAATACACATATACATAACACAATATAATGAATATGAATATATGTATTATGAACATGAATTGTGTGTATTATGTTAAGTGTTTATGTGTCCACATCTATATAATACACTAATTCATATTCATAATGTACAGAATTCATGTTCATTATATTGCGTTTATGTGAATGTGTATTATGAACATAAATTCTGTACATTATGAATATGAATTATGTTGTATTGTACTAAGGTCCATAGTGCACTGTGGACCAGATATAACGATTGGCTTGGTAGAGTTTTTTTTTTTTTTTTTTCAAAGTAATTATCATTTTTTTATGCGTGAGTACATATGTAGGTGGCAAATTTTACTGTGGATCATGGTCTTTGTAGTAATGCAGTCTATGGAGTAAGTATCATGATAATTACACTTTAATTTAATTTGACAATACTGTTCTGTTTTTCAATTTCATTTTTCACGCATTAATTTCATTATAGCAATACCAAAGTATCATTTTAATTCTACTACGAAGTACATTTTTATTTGACAATATACATTATTGTATAAGCTCTATTTTGTATTTTCATTTTCACATACACTAATTTAATTATAATAATGCTAAAGTATTACTTTAATTATACTCTACGATCATATGACAATATATGTTATTATATGGTTTTGGATTTTAGTTTCATTTTTCACACATACTAGTTTCATTTTAACAACATTAAAGTATCATTTTAATTATATTACGGTTTCATTTGACAATAACATTATTGAATGAACTTTATTTTTTAGTCTCATTTTTCACACACACTAGTTTCATTTTAGCAACACTAAGGCCTTGTTTGGCAATCAGCGGTTAGCATTTAGTGTTAGCGGATTGTATTAGCGGTTAGCAAATAGCGGATCATATTAACAAGTTTGATCAGCAGATTGTATCAGCGGTTTGTAAAAAGATGATTGATAAAATTAGTTGTTTAAATTAGCAGTTAGCATGTAAAATGACAAAAAGGATATGATAAATAATAATAATAATAAAATTAAATAAAACAAAAATGATGTGGGATAAAAATCCCACATCAAAAGTTAAAGAAAAAAAAATGACGTTGAGCTCTCTTATAAAAGGGAGCTCAACGCCCCTCAGTTTCTCTTGATCATTCCACATCGGATGGGCAAAGAGGAGAGAAGCCTGAGGTTTCTTTAAATAAAGAAGCCTCAGGTTTTTTACGAATAACTTTAATTTTTATTTTTCTATATATAAAAAATGGAGGGTGTTTTGAGGGAAGGAAAATTCTTCCCCAAATGCTGCTAAGAGCAGCGTTTGGGTTTCAGCGGTTTAGAGCAAATCGTTGTTCCAAACTTCTAAGCCGTTGAGGTACCAAATATGTTTTTTTTGGCGTTTTGACGGGTGGATTTGTCAAAATTTTGGCGAATCCACCATTAACCAAACAAGGCTTAAAGTATCATTTTAATTCTACTACAGTTTCACTGCGTTGTATTTCGGGGGTTGAACTAGTAGGACAACAATGTCGTACACGTACCAACAAAATACGAGTACTTGTTAATTTAGGATGGACAACTTAAAAAGGATAAGAAAAGAAGTTGTTCTAACACTGCATTAAAAGCATTTCATGACCAGGGTATCATAGGGATGTGTGAATGAAGGAGTAGAGAGGGGCTGTTTATATACTATTGAATATAACACCTCTTCTTTTCCCAGCCACACATTTGAGAGAAATAATAGGGACCATTCATAAAGGAGGCAATTGAATCCACACATTCCCTTTGAATGTTTCCAACAATCCCCCACACATTCAAAGAAGAAAGGAAAAGGAAAAAGTCTAAGCGAAACCCTAAGAGCTAATTTTAATGCCAGTGATAAGGTCTTGAACTGACATGTGAAATTACCAAGTGTTTTACTCCCTGTAAGTAGGATGTTCCTTTGAATTTTTCAGGTTAGTAAAATTTTGAACTCAAGTGTTCACGTCAACTCTAATCAGGTTCTACACAGTCAAACACTTTGACTGATTATGAACCATGTTTAGTCTAACCATTTTTCGAATTTCAACTCTGTCAAGTCTATCTCAGCATAGACTACCTTTAGGCTACAGAGTATATTATGGTTGCTTATTTCCATAACTCCGGTGTAAGTCTTTCCATGATTTCATTTGACCACCAAAGGTGGTATCCATCATGAATTCGTTATCTCATTGGCTTGAAGCCCATATCCCTTGACATTTCAAGGATGACTTTTCGATTTAAGCCTTTTGTGAGAGGATTTGCTATATTCATCTCAGATCTCACAAATTCCATTGTGATGACCCCTGTAACACTCCCGAATTTTACCAACAATTTAAAACTTAATTTCAAAGATTAACAGTCTAAACATCAAACATCAGAAAAGCGGAAGCTAATTAATTCGGGAAATGTGTTATGCCACACCCATAAAACTACGGGTGCACAGGCTAAGTCTACAAAATCCATCATAACAAACAAAACAATTGTCTAAGGCACACAGGTCACATCTATCTAAGGCTCACAGGCCCACATCTAAACATAAGGAAGCAAGCTACACTAACTAGATCCACTAGCGCGCTCTCCAATCTAATCAAAACCTGTAAAGATAAGGGATAACACCCGGTCAGCGAATAAAGCTGGTAACCCACCAATACGCGTTAAGTATCAATATAATTACATAGTTATAGACAAAACCATTTGGAACTGAGGAATACGATATATAGCATTTGAAAATCAAGAGACGAGACAACAATCAATCGTAACACACTCTCAGAAAGGATCAAGACCCACAACTCAATCAAATCAATAAAGACCACAACAACAAACGACAACCACAACTCTAGATGCAACATACCATGCACAATGTAGAGTTCATCATAGACATGCACATAAGCAAGGAAATGCATCAATCACATAATGACAAGTTTATGTTCCAACCTTATACATTAATACCACCTTTATGGCTATCCTCGGCCTTATTACAGTTCCAACCTGTACCTCCGAGTGCCACCCTGTATTCTGAGTCCAATCTTTTCCCGATCTGGGACCGTCGTCCCCCACCAATCTACACCACCAATCAGAATACCACCGATCTCAAGTACACGAGGAGACTGTTCAATTCATAGTCACATACCACCGATCTCATGAGCAAAGCTCGAGTAACAAAACCACCAATCTCATTCATATTCACACGCAGTCATCATCATCAATAAGACTAAAGCTTATCAATAGCCCCAATTAAGTATCAACAAAGGGTACAACGATTTGTACAATATCACACCATGAGAATTAATCAAGAGATTTCAACAAAGACATGATGCAATACTCAACAACAAAGGACTACAATCCAACATCAAAATGATTGGCAACACGAGTTGCCAACCCTCAACAAGAAGGAACAAACCATACATACTAGCATAACAACATCAAACTAGCATGCTCATCAAAATGGGTGAACCAAAATGGTTCCAACGAACCTTCAAGACTCATATTAGCCCAACGAATCACAAGGTTGGACCCTTAGCACGATTCAAGACACCAAATCCTAACATGGATTCCTAACCCATCGTTCTAGACATACGAAACATCAAGAAGACTCACAAAAGCTCAATAATTCAACAATGGGAGGTCAAAACATCAAATACCAAGAGTAAAGGATCACGGGGAACAAATCTCCACAATCCCCACATATGTTCTCCGCGGGGTACACCCCACAATACTCCTTTGTTCCTCGCTGGTGGGGCGGCGGGTAGGCCACTGCCCGCCGTTCCGCCCGCAGGGTACCACCTGTACTCCAAAAATTCCCTTCGGGAAAAATAATCAACAAAGCCAAGTTCAAGTCCAAAACACCCAAAACCTCACACACAACAAAGATATGACTTGAACCCAAGAATAGCTCAAAGAAAGGCTTTCAAGAACCCTAAATACAAGCTCTAAACATGCATTATCACAAGATCATGCATCAAACCACTCACAATATCAAGAATCATCAAATAGAAGCCAAGAAATATCAATAGCAAGCATAAAATATGTTTTGTAGAGCATGGGTTACCTTTGTAGACCAACACCACTTTCTTCTTACCCTCCTAAGCTTCACCTTGAAGCTCTTCCTCACCAAGGACTTCTCACCAAACCAAACCACAAGGAAAAACACCAAAATAAGATAAAGATACCTTTAAGCTAGCTAAAAACACTAAACAACTAGAGATCTTACCCTTTTCTATGCTAGAGAGGTAGAAAGGTGGAAACTTTAGGTGAAATCTTGCAAAGATAGAGAATCCTTCTTCTAGCTTGGAGAGAAAGCTAAGATTTCTTATAGAGAGAAGGTGGAGGTTTTAAGATTTGGCTAGCATGGGAAATGAATGAAATGTCTTGCTAGGGAAAGATTGAACAACAAAACATGTGTGAAAGGTCAAATTTACCCTTACTAAGGTTGGAAAGACAAAAGGTTTGAGGTACAAAACATAAGGCAAAATGTACACTTGGTTGACTAAAGAGACTAGTCAAATTCTAGTCCCTCGACTATTAAATTTCAGGATTTTTAGAAATAAATTATCAAAGGAAAGCTAGGATTAATTCCTCAATTAATCACAATTAGGAGTTAGATTTACAGGGTGTCACAACCCCGCTTAGTATTAACTTCCGTAGAGACTCATGTCTGACTCTTATGTGTCTTCTTTTCCCATTGTAGACACTATTCTTTGCCACACAAATAGCAGTTTGAGAATCACAATGTATAGGCACGACAGGTGTTGGACACCCCACAATGGCACGTCTGCCAATAAATTTCTTAGCCACTCAGCCTCTTGTCTGGCTAGATCAAGCGCTATGAACTCTGCTTCCATAGTTGATCTAGCAATGCATAAATTTTTCATGGATGTCCACGATACAGCCGCCCCACACATGAGGAACACATATCCACTTGTTGAACTGACATCCTCGATGTCATTCACCCAGTTTGCATCACAAAACCCTTCTATCATTGCTGGGAACCCTACATAGTCTAATCACCAGTCTATGGTACCTCTCAAGTATCGAAGCACTCGTCTCAGTGCACTCCAATGAGTATCATTTGGGTTGTGTGTATATCGACTGAGTTTGTTTACTACAAACGCAATATCCGTTCTAGTATAGTTCATCAAAAACATTAGACTCCCAATTATTTTTGTGTATTCCTCTTGGGATACACTTTCGTCGAACTGGTAGGACAACACACTGTATAACAATCGTATATAGGTGGTAGTATAAACAAATAGGTCAGCAGTTATACCATGAACCCAAGTCCACCTTACAATTTACATACTTTATCTTTTTTTTTTATTTGACAAACTTGCAATTTACATACTGAATGTTCACAATTTGAATTGTGAATATTTGGTATGTAAATTATGAACATTCAGTATATAAATTGTGTATTTTTTGACCTGAGTTCACCTTACAAGGCTGATCCGAGTCCACATAATAATTTGCCCAAATAGGTAGATACCTATAAGTATAGAGAAACATTGATCCAAACGAGAATAGTAGTGATGACGAGATGGTAAGTAAGCAGATAAGAATTGTGGTAATTAAGGTAGGTAGGTGGTGATAAAAATATGTAAGTAATGGTGGGTAGATGAGTATGTAAAAGTACGCAAAGATAAAGATAGATATATAAGTCAAGTATAAATTTGTAGATACTGAAAATAATATTTCAATTACATATATCTGGTTCAAATAACAAGATTTTATTCTAATTACTTACAAATCAATTATTTTCTCAATTTCTCTTAGCTAAATATTTTTTTTAATACCCCCATTTCACACACACATACATTATTAACCAAATAGTAACACTTTTGTGAGACCGTCTCATAGGTTTCAATCCGTGAAATGAGTTGAATCTTTGATTAATGAGTCAAATCTTTGATTAATGGATCGAATTTTTTACCACATTAATAAAAAATCCAACTCGTCTCACGGATTGGAACCCGTGAGGCGGTCTCATACAAGTTTTTGCCTTACCAAAAGTATTATTTCTGACATCTAAATTAAAACTTGAAAAGTAACACTCTATTTGAACATTCAAAATAATTTTTGATATAACCAACCCCATTTGATGTGTATACACATGCCCACACCAATCAATGTTATTGTTACCTATCATTAGCATTTGTAAGTTAAAATGAAGAAAAATAATTAAATTTTGAATAGAAATAATACTCAAAATAGTCATTCCACTATATCATAATTAGGGGTGACCACGGTTCGGTTCGAAACGTGCACTGTTGAACCGGAACTGAAACCGGAACCAATATGGTTCCGGTTAAGGTTCGAGATGAAAAGGAACCGGAACCGGCGATTCCAGTTCCAAACCGGAAAAAAATTAAAAATTATAATGTTTTTTTTTTATTTTTTATTTTTAAATAAATCCGGTTAGAACCGGTGGTTCCAACCGGAACCAGAACCGGAACTGGAACTTTACTCCGGTTTGTCCATTTGCGGAACCAGAACCGGCGGTTTCAAACCGGAACCGCGGTCACCCCTAATCATAATTCTCAAATTGGTTCTCAATTATCACTTCACTCATAATGATCCATCGACAATGCAAAAATTTACTCAATTTAATCATTGATGTACATAACGGATGGCTAAAATCAGTAAACTTTTGCATATGAACTATTTTGGACGATAGTTGAGGATCAATTTAAAAATTATAAAATAGTCAAAGAACCATTTTGAATATTAACTCTTTTAAATAACTCCATTTATAATTTGTTTGTTTAAATAAACCAAGTGACATGTGTTTTCTCTCTAGCTTGGTCTAGGGTTTTCCTCCTAGGTTTTCCGAGCAATCTTGCATCGATCTCTTCGGTTTTGTGGTCGGTTATCCGTCAGCAATCTCTACATCGACGCGCAGACTACAGCTGCATGGCGTTGACATTAGCAACAAACGATGTAGTCGGCCTTTCCGATAGGTGGGTAGACCTTGTTCTAAGGACGAAGAGGTTGGTTTCGAACCAACAGGAGATGGAGTCGGCTTAGCAGCCGAGGGTGCGGAGGAGTCGTGGGAGGTGGTGGGAAGGTTTTTGACGAGGAAACTAGTGAAGGTAGAGTACATGCGTTAAGTGATGGTGTCCGTTTGGCAACCGGTGAAGGGTGTTCAAGTCTCTGAACTGCAGCCAAACTTGTTCATGTTTGTGTTCTACCATATAACAGATGTGCAGCGAGTGACAGAGGAGGGGCCCTGGGCTTTTGAGAATAACACGCTTGTTTGTAGGGAGGTGCCGCAAGGTGTTCGACCGTGTGAGGTGGTGCTGGACTCCGTTGATATGTGGGTGCAAGTGCATGATCTGTCGACGGGTTACACAGCTGAGCCGGTCCTAGAGCAGATTGGCAATTTCTTGGGAGCCTATGTCAAATCTGGCACTAGGTTTATGGGAGCTGCCAAGTTGGCTTTCTACAGAATTAGGGTTTCAATCCCCCTAGACAAGCCGCTAAAACATTGCATGAAACTTGTGAAGCACGACAAAACGTTTAGCTGGGTTACCTTTAAGTATGAGCGATTACATACATATTGCTTCTATTGCGGGATGTTGGGGCACTCATACAGGTTTTGTTTAAAAGCAAGGAACTCTGTGCTGCCGATAGAACAATACCCATATGGGGGTGACATGTGGGCTGGGGCGAGTAAGGGACCCGGGGCGGTCGGTAAAGTTGGTTGATACCGGTCAGGGGGCAATCTCGAGATGTAGGCAGTGAGAAGTTGAGATCGGGTACTGCACAATGGGTTGGGCGGGATTCTGCGACAAGGGAGATGTTGGTGGATGATGCGGTGGTGACGGTGTCAAAACGAAGAAGGGAGTCGGGACCGGGAAGTGGCGGAAGGGGTGGTGGGAATGGTAGTGTAACACCCCACTTTTCTTAAACTTATTTACAGTTCTAAAACCAAAACAAGATAAACTAAGCAGCGGATAAACAAACTTAAATAACGAACTAGTGGGAAAGTCACCGCCACAACCACCTCTCCACGGTGATTGCACAGGCTAAGGATAGAACTAAGTCATTAAATCAAACTAACATTTAAATTACTTAATTTAAAGTTACAAGGGGGAAAAACACCCCGGTGTCTATCACCGAACATACATAGAATAAGTCTACAATCCATCATCAAAACATCATAATAATGAAAAGAATTTAGACTATTAGATCTACTAAACTAGTCTAACTCGATCAACTCTCAAACGATGTGCCCACCTGAAAGGGGTTTTGCAAAACAACAAGTAGACAAGTAGAAAACACCCGTTAGCACGAAGCTAAGTATAACCACACTCATCCCTGTAAAGTACTACAGTATATACTTTGGAAAAGCATTTGCTCACATTCTCAAATTAAGCAATCTCATCAATTAGGTAAACTTTAAGATAAACCACAAACTTTCTATATGCTCGCAACTTATAATATCAACAGGCATGCTTCAACGATAAATAACTCATCAACATAATCACTCTAACACATATTCAACATAGCAAACTCATCATAAGGAACTCATGCTATCAAGCAATTCCGTACTATCAATCAATAAGAAATTATTCTCATGCTTTCAAGTTCTCATCATGCAAACTAGATATAAGACATCAAAATGCAACTAAAGCAATCATACTCAATATACAATCTCGGTTCATCATTCTCATTATGAAATCTAGTGCAAACATTCTCATCATGCAATCTCGTGCAACATTCTCATTATGCAATCTCGTGCAATACTATAAGTATACCTATACACTCATTTGTAAAATAGAATACTTTTCTATGGAGGTCTATTAGAGCCACAAGGACTCACTTGCTTTCTTTTCTTAGAGTCGCAATGACTCGCTTTCTTTACTAATGGATGAGGTAGGAACTTCACCGTAGCGTGAACGAACCTATCCTGGTATGGCTTCTAGCCGACCTATGTTCAAGCTCATCCACCGAACCACTCTATTGGTTCTAAACTCATCTCTGTGGAATCATGTATCGAACTTTTAGCGTGCACACCCCCTAACCAGGATTCCAAGCCTGGCGGGCAGTTTCCGACCTTGTAATGTGGGAATACGCCGCGTTACATATACTTGGACCGCAATGTCCATTTCTTTCTTCCGAGAGGACGTAGTCCAAACGGGTCCTCCAAAACAAGGTTTTCCTCACCATAGATATATATAGATATATCGCTCATGCATCTTGTATATGCAACATTTAACTTATGCAAAAAGACATGCACATACTTCTCAACTTATTCTCAAAAGACAAGATAAAGATGCTCTACGTGGAATGAGATTTTTGGAAAATAATACTTAGGCTCACGTTGGCAACTTATGCACTTTTAAAACATGATATACTCAAAATGGCATTTACTGTAACTGTTGAGCAGGCATGGGGGGAGAGGAGTGGCGGCAGTTTATTGGATAATGTGCACCTCACAGGCCATCGGCAGCAGGAATGGGGGTGGGGTGATCGTTTCCACATGTTCGGGAAGCAAATCAAGCTGCTGAGAGCGAAGTTAATGGCTTTGCATGGCCATACTGATGCGGTCTCCCTACATGAATATCGAACAGCTGAGGCCGAGCTTAGCCACCTAGAAGCATAGGAAGATGTATATTGGAGGCAGAGGGCAAAGCAACATTGGTTGCGGGGAGCTGATGCAAACACCAGATTCTATCATAGGTATGTTTCTTCCAGTAAATGTAAAAATACTTTAGCCCGTATTAAAGATCCTAATGGGGTGTGGGTTAGAAGGGATGACATGCATGCTGTTATCTTGAATTATTTTATGGACATCTTTAAATCTAATGGCATGCATGCGGATGGCGGGGAGTTTTTTGATAATGTGCATGTAAGGGTCTCACAATCTCAAAATGAAGCGCTATTGCGCCCTTTTGAGGCGGGGGAGGTCAAGGTAGCCCTATATTCTATGTTCCTTGAGAAGGCCCCGGGAACAATTGGCATGAATCCGGGTTTTTACCAGCATTTCTTGGATGTAGTGGGAAGTGATGTGACTACATTTGTTCTTGAATGTCTGAATACGGGGACTTTCCCGGCTGGTTTGAATGAGACGAATATTGTGTTGATACCCAAGAAACGGGACCCTGAGCAGGTGTCTAATTTGAGGCCAATTGCTCTGTGTAACGTGGTTTACAGGATTATGGCTAAGATGATAGCTAACAGAATGAAGCCAATCTTAAATACAGTAATCTCTTAGTCCTAGAGTGCTTTCATTCCAAATAGGTTAATTACAGACAATATCATGATTACGGTAGAGGTGAGTCATTACTTGAATAGAAAGCAGTGTGGTTTGGTTGGTTGGGGGTGCCCTGAAGCTGGATATGGCAAAATCATATGACAAAATGGAATGGTTTTTTTTTTTTTTTTTTTTTTTTTTTTTTTTTTTTTTGCGTAATATGCTTATTTCGCTGGGTTTTGCTGAAAAGTGGGTGGATTTAATTATGTTATGTGTTACAACAGTCACCTACAGGGTCCTAGTAAATGGCGTGAGTGGAGGGGAGGTCACACCGACTCGTGGCCTGAGACAGGGAGATCCCCTATCTCCTTTTTTGTTTATCATATGTGTAGAGGGACTTTCTCTTTTACTGCATAATGCATAGGTTCAGGGTTTGATTCATGGATGCAGGGTCTCAAGGGGTGCCCCGGCTATCTCGCATTTGTTTTTTGCTGGTGATAGTCTTTTGTTTTTTAAGGCTAACTCGCAGGAAGCTGGGGTAATTAAGCTGTGCCTACATACTTATGAACTGCTTTCAGGTCAGACTGTTAATTATCATAAATCCAGTATTTGTTTCAGTAAAAACACAAGGATTGGTGACAGAGTACAGTGGTGGAAATCTTAGGAGTGGCACAGGCCACAGATTTTGGAAAGTATCTGGGTTTGCCGTCTTTTATTGGGAGGAATAAGAAGCTGGTTTTCTCCTATTTTGAGGAGAAAATAAAACAGAGGATTGGGTCTTGAAATAAGAAGTTGCTTTCTCAGGCAGGCAAAGAAATTCTTTTGAAAGTGTGGCACAATCAATGCCTACTTTTACTATGAGTGTTTTTTTTTTTTTTTTTTTTTTTTTGCTTATTGACTATTTATGTGTGGCTATTGAAAGATGCATGAACAAATTTTGGTTGGCTAAAAGTGGCGCCAGTGGAAATGCTATTCATTGGATGGTATGGGATAAATTATGTAGACCCAAGATTGCTCGTGGTTTGGGTTTCAAGGACCTAAAAGCGTTTAATCTGGCTATGCTAGGCAAGCAGGCTTGGAGGTTACTAATGAAGCCAGACTCGTTAGTGGCCCGTGTGTATAAGGCAAGGTACTTCCCTAAAACCTCTTTTTATGATGCAGTGTAGGGAATAATCCCAGTTATTGCTGGAGAAGCATTATGGCGGCCCAGGGTCTTGTCTGTGGAGGAGTAAAGAGGAGAATTGGTAATGGAGAATCAACCTTAATCTGGGGACACTCGTGGCTTTTGGACTCTGACCCGTTAATCCAGACTGTTATGCCACAACAGCTGAATGGATCTAAGGTTTCAGGGCTGATTGACCAGGAGACACAGACATAGGACTTATCTATTTTTCATGATATTTTTTATCCGAGTGATGTAAATTGTATATTGAGGGTCCAGTGTGCCCTGATTATGAGGACTAATGGTATTGGAATAAGGAACTCAGTGGTATATATTCTGTGAAGAGTGGATATAGAACCGTCATGGGAGAATGTAACCCCCCACAACAAGACTTTCAATAAATGGCAAGCATTATGGAAATTAAAAAACCCCACCCCGTTGGAAGACTTTTTTGTGGGGAGCTATTAGTGGAATTCTTCCCACCACTACTACCCTCCTTTTAAAGAGAGTTGATGAGCATGCCCAATGTGTGATCTATATCATGAGGATATTATGCACTCACTTGTTGATTGTGACTTTGCCAAGCATGTTTGGCATGAGTCTCATCTCCCTATTGCTTGTGTGAATGGTGGGGATTTTTCCCAATGGTTTCAGAGTGCGATGATCTTATTAACACCGGATATTCTTGTTAAAGTGGTTGCAGTTTTGTATCATTTATGGAGCGCAAGAAACGGTGCGGTGTGGGATGCAAAATTGCCGAGACCCACATGCATTTGGAGACGTGCGAGTTTAGTCGTGACTGCATGGGAGGCTACAACACCATTGTTGCCTCACCAGCCTGCCCAACCACGCTCCTTGCCGCCGCTACCGCCGAATGGCTTACGGTGTTTCATCGATGCGGCGTTCTCCGTGGAGTCAGGCGCAACACATTTTGGGGTAGCTTTGATTTCGGCAAATGGGGGATTTGTTGCGGCCGCGGCCCACTGCTGGCGACGGCAAATGCGTTTACAGCTGAAGCTCTAGCTTACAAATAGGCGCTCACTTGGGTTCGAGATCGTGCGGACATTACGGTTGTTTTTCATACGGATTGCTACACCGATATATTACTAGCTCAGGGATCACTCCCAGATCGTATGTTACGTTGGAATAGTTACGGAGGATTATTGCAAGGCCATTCTGGCTTCTTTAGTTAATTGCTCGTTATTTTTAATTCCTAGACAGTTAAATTTTATTGCTCATACTTTTGCTTCTGATGCGACCACTCAGGACAACATTATGTATTGAGACTCTGTCCCACCAGACTTTTTGTCTACACTTCTGCAATAATTGAAATCGCTGCAATAATTGAAATCGCTATTTTTGCTTTCAGAAAAATAACTCCTTTTTTTTTTGTCAATTACTATGTTGTGTCATGACACATCTATTACCATTCCAAATGGGTAGTCACAAGATTGAACTCATTTCAAAAAATATCTATTTTTTTATTAAAAAAACGTCGATAAATATGTTTATGTTTTTTCCCATCATTTTTATGGAAAAAGAAAAATGATAAAATTGTAGAAAAAGAAAAAGAAAAAAGGCATAAAGATTTTTTTCTTAACGAAATAAGTAAGTTGATTAGTAGGGAGATTTTTTATTTTTTATTTTAATGTGTACATGTAGCAAATCATTAACTAATTTAATTTATCAAATTAAATTTAAAAAAAAAACAAATAAAAGAAATATAACTAATAAATTTTTTTACTAAGAGGTTATAGAGTGAGTTAATAGTCAAAGACTTTATGGTCAAGCGTCATAGCTGTGACTCTCTAAAATGGGAGGTCACATGTCCGAACCTTTTTTGTGCTTCAATAAGTCGAGAAAGTGTATATAGACAGATACTACATTGTAACAGAGTCAGTAGCACCAGATATTGAATTCGAACATTTTTGTCCCATATGAACCCTGGCACCCAAATTTAAATCCACTTACTAGCATGTGAGATAAGATTATCCGAAATCCTCCAATTATATTAGTAGGAAGATTTCTTAGCTTCATCATTCTATTTTTGGGTGAAGCATTTAATTCTCAGCTCATATACTTGATGATTTAAGATTTTCTTTTCCATAGGTTTGCCAAAATTGTGTGAATAGTGCACTATTTCTTCTTTTAGCTAGGCATGTTTTGGAAGTTTGTCTTTTCTCTTTGATTTGATCAATTTGATTGATTGCGATAAAATGAGACGTTAGGTGAGAGACTTTAGTGTATTTTACTATTTGTTGTTTGAAAATAAAAAATGCATGATATAATATGTTATCATCATAACGTGATTATATATATTTTGCATTTAGTATAATTGTAATTTTTAATTTTCATTGACAGTACTTCTTGTAGAGTGAGAGGCACATTGCGCTAAACGAATGTTATGATAACATAATTAAAATTATCTTTATCCCTTTACTTATATATATTTAGATTTATTTATTTATTTATAAAAAAAGCTAATAATAGAAAAAATCATATAAAAAATTAAACACCATATACATTCACCATAAAATCAGATAAATATCTTGTGAAAACTGAAGAGTTTGAACCTGAAAGATATGCAAGTGTTGTACTGGTAATAAAGAAGTGTTGTGATAGGAAAAAATAAGTCTAAACAAATTTTAGATTTAATTGAGGGGTAAATAGAAAATAACAACTTTAGGATATTCCTGAAAATTCATGAATAGCCTAATATTGGGGGGAGGGGGGGGGGGGGGGGGGGGGGGATAGCTCATTCCCGGGAACAATATTCCTAGGAACTAAAAGCATTACCAAACAACGGAATAGGCCTGTTCCTGAGAATGTTATTTCATTTCAGGCCTATTCCGTGAACCAAACATGTCGTTAATTCTTTATAGTTGAAGAACCCTAGGATTGTTATATGGCATGAAATTTAATGTATGGTAACAAATTAAAAGTGATATATTTTAGTGACATGCTAACTAAAATGATGGTTATTACAAAAGTGATGCATTGGGGAATATTAGGGAGAGGACCATAAAATAATCATGTATGTTCAATTCGATCACTAGAAATATGAAAGAAAGAAAGAAATTAAAAGAATACTTTTTTTTTTTGGGAGAAAGAACTTAATTCATTAAATCAGTAGCAAGAATCGGAACAAGATAAAGAGGTGGTGTATCAAACTACTTCTCGCAACCTGATATGGAAATGACTTTCTGCGCTAGTACATGGGCCGCGCTATCTTAAAGTTTCAAACGCTAAAAGATTGAAAGTCTATCAAATAGTCAAGGGACCGGGTCATCTCAACTATGGTTTGACATGGTTGATAACAATTTTCCACTATTTTGCCCAAAGGAGGGTTAGAGCTATTACTAATGTTCTAGCTGGCCTCTTGGCCACAACTCAACCACGAAGATTGGTTTCTTGTTGCGTTAGAACCTATTGGCAAAGGAAAGTGGTTGATTGATTTTAGATATGGCACGTTACGGGAGAGGCAATATATGTACCGTTTTAAAAATTGAGGGGCAACATTTACACCACTAATAATTCAAGGGTGACATTAATAATTGAGATATTACAGAGGGACATAAATTATAATTTTCCATTTTAATTCTATTACAGTTTCATTCGACGATTTTGATCCATGCAGCGATGTATGACCATGGTCCATTGTATAACAAGTATGCAATTAGGAGTATTAGTTAGAAATGTAGGCAAGCATGAGGCATCCACAAGTTTGAAAAGTCCCAATGAAAAATCTCATGCTCATGTGCACACTTTGGTGAAAGATCAATAATTGAAGGATTTTTCTAGAAGCAGGATAGGAATATCCACTTTTGAGTTGGGATAATTATTCATCAATGGAGAAAAGGGGACAAAACATGTTCAAAAAATTGTACGTGGTCCAGCAACTGAATGATGAGTAATTGGTTCTGTTCTTTCTCAGCTTGGAGAGGTCATTGCCCATTCTTTTTTTTCTTTCGTTTTGTCTTTTTCACATCTTTTGCCACTTTTTGGGTCATTTTCTTTTGGATAATATTAGAAACATTTAAAACAAAATTAAATGCACTTTTCTTCAATTATGCGGTTCTAGTCATTGAGTCCGTCTTTCAACCGTTGCAAAATACACTGTTAATTTTACCATAAAAAAAAAGTTACAATTTTTGTTTTTCGAGCAATGAAACTGTAAACCTCCATTAGCCACCAAAAAAAAAAAAAAAACATATTTGAAAGATGGGTTAATTCTGAGCCGTTGATCAAATTTAGATCAACAACTCAAATCAATTAAAATTTAAATAAAAAAAAAGGTGTTGGTTTAGAATCTGCTACTAGCCACTCATAAGCAATTATTTTTTTTTTTTGGAAACAATTCATAAGCAATTCTACTTCCTTTGATCTCTATTTTGATTGTTGAAACATGATTGGAAAAGGATAGTGATTGTGCTTTGGGACTGCAAAAAAAAAATGTGTCCTCAATTAAATAAACAAACTAAAAAATGGTGCACATTAAGAAGGAAAACAACACACCTTAATAAGGAAAATCACACACCTAAAGTTTTAGACCGACACACTTAAGTTTCAACAACTAACACACCTTAAGCACACAACACAAAAATCATGCACCCTAAGCACAAAAATCACGCACCTTAAATTTGACCTAAATGTAAAAAGACCAAATTGTCACCGTGTTTTTTTTTTTTTTAAATTCTTGTTAATCCTGAACGTTGATCTTGGCAAAATCAATGACTCTCATCTCACCCCATGTTCGTACCTAAGCACACCATCCACATTTTATATGTATATATATATATATATATATATATATATATATATATATATATATATATATATATATATATATATATATATATCGGTGTGCGTTGGTGTGTGTCTGTGTGTGAACATAACAAGTCTCACTCCAAGTTATATCCTTGATTTATGTCCGTTTTTGTATGCTAACAAAGGTATACATTTTACTTTAAATGTTGTACACTTTAATTTTATTGGACAAAATTATCCCTACTATATTATACGTTGTTAGACAAACTACCCTTACACCGTTATAATTATGTTAATATTTAATTTTAACATTGATGACTCTATCATTATTACCATACATTTATATTTATCATATCTTTTTCCTATTATTTGATTATCATTTTTATAAAATCATTATATAATTAATTCAATTGTCGACTATATTTTTATTAAATTTCTATGATTGATAAATCATATGTGTGTTTATAATGCATATATTATTTGTGTGTATATATATATATATATATATATATATATATATATATATATATATATATATATATATTGAACTATAATTTTTAATTATTTATATTTATCAATATTTTAATATTGAGCTTGAATTTTTTAGCATAAAATGCTAACGTGTGTGTATATATGGTAATCCGACACATAATATAAGTAAAATTGCAATGAATATTTACGATTTCGTTACTTGAGACTTGAGAGACAAAAATTTTAATTTTTAAAAGGTAAGGTTGTATTCTTATACTGCTAAAAAATGCTAATGTGTGTGTGTATATATGGTAATCAGACACATAATATAAGTAAAATTGCAATGAATACTTACGATTTCGTTACTTGAGACTTGAGAGACAAAAATTTTAATTTTAAAAGGTAAGGTTGTATTCTTATACTGCTAAAAAATGCTAATGTGTGTGTATATATGGTAATCAGAAACATAATATAAGTAAAATTGCAATGAATATTTACGATTTCGTTACTTGAGACTTGAGAGACAAAAATTTTAATTTTTAAAAGGTAAGGTTGTATTCTTATACTGCTAAAAAACATGAACTAACACAACTAAAATTGCATAATTGAGAGATTAAAAAATGTATTTTTCAATATTTTTTAATGCTAAATGAGATCCACCAATTCATAGTAGTTAAAGAATAAAAATAATTTTATTGGCAGGTCAAGAGGTAAACATTATGATGATTAAAAAAAAAATAGAAGAGGAAATAACATGATTCATGAATTCAATTCAACACTACATCATGTGGATTATACTATAAGAAAACAGTTAAACACTTACAAATTTACTTGTAAATTAATTATCTACAACTTAAATACTAAAAGATTTATCTAAAAAAATTTAGTAAGTTAAATATTTATGAATTTCATTGATTTACTTATAAATTTTGTGTAAGTAATTTTTTTATTGTTTTGGTAGCAACGTGTCAATGTCTACCTATAATAAGAATAGCTTATTGTATGGCTGTTGTGTTCAAAGAAATACTTGCAGAATATTGATTTTATGGTTCTCAAATTTCCCAGAATATTTAAATTCTCACTCATCACATTTTTGTCGGACCAAATGCAACTAAAAAAGAAATTCCTTCTATTTTTTTTTTTTAAATGGTGAAATACCTATGAACTTTATACGAAAAAATAATTACTTTTAAATTTTAAAATTTTTAAATTAAACATATTAATTTATTATTTTTATGCAATTAAATTAATTAGTCGGTCACCTAAATATAACCGATAAAAATGCCAATGCTGCAATATTTATCAAATAAATTAATTGAATTTTTTAAAAAAAAAAATAGACAAAGAAGTCAGCCAATTGGATGGAGAAGCCATCAATTCTAATTTTCTTTTTTTTTTTTAAAAAAAAATTAGTTTATTAAAAAAATCACATCATTGCATTTTACAAGTTATTAGCTTACTGGCCAATTGAACTAATTGCATCAATTTAACAAGTTATTAACTCCATTGAATCAAATTGAGAAGTTAGCATGTTTAATTACAACTTGACGGTAAGAATGTTATCGGAAAATATTATGTGTAAGTAAATGAAGATAGGTTGTATTGCTTAATAGTTATGAGCACAAGTTTGTCAGTGTGTTCCCCACCTATCATAGGGGCATGGCTTAGCTTTTATACTAGCAATAGCTACAAAACATAATGGCTATACTATAATTAAGTACAATGGTCTCCTAATAATTGTGGCGCTCTCCTTTATAAGTGTGTTGGCCCTCAATAACTGTTGCTCCTTAATAAGACAATGCTCTAATGAATGGATTGGCTTTAAGTTTAACGTAATCGTTCCACATGCTATCTGATCAGCTCCTAGCTGCAGGGCCGGATTTTAGGCTGTGCAAGCTGGGCTACCGCACAGGGCTCCCAAATTTTAGAGGGTCCAATATTTAATTTTTACCTAGCTAGTTTAGAAATAAAAAACAAAAAGTTTTCAATTGAACTTAAAAGGCTCCATGGAGGAATAACGGTAGGAACATGTGCTTATTGTATATGTCGAACTTCAACTTGAATCACATTGAGAATTGAAAGAACAAACATATGTTGGAGGAGAGTTCATGTTGAGTCTCTTACAGAGAAAACTGAAGTGCAGAAGATTAAAACTAAAACAACAATTACAAGAGAAAAGAGTCTTTAATAGGCAGTTATTGTCAGTTAAAACTGACTAACTAATTAACTAAGGAAAAGATTTAAAAACCATTGCTGCCCTTGCTGCCTGCTGAGTATGGACAAGGTTTGTGACACTTCTTCATCTCCCCCCCTTAAGCTGGAGAATGAAGATCCTGAAGACCCAGCTTAGCATGGAAGATATCAAACAGAGATATGGGCAATGCCTTGGTGAAGCCATCTGCTATTTGTTTGCTGGAAGGAATACTCATCAGTTTTATCACTCCTTCATGGACCTTTTGCCTTACTACATGGCAGTCAATTTCTATATGTTTAGTGCGCTCATGGAACACATGGTTCTCTCCAATTGCCACAGCTGAATTATTATCACAAAATAGGGGAATAGGCCTGTTGCTGCTTGCTTTTAAGTCTGCTAACAAGTATAGTAACCATTGTAATTCACATACAGTTGATGCCATAGCCTTGTATTCTGCTTCAAATGAGGACCTTGATACAATGGCTTGTTTCTTTGTTTTCCAAGAGATAAGGGAATTGCCAAGATAAATGTAGAATCCTGTGATTGATTTTCTAGTCTCTGTGCATGTAGCCCAATCTAAATCAGAAAAACCTTGCAATTTAATCTCAGAATTTGAAGCATAGAACAACCCTTTCCCGGGAGAACCCTTGAGGTATCTCAAGATTCTATGAGTTGCAACCAAATGTGTAGTCCTTGGTTGATCAACAAATTGACTTAACTGCTGGACAGAATATGAGATATCAGGCCTAGTGTTGGTTAAGTGGAGGAGTTTACTAACCAGCTTTTTAAAAGACTCAGGGTTATCAAGCAAGGTTCCCTCATCACTGGTTAATCTCACCCCTGTAGTGCATGGTGTCTTGGCAGGTTTGGCATCCAAGAAACCATTTTCTTGTAGGATTTCTAGAGCATATTTCCTTTGACATAAATTGATGCCATTAGGAGATCTGACTGCTTCAATTCCTAGGAAGTAATTCAACTGACCAAGGTCCTTGATCTTGAAAGATGCATCCAACATGTGTTTCAGCTTCTCAATCTGACTAGAATCTATCCCTGCCACAAGAATGTCATTCACATTGTGAGCATATAGCCATTAACGTGCAATCCAACTATCAGCTTAGGCTTTTAGTTGAGATGGAGCACATGCTTCAATTTGGTATTAGAGCCAGACTAAAGGTCATGGGTTCAAATCTCAACGCCACTCGTAAGCGACAACGGTTTACCGGTCCACGTGTTGGTTGGAATCTACCGTACACGTGAGGGGGCGTGTGAGCATATAGCCATTAACGTGCAATCCAACTATCAGCTTGAAGGATCAGTTTGAGACTGTTGGAAGCCATCATCTTGTAATGCCTTTGTTAGTTTAATATTCCACTGCATGCTTTCCTGCTTCAAGCCATATAGAGATCTCAGTAATTTGCACACTTGATTGGGCCTTTCACTTTTGAATCCTGGAGGCAAAACCATATAAACATCTTCATTCAAGTCACCATGTAGGAAAGCATTGTTAATATCAAGTTGCTGAATATCACATCCCTTAGCCACAGCCATAGCAAGAAAGGTCTTGATGGTGGTCATTCTTGCCACAGGAGAGAAAGTCTCTAGATAGTCCACCCCTAACTGTTGAGTGTATCCTTTTGCAACCAATATGGGCTTGTATCTTTCTATTGTCCCATTTGCTTTGTGCTTTATTTTGTACACCCATCTATACCTAATAAGAGACTTTCCTATTGGCAAATCAGTCAGAATCCAAGTCTTTGTCTGAACCAAGGCATCTATTTCTGATTGCATTGCTTTTCTCCATTCATCATGCTGCACAGCTTCATGGTAGGATTGAGGTTCTTGTGTGACTGTGGTGAATGTAATACAAATTTTGTGGCCAGGGAAGACTGTGGAGAGAAGTAAATTTCTCTATAGGATGAGGGGAGGTTTTCAAAATAGATTGGCCTCCTGTCATGGATTGATAGTAATAATCACTTAGCTTATGAGGAACAACTCTTATCCTTGTTGATCTTCTAGGTTGTGATTGGTTAGCATGCTCCTGTGAGTGGCTAGTGGAAGTATATGGATTACCCAATGTCTCATTTTCCAACTCAGGGTTGTCACTCACTGTGTGGATATCTAGATCACCATTATCCTCAGTATTTCTGCTATAGATTTCATGTCTGAAATCTCTGCTGTCAATGCTTCCTTCAGTATTTCTACTGTAGGTTTCATGTCTGAGATCTCTGCCGTCAATGCTATATGTTACAATTCTAGGACTGACAGGCCTTCTCATGGTCTCTAAAGAGGGAACTTCCACTTCAATAGATGTAGGAATCAAAGGTAATGAGGGATTAAACTCCTCATTCACAAAATTCAGTGGAGATGTTGTTCTTGGATCTCTGAAAGGATAGACTTGCTCATAAAATTTCACATCTCTAGAAATGAAAACATCTTTATCAGTAAGATCATATAAAATATAACATTTCACATTGGCAGGAAAGCCTAGGAAAACACACTTCCTTGCCCTTGATTGCATTTTGTTTCTTCCTTGTGAAATAGTAGCACCAAAACATAAGCAACCAAAAATTCTGAGTTGACTATAATCAGCATCTTTTCCAGTTAGCATCTTAAAAGGAGATTTTCCATCAAGCGCATCAGTAGGCAACCTATTGATAATATAAGATGCATGAAGCACACAATGACCGCGGAATTCAATCGGCAAACCAGACTGGAATCTCAATGACCTGGCTACATTTAAAATGTGTTGGTGTTTCCTTTCCACAACTCCATTTTGCTGAGGTGTATACACACATGATTTCTGGTGAACTATACCCTTTTCATCACAGAAAGCACTCATTAGGAATTCAGTTCCATTATCAGTTCTAACTGCCTTAATTTTGGTTGAGAATTAAGTGTATACAAAGTTATAGAAACCTTGGAAAGCATTCTTGACTTCTGATTTACTTTTCATCATTTGTAACCAAGTAAATCTACTGTAGTCATCCACAATTGTCAAAAAATAATGCTCACCTTTAAGAGATGCCACAACAAAAGGTCCCCACACATCCATATGTATTAACTCAAAGCTATGTTCAGTTATGGAAGTACTAACTGGAAATGGAGACTTTCTATGCTTAGCAAAAGGGCAGGCATCACACACAAAATCACATTGTTTCTGAAAAGAATCAGATTTTATTCCATCCAAAAAGGGGATCTTATTAATGGGATAGTGTCCTAGTATATTATGCCACAATTCTATTGACAGACTATTACACTGTATACCATTATTACCAACATGCTGAATTCTTTTCTTAATAGGGGAACAACTGATCAAGTACAAGCCCTCCTTCTCCTTAGCAAAACCAGCCATTGTTCCAAGAGATCCCTGGACAGTACAAGAGTCAGCTTCCATTACAAGCTTGCATCCTGTTTGTTTAGTGAGTTTACTAGCAGAAATAATATTGAAGGTAAAGGATGGGATGTATAACACATTTTCCAGCAGCATTTTCTTATCCAGCCATATCTGTCCTATATGAGTAACACTGTCAGTCTCATTGTTAGGCAACTTAACTGATATTCCTTGGACTTTATGACATTCATCAAAGTATTGTAAAGAACAAGTAATATGGTATGTTGCTCATGAATCTAGAATCCAAACCATATGTGTGTTTAGAACAATGTTAATATGAATTTCAGGAATAGGACTACCTTCATTGTGAGTCTCCACGGACTCTTTGGATTGTCACAGCAGCAGCAGCATTACCTGAGGTTGGGTTTTGATTCTGCAACATAGACATCAGTTTCTGGAATTGATCTGCAGACAGTCCTATGTCAGATACTTGACTCACAAAAGAGCTAGAAGGTTGCTGCAAGCCCTGTTTGTTTTTGGACTTATAGCCTGCAACCCATCCAAGTGGATAACCATGCTTCTTGTAACACTTCTCAATAGTGTGTCCAAGCATGCCATAGAAGGTGCATTTTGGCACATTTTTCCCTCCATTGTTAGCAAACTTCTTATTTTCAGGAGCAAAAGCAGCTATAACAGATTGTTCTTCTCCAATTTGGACTTGACTGTTATGAGTGGCATTAGACTGGGCAAACTCATTACATTTTTGGCTTATTGAACCTTTGATCTTCTTTTCAAGTTTTAATGTCATATTTAAGACCTTTTCCATGTCTGGAATGGGATCCATGACAAGGACTCCAGATTTGACAGGTTCATAATATTCATTTAAGCCTTCTAGAAATTGGATTATTTGATCTTCTTCTCTCTGTTTCTATGTCCTACTCATGAGAGTGCAGGAACATCTAGGCACACACTCACATAGAAGCAAAGGCCTCAAAGCATTCATTTGTTGCCATAGAGCATTGCTCTTGGTGAAATATTCATTAACACTCATATTTCCTTGAACATTTCTAAACATTTCATTTTGAATCTCTGAAATTCTATGAGGATCGGACTGAGAATACCTCTTTGTAGACTATTCCAGATGTCAGAAGCTTTATCAAGATACATCACTCCATCAGCAATGCTAGGGTTTACAGACCTCAATATCCAAGAGCACACGATCCGATTGCATCTTCTCCAAGCTGCAATCCTTGGATCATTTTCTTCTGGAGTTGGAACTGCTCCGCTGAAAAATTCGAACTTGTTCTTCACTTTCAACGCAATTCTCATTGATCTACTCCAAGAGGCGTAGTTGAGTTCAGTTAGTGGAGGCGAAACTAAGCTCAGATTTGAATTCTCTGTAATGTGTAAGTACAGAGGATCATCGAAATTGTCATTTCGTTGGTTTAAGGAGGTTGATTCAGATTTGGTTAAGCTCGTGCGTATTGCGTTTGGTTTGAATTCTCGTCGCCGATTGGTTTCATCACAACTGCTGCGGCGTAACTTCCATGACGCTCTGATACCTTGTCGAACTTCAGCTTGAATCACATTGAGAATTGAAAGAACAAATATATGTTGGGGGAGAGTTCATGTTGAGTCTCTTACAGAGAAAACTGAAGTGCAGAAGATTAAAACTAAAACAACAATTACAAGAGAAAAGAGCCTTTAATAAGCAGTTATTGTCGGTTAAAACTAACTAACTAACTAACTAAGGAAAAGACTTAAAAACCCTTGCTGCCCTTGCTGCCTGCTGAGTATGGACAAGGCTTGTGACACTTCATCAGTATATCAATTTGGAGGTCAGATGTTTGAAACTTAAGTGTTGCTCCAACTTTGAACATCTCCAATAGAGAAAATTTCAATTTTGGTCACATGACTATAGGGGCATTGTTAATTTCAACACCTGACTTTTAAAAGTGTCAATTTAGTACCTTGACTTTGTAATTTTTGTCAATTTTGGTCACTCCGGCCAAATTGACGGTCAAATTTAGCCGGAAAAATTTAATCCAACATTTAGTCTAGAAAGGATCGAAAGACAATTTTGCCCCTCAGATTATAGACTAAATGTTTGATTAAATTTTTCCGGCCAAATTTGACCGTCAATTCGGCCAGAGTGACCAAAATTGACAAAAATTACATAGTCAAGGTACTAAATTGACACTTTTGAAAGTCAGGTGCTGAAATTAACAATGCCCCTATAGTCATGTGACCAAAATTGAAATTTTCTCTCTCGGATATTTAATTTTTACCTAGCTAGTTTAGAAATAAAAACTAAAAGTTTTCAATTAAATTTAAATGGCTTTATGGAGGAATGGTAGGAACATGTGCTTATTGAGTTTTAACTTGGAGGTTTGAAGTTCAAAACTTGAGTGTTGCTCCAACTTTCAACATCTCCCTTTTTTTAATCCTTTTACATTGCGAGTTCTATACATTATTATTATTATTATTATTATTATTATTATTATTATTATTATTATTGTTGTTGTTGTTGTTGTTGTTGTTGTTGTTGTTATTATTGTTATTGTTGTTATTGTTGTTATTGTTATTGTTGTTGTTATTGTTGTTATTGTTGTTATTGTTGTTATTGTTGTTATTATTGTTATTGTTATTGTTATTGTTATTGTTAATATTATTGTTGTTGTTATTATTATTATTATTATTATTATTATTATTATTATTATTATTATTATTATTATTATTATTGTAATTTATTTCATAATATGTTTTTTTATTTTTTTCTTTGCGCACAGCAACATTTTACCACCTTATTATCAGAAAAATACGGTATTGATTTTAAAGATTGTGATTTTGGTAGGGCCTCATTTATTTATCAGAACGGGGTCACAAAAATCTAAAAATCGACCTTGCCTAGTCGTTACTATTTGACCGCCTTAATTACTTTGACTAGTTAAACCAAGAGTGTTTCAAGTCAGGTTCAATAATTTATCCAATTATCCCGTCACTAGCCCTTACTACCGAGTTGCGAGAAGCAGAGTTAGCTAGCTAGGGAATAATAATAGCCAAAGTCACCCTCCATAGTTAATTTTGATCCCCATGCGATAACACCAACACGTACCCAACTCAAAATTGAAGATAGAACTCGTGATAGAAGTGACCAAAAACATGATTCGGGACGGTTGAGGTCTTTGGCAATGAAGGACAGATCTCAGTGTTGTGGCCACCATGGCTGAGGCCTATCCTCGGCCATAGTTGGTCGTGGCATGTCCTTGGCCACAACCACACTTGGCTGAGGCCTGACGATAAGAATGTTACCGGAAAATATTATGTGTAAGTAATTAAATAAAGGAATAAGGTTCAAATTGGGCACTGAACGTAACTTGAAAATGTAATTAGGCCACTGAACGAAAAAAAAAAAAAGTGCAATTAGGCCATTAAACACTCCAAAAACGTGCAGTTTCACCTGATAGCAGGTTACCATCAATTTTAGTAGGTTACCAGCTTACGTGGCAGCTGAGTTGGCATTTTTAATAATTTTTAATAAATTTAAAAAAAATTTAAAAAATCTTAAAAAAAAACCTAAAAAAATAAAATCGACGGAGTTGCGTATTTCCAGGTGGCCCCTGTCGTGTTTTTTTATTTTTTAAATTTATTTTAAAATTTATTAAAATTTATTTAAAAATTATTAAAAATGTCAACTCAGCTGCCACGTAAGTAGGTAACCTGCTAAAATTGATGGTAACCTGCTATCAGGTGAAATTGCACGTTTTTGGAGTGTTCAGTGGCCTAATTGCGCTTTTTTTTCGTTCAGTGACCTAATTGAATTTTCAGGTTACGTTCAGTGGCCAATTGAAACCTTATTCCTTAAATAAATTAAGATAGGTTGTATTGTTAACAATTGTGAGCACAAGTTGTTAGCATGTCTCCCTGTATCACAGGAGCATGACTTTTATACTAGACAATAGCTACAAAATATAACGGTTATACTACAAGTATAATGGTCTTTTAAAAATTACGGCTCTCTCCTTTATAAGTGTGTTGGCCTTATATAATTGTTGCTCCTTAATGATGCAATGCTCTAAGCCTCTGGGCTTTTGGTTCAGGTTATATTACATAACTAAATGAATGTGATATTTTCGAGCTTACATTCATATGTTTGGTTCATATTCTCTGAGGGAATATAACATTCCTAGGGAATGAAATATTCCCTCCACATAGGCTTTTGAAGGGAATTTGATTCCCTTCATTTTCTTAGGTTATGTGAGATAACTTTGGATATTTATAAATTTTGCCATTTTAATTCTAATTATTTATATATATATATATATATATATATATATATATATATATATATATATATATATATATATATATATATATATATATATATATATATATATATATATATATATAGAGAGAGAGAGAGAGAGAGAGAGAGAGAGAGAGAGAGGGGTGATCACATGTGGCCGTGTTGTTAGGTGTGGTCATATGGTCAATTATAGGCCATTAGATTAGATAGATCCAATGAACTATATTAATCAAGGTTTTTCCAGTATTTTCACGCATATTCTCCTACCCAGCGAACTGCAAGGGTAAACTCGTCATAAAACACCGGCATAGGAAAAATCACATTGTTGTGTGTTTTATTACACTATTGGTGCATGTTGTCAACACTGTTGGTGTATTCTGGAACCCGGCCGCTATAATTGGCCACTGTACTTACCATAACACGGGAATACACTATTGGTGTGTTTCACTGTGGTGTGTTTTACTACACTATTGGTGTATGTTGTCAACACTGTTGGTGTATTCTGGAACCCGCCCGCTATAAATGACCACTGTAATTACCATAACACCCTCACTTACCAAAACGCGGGGAAATTCTCAGAATTACCACCGCCGTTAGATTAAAATGATTCAACGACATAGATACGACCACACGACCACACCTAATGACATGACCACATATATATATAGAATCCGGATCAGGTGAGGACCTAATCTTAGGTGAGGACGTGAGGACTAATCTTGTGCGTTTGTTTTTTTATTTGGATGGTCCAGATTTGAGTTCTTGAGATGACATGGATTGATCTTTTTTGTTAAAGTGGGATAATAGTGTCTTTTTCTATTTTTTTAAGTGTGAACGCATGTACAATCCTTGGCCAAATTGGTTTTCTATTTTCTTGGATCATCATCGTTGCAATTTGGAGCCGCGATTTCTTCATCATTGATTGAGTGTTCGCCCATGCAAACTAATCAGTATTTTTTATTTTTTTCGCTTGTTCTTTTGAGTATAATATTGTCTATATTTGGATTGTCGTGTATATGTATAAATGCCTGGGTAGTACGATTGTGCATTCGTGTGTGCTGATTGTGCAACCTAGTGTTGTAAGTTGTGCACTATAGGCTAGGGAGTTGTGCATTATAGCACATAGTTCAATGCATCGTATAACATTGGATGTTCACTGTATGATTTTTTGGCGGGGTTTGAATGCACAACAATGAAGTTATTGATGCACAACACTCAGTATAGGAATGCACAACATTTTGTATAAACGCACATCTTTTAATAAGACTGATTTACCCTAAATTTATATATTTTAATATTTTAAAGGGATTTGTTTTCTTAATCCGTGTGATTTGTTTCTTTTAATCTCAATCATACATCATTCTGATTTAATGGTCTAGATTAGTCCTCACGTCCTCACCTAAGATTAGGTCCTCACCTGATTCGGACCCTATATATATATATATATAGAGGATCATATGAGGTCATGTTCCCACATGAGGTCTAAGGTCAAAATCTGGCCGTTGATTTTGCGGTGATCTATGGTTGGTGTTGATTTGGGTTTTTATTTTGTCCTTTTTTTTTTTTTCCTTTTCCGCGTGAGTGTGTGAGGACCTTTTTGTCTTTGTATTTTTCTTTCCTATTTATTTGGTGTCTTTGTCGGGTGAGTTTCTCATATTTAGGAGTGTTATACATGGTAAAGAAAGATTTTGAGCGTTTATATTCTGATGCAGTAATCCACTTTATACAGTTTGTAGTTTTTGTGATTTTTCCTTTCATCGTTTCATAGTTTTTCAATTTTTTCGTCTCTCTCTGCGTGAAGTCTTATGGATTCTCCAGGTTAGTTTTTCCGTTTGTTTCTTGTATATTTTTTCTGAGCATCGGGTAGTGGTTGGTTTGTGTATAAGTATGTGTCTATTTGTATGACATGCGTTCTAGGTGCTGTGGTTTTATGTTGGTTATGGAGTTTTAATTTTTATATATAAGTCTGGGGTATTGGATTATTGATTGGGTAGTTGGTTTTATCTTATGTCGTAGTTGTATTTGTTATTTTCATTTTTTAATAACTGCAATTGGCATATGTTGTTCGTTTTAATTTGTTTTGGTAATTTATGCATTTCGGTATTTGTTTGACATTATGGCTTATGTGTGCTGGGTTTGTGTTCGTTGGTAGGATGTTGCCGTGGTAGTTTGTGCATTTCGGTGTAAATGGTTGTTGCATTTTGTATTGGGTTGAAGGTTTTTGTGCTGTGGGTCGTGCGTGGTAACTTCATAAAGTGCATGTCTTTGGTATTCGGTGTGTGCGTGTTTTCGTTTTTTAATAAGTGTCATTGGCATATGTGTTTCGTTATAGATTGTTTTGCTAATTTATGGATTTCGGTGGTGGGATGACAACATTGCTTGTGTGTTCCGGGGATTTGGTTCGCTGTTAAGATAGTATGTTGTTAGTTTTGTGCATTCCGGTGTACATGGCTTTTGCATTTTATATTGGCTTTGAAGGGTTTTGGGTTGTAGGGGGTAGGGGTTTTCTTCGTAAAGTGCATTTTGTGTTATTTGATATGTGCAAGCAGCTTGTTTTTTTTTTTTTTCTTGGAATGATATGCATGCCGTTTTATTTTGACCGGGTTTGTGTTTGTGTGTATATTTCTGTTTGATGTGTGTGCAGCACGGTCGGATTCGCAGCAAGGGTGTGTTATGGACGTGTCCCCCGATGGGACTAAGTTTTGGACGCCTTCGTGTGATGCGGCGGTTAGGCCTTTTCAGGGGCAGACTTTTCCTTCTCTCGCTCACGGTATTGATTTTTATCGTCAGTATGCGTCGCTCGTTGGTTTTGATGTACGTTGTAGTTCGTTGCGTAGGAATAGGGAGGGTGTTGCTGTGAAAGACGTGTTGGTTTGTTCGCGTGAGGGGTTCAAGCAGGCGGTGCAGAGCTCTGTTGTTGTGGATGCTGCATTGGATCAAGCACCTGTGGCTCCGAAGCGCCGGCGTGTTTCAAATAGGGTGGGGTGCAGAGCGAGGTTGGTGTTGAAGATGGGTGACGATGGGGTTTTTGTCGTTCATTTCATTGAGCTACGGCATAATCATTGTTTGTGCTCGGATGTGGCTAAGCCTTTCTTGCGGGGTAATCGTTCCATGGATGTGCAACATCAGATTTTTGTGCTTAAGTGTGCTAGGGCCAACGTTGGGCCCAATAGGTCGTTTCGTTTGGCTAGGGAGTTTGCTGGGTCGTATTCAAATGTTGGTGCGACATGTGTCAATTTTAAAAATTTGAAGCGTGATTTAATGGCATTTATTGGAACGTCAGATGCTCATATTGTTGTGAAAAAATATGCTAAGAAGGTAGATGATTGCCCGGATTATGTCTTTAGATATGATGTAGATTCTCAGGATCAGTTATGTAGGGCTTTTTGGACTGACCCTATTGCGAAGGAAAATTTTTCAGCTTTTGGAGAGGTGGTGTCGTTTGATGCAACTTATGGGACTAATAGGTAAGCCACGTGTTCTTAAAAAAAAACTTTCTTGTAGTTGTTTTTTTTTTTTTTTATTACTGGTATGTGCAGTGTATTGTTATGTATTTGTGCAAGCAGTATGCTAAAAACCATGGGGTTTATTTTTCGTTGGTTTGGTGTTATATCTTGCAGGTATGGTATGGTATTGGTCCCGTTTACTGGTGTTGATAATCACAAGAGAGGTGTCACATTTGCAATGGGGTTGATTTCCCGTGAAGATGTGGACTCTTACGTGTGGCTTCTCCAGCAATTTAAAAGTGCAATGGGTTGTGTGCCTAGTTGCACTATCACTGATCAAGATCCTTCGATGCGGGTTGCAGTCCCTCAGGTGTTTGATACTACGCGGCACAGGTTTTGTATGTGGCATATTATGTCAAAGGTTGGCGAGAAGGTTGTAATGTTCTATCTAAAGATGAAGAGTTTCGGCGCGCGTTGAATGATGTTGTTTGGTGTGAGACGTCGTCCGTGGAGGAGTTTGAGCGGGGGTGGCAGGACGTTATGAAAAAGTATAGCCTTGGTGACCACCGATGGTTTCGTCTTATGTATGATCTAAGATCGTATTGGATCCCTGCGTATTTTAATGATATTTTCATGGGTGGATTGCTTCGCACGACATCGAGGTCCGAAGCTGCGAATAGTGTGTTTGGTAGTTGCACAAACCAGCATGCTAGTTTGTCTGAGTTGTTCAACAATTTTGAAGGGGCTATTGATGCTCAACGTTTGGCGCAGGCCAAACTAAATGCCGAGTGTGAGGGCCATTTTCCTTTGTGCCAGACTCCGATGTTGATTGAGAAGCATGCGGCTGCGGTGTACACTATTAATGTTTTTTATGATGTGCAAGCCGAGGTTATCGCGGGATCTTTTTCGTGTCGTGCTGTGCGTTCAAATGTTGAAGGGCTGGTAACCCGGTATGAGGTTGAAGATGATGATGGCCCGGTGCGCACCGTGAGTTTTGACTCTGGTAATGATGGTGTTGAGTGCACGTGTAACATGTTTTCACGGGTTGGGTTACTTTGTCATCATATTTTTTGGATTTTCAAGGATCGTAGGGTTGTTTCTATCCCTTCTCGGTATGTGATTGCACGTTAGACAAGGGGGGCTTGTGTGCGACAGGTGTTGGGTGTTCAACGTGGGGGCGATTCGGAGGTAGATGTCGCAATTGGTGAAGCTTGGGCAGAATTTTTTTCGTGCGTGACCCTGGCTTCACGGAGTGTTGATCATGTTACCAAGTTGAATGCAGCCCTAAAAGATTTCAATGCTTTTTTATTGGCTGAGAATGGTCCTACCGTTCGTGCTTCTTCTTCTAAGAAGCAACTTTTTGAGTCGTTTTGCGGTGCTTCGCCAGATGGTCAAGTTAATGTTCGTCCTCCTCCAATCTCTAATAACAAGGGTGGTGGCAAACGTTACAAAAGTTCAAGGGAATTAGCTATTGAAAAGTCGGGGCGTCGACAACGCCAATGTCAAACTTGTGAAAAGTATGGGCATAATAGTCGTACCTGCCCGATGCGCAACGTTGACGTATGACGAAGGTTGCTTCGCCTGGGTGTTCCGTCCGCCATTGGTACGGTGTTGAAGTCGCCGGTAGGAGTTGGTCATGGGTGCTGCCGTTTCGTCTTCTACAAAGCTTCTGGAATGTGCATATCCGACAACTCTCCTTCCTATTTGCACTCTATAACCGTACGCGTGAAGACCCGTAAACTAAGGGCTTTCCATCTAAGTATTGCACAATTAATAGTCATTTTACTTCTTTACCCCCAACTTAATTAGACATTAAATTTTAACACCTAACTTCATTACCCATTACTTTATTAAGCCGTGTTAGGGGCGTTTGATTTCCATCCGGTCAGCACGTTTGGGCCGTTAGATTATCTAATCTAATGGTGGTATTTTAACCTTAGACCTCACCTTAGACATAAACCTCACTAGAACCCCACCCTATATATATATATATATATATATATATATATATATATATATATATATATATATATATATATATATGAGAGAGAGAGAAATTTTTTTTTTCAATTTTGGTCCACTGACTATTGCACTTGTGTTAATTGTAACACTTGACTATCAAAAATGTTAATTTAGTACCTTGACTATGCATATATATATATATATATATATATATATATATATATATATATATATATATATATATATATATATAGAGAGAGAGAGAGAGAGAGAGAGAGAGAGAGAGAGAGAGAGAAAAAATTTCAATTTTGGTCCACTGACTATTACACTTGTGTTTATTGCAACACTTGACTATCAAAAATGTTAATTTAGTACCTTGACTATGTAATTTTTATTAATTTTGGTCACACCGACTAAATTACCGACCAATATGACCGGAAAATTTTAAGTCAACAATTTAACTTAAATGGAAGGGCAAAATCGACATTTCATTGAGGTGTTTAAGGAGGATTCTCTGTATATGTCTTTCTGATGCACGGATTGATATTGATTGAATACTCTCGTCTGTATACATTGTTCATATCAAATGGAAATGAGAGAATTAAAAAAGTATTTTATTCAACACCAGAAATGAAAAGCTTGAGATCTTTCAGAAAATTGAAACCCGGAGGTCTCTCTTCCTTTCTTTGGTACTCGCTCGCCATTTCCGTTGTGAACTCTCCGATCCCGACTCCTCCGCACCTCTTCCACAGCCCCTCGTCGAAGCTCCTGTGCACAATGTACGCCTCCGCCGCCACCGTACCATCGGGGCCACCGCCGTCTCCGGCCACAACTTTCAGCAGGAGCCTCTCGTAATGGCCAGCCTCGACCCCTTCCAGGTCGTCCATGGGGACAGTGCCGCTAAATGTCGATTTTGTCCTCCCACTTAAAGTTAAATTGTTGACTTCAAAATTTTCGGTCATATTTGACTAGTAATTTGGCCGGCGTAACTAAAATTGATAAAATTTGCATAGTTAATGTACTAAATTAACATTTTTGATAGTCAAGTGTTACAATTAACACAAGTACAATAGTCTGTGGATCAAAATTGAAATTTTCTCTCTCTATATATATATAAAAGATAACCCTAAAAACCAAACATGATTATATTACATACCTCAATTTTTATTAAACACAAAAATCTAACATTCCCAGTAATTTAACATTCTCTAAGGTAATCTAACATTCTGTGAACCAAACGGCCCATAATCTCTAATGAATGCATTGGCTCTATATTTAGTGTAGCTGTTCTATTGGCTATTACTATTTAATTGTCTTAATCGCCTTGACGGGTTAGATCAAGAGTGTATCAGATTGAGTCTAGTAACTTGTCCAATTATCATGTCACAACTCTTTTCTAAAGCGCATGGCATTAATTATTTTTTTATAAAGTTCAGAGCCAGTTTCTCATTTTTATTTTGGAATTGCTTTTTAGTTTCATGAAGAAATAAATATTAAATAATGAAAAAGTAATGTTGAAAGATGAGTATGATTTTCAGATTAGATTCGCAGAGGACCACATTCTCTAGTTGCCGTCTATACAGAAAATGACTATTGAACGCTGACTGCCCATAAAGTCAGTGCAAGTACCCTGGCGGCCTGGCCATGTTTGGACCATATTATCATTTGTGTTAAATTCATAAATAGCCTCCCATTTTAAGAGTAGTTTTTCATTTTGGTCTTTGATTATAAAATTAGTTCATTTTAGTCTTTGAGTTTTGACTTCTTTTCAATTTTAGTTTACGGTATCATACTATCATAATATTGTTTGGATGAAATATATATATATTTTTTAGTACTAATGACTCTGGATGAACTATGATGGATATATTAGAAACGGGTTCAGAGCAAATCAATCCAAAGAGAAGAGGAGACGACCGGAAGGACGACCTCGGCTTGGGGGCAGCCTAGGATGGAGGCAACCTTGACCTGGGGTGCCTTGGCCAGAGGCGGCCTCTGTCGAGTTGGGCCTCGGCCTGGGGTACCTCAGCTTAAAGTGACCTCGGCCCAATGTGTCCACGGCTAGAGACGATCTCGGCATGGGGTGCCTTCGACTAGCGGCAGCCTCAGCCGGGGTGCCTTCGGCCTTGAGTGCGGCACGCGCGGACGCGGTCAATGGGCGATCCAACCACACACTCTATTCTCATGGGGCGGTTGGGAGGAAGTTTAGTATAAAAAAAGCATATTATTGTCTTGTTTTGGACAACTAATCTCATGTTCTATTATTACAACTATTTGTAATCTTCCTACAAACTATTATCAATACAAGAATTGTCTCCGCGACATATATTCCTTGTCTTTACCCTTTTATTTATTTCCTATTATTATCTGGTTTAGTAATTCGGGCTGCCCCGAGTAAATTAAATCCACCAAACTATATATGATTGTAATGATTAAATTGTAATTTATATCTTTTCATAATATGCCAATTATCAATGTCACTCATGAATTATCAGTGATGTAAATGTTACCCATCAATTTTTAAAACGGTACATATATTGCCCCTCCCGTTGTGTAAATGTTGCCCCTCTTTTTTCTTCACATATGATACAAGAGGGACAATATTTACACCACTAATAATTCAGAAATGACATTGATAATTGACATATTATGGAGAGGTACAAAGTACCATTTTTCCTAAAATTTATAATTGGAGACTTCACCCTAAATTATACTCTACTGATATCATTCTTCAATCTAACATCATCATAATTTTAAAAAGTCTCACTTTTCATTGAAGTAAGACCTCCATATTTATAACCGATATCATCTATGCCCTATGGATAGATGTTGGTACCTGGATAGATGTTGGTACCTAGAAGAGCTTGCTTAATAACTTCATTTAGATTAATGCAAGGGTCTAGAAGGGTTTATATGGAAAATTATATCATGGATTAAGGTCTACTTTGCATTGTGGAACCTTGTTCAAAACGATATTCAGATTATATATCTGCACTTGACATATAATGCACATTCAGTTAACAAATTATGTAACTATAAATAAATTAAAGGTAATAATATCTTAAATGCAGGTACATAAATTATCAACTGCATGTACATAATATGTTAACTATAAGTACATAATATTTTTTGTGTAGTAATTGTAATGGATACATAGTTTATTAACGGTAGGTATATAATATATTAATTGCAAGCACATAATTTGTTTACTACGAATACATGATATGTTAATTGTAGTAGGTACATAATTTATTAACTGAAGATACATAATATGTTAACTGTATGAGCATAGTCTAAATATCATTTTAAACTAGGGTTTACAATGCAAGATGAATCATGATCCATGGTATAACAGTGGTTATATGTTGCTTCTGGCCTCAGCCATATCATTGGTTTTTTTATCATTGTTATATGTTCACGCCCAATTCTAATAACCTTGCCCCATTTGGTTAAAATAGGAATTACGAGAAAAAAATTTGTAATTCGGTGAGAATAAAATAGAAATTTATATTTAATTGTTTGGTTTGTAAGAATAGAATTACTAAGAATTTTAATTATAGTGTTTGAATCATATAATAAGAAGTTGTTAGGAGAAAATTAAGAACCAATCTTAGTCTTACATCTAGAAAAATTGAATGGACTAAATTAGATTTTAAAAAATTGTGATGGTATTTTCGTAATTATCACTAATTTTACTATGCAAATTTGAACATTAAAATTTGCACTTCTCATAATTTTCCAAGTTTGTACATTTAGTATTAACATATTGCATATTTAGTATTAACATTTTGCATATTTAGTATTAAAAGATTGCACTTACAAAAATGTGAAAGTACATTGCACTTAGGGTTTCAATTTTAGAGTTTATGACTGGATTTTTTTATTTTATTTGGCTTAGTGTTCACTTTTTACTGCTAAGGGTCTAACATTTATGGTTTAGATTTAAAATTTAGCTTTATCATTAATTTTTTAAAATTTATTTAGGTTTACATATTTAGTTGTTACATATTACATATTTAAGTGTTCAAGTTTGCAGTGAAGTTGACAATAATTATAAAAACATCACCACATTTTTTAAAATTTAATATGTCCATTCGATTTGTACAGATATAAAGCTGATATTAGTTATTAGTTTTGTTCTCATAAAATCCTAAACCTATATATGTGTATGTATGTGTGAATTCCTTTCTACCAAACACCCCTACACGTGTACAACCATTTCCTAAACGTACTTTTGTCCTAGATCTTTGCGTATATATTGTGTTATTGTTGTTGGTAGGCATACCATGATTTAACCATATAATAAACACAGAAGTGGAACATACCTATATTCACGATGTTTAACACCAAACAGAGTTTTCGGTAAATAGTTTAATGAAGAATGACACAATTTAATAGGATCCTCCCTTACTGATCTGTACCTTTAATTTCTATCTCTTGATAGGTTAAATGAATTTATTTTTTATTTTATACTTTTTAAATCTCTTGATAGGTGGAAAATTTTTAATTTAATTTAATTTTAATTTCTTATTTGCTTTACACGCGCATTGCGCGACTGATTTAATGTTCAATGTCCGAACCTCGGCGGTGGCAGTGTGGGAATTATGTTCAAAGTGGGCAGATTCCTTGTGTGCACCGTCATTTGGCCCTGTTTACTAACCCATTGAGTCACCGTGATTTACATCCTCCCACATGCTCTGTCGGATCAGAGTGTGGGGGCCCTTAGGGTTGGGGATTCAGCCTTTTGGGATAAGATTTAATGTCCAATGTTTTATTTAAATAAGTAATTCAAAGTATATCAATGCAAGATTATATATGATAATTTAATTATAGTTGCCATTAAAATTAATGTTTAATTTACACTTGTGTAAAAATAATTATTTAAATACTTATTGTAGTTGGTATAGTATTAGGTAGCAAGTACTATTTTTGGTTTGAATTACTTTAAGTTTTGTTAATTCACTTTTGGATATGTTTGTCATTGCTTGTCTTCGTCTTCATTGTTTGTCTGCTTCTTTTTTGTTGGTAGTATCTCATGTGCAATTGAGTTACTATTGCTAGTTTGCACCCAAAAAAAAACACACAAATTTAATTTGTTCTAATTAGTTGTTACATTAAAGAAATATATGCATGGAATCTCTAACTTGATTCCTTTATACTAACCTTTATAAAATTGACCCCGTCAATTTTAGCCATTGATCATCCTAAATGGATGGATCAAATCGGTCCACACTTGTCACCAAAAACCTAGTTTAGATACACACACACACACACACACACACACACACACACACACACACACACACACATATATATATATATATATATATATATATATATATATATATATAATCAAAATAATTACAATATTTTATAATAAATAACTTTGTAACAGATTTTTTTTTTTCATTTTTTTGAAAAAAATAAACTAAAAGAAATTTTTCTTAACTTTCAACTAAATATAAAAAAAATAAAATATTTTATAATAAAAAGTCATTTTTTGAAGAAAATATTTTTTGAGTTCCAAACATAGAATATAGTTATTGTATTTTAACCTTTGGGTTATATGATTGAGGCAGTACTATTATATAAAAATAATTTATATCGAAACACAAAAAAAAAAAAAAATTATTTTAAAAGAGCAATTTTCAATTTTAGCACTCGACTATTGTGGTATTATCACATTTAGTCATACTATTTTAATTTTACCTAATTACATTTTTCCCTTTTATTTAATTGTCACAATTAGTCTTCTATTTAAAATTTTGTCATTCAATCGTTTAGTAAGAAATGACTAACATGTAATTTTATCATTTAAGTATCTTACTTCCATTAGTAACTTTTCTCCTTCTCATGTAAACAGTAAACTCTTATAATTGAATGATAAAATAAAATTTACTCATCTTTTGTTTTTTGAAAGAAAAACTCCTTCAAACTTCATTAAAAACAAGTGTTCAATACAGGAAGGAACAGAAGACAACCAACAAGAAGGACCGGACTGAGAACGAGCAGCTTTAGCTAAAGCATGAGCAAGCTTGTTCGCTGATATAAGAAGAAAATGAACACCAAATTGTACAATTTTATGCATAATAATGAGTCCAACCCAAACCTAAACTCTCAACGTTCGTGACAAGGATCAAACCACCACCCTATTACAAGAAACAAGTTTTAAGTAAAACTTTTCATCCACTAAACTAATGCCTCAGGAGCATTTCATTTCTATCACTCATTCCCACTCTTTCCCACCCATGGCCATTCTCATATTATAATTCATTTTAAAATGATAAATCATAAATAGATAAATAAATAAGTATGCACCCTTCTTCAAAAAGAAAAAAAAAAAAAAAGGTATACAACCTGAAGATAGAGTACTAGAAATATATAGATGTCGAACAATAGTCCAACTTACATTGCATTATTTGTACATACGCATTCAAAGTTAATAAATACCTTTTGTATTTTATGACTCAACATATATAGGATAAAGATTCCCAAGTTGAGTCACTGGGCTCACTCTTTTTTCTTTTTCTTTCTTTTTTTTTTTTTTTTTTTTTTTTTTTTTTTGCTTTTTGATTTTAATTTTATTATTATAAGTTTCGTGTATAATTCGATGGTAAAGTATATGAATTTTCAACTTTCAGATGGTGGTTTGACTTCAAATTTTATCATATAATTTCTAATTAGAACATACTATTTTCTCTTTTTAAAATATGATACAAATAGGATGAAATTAAATTTGAGGTCTTCCATGGGCATGTTAAGATGACCAAATATTAATATATGAAAATTTTAAAGTAGTAATTAGCATTGTTGTTGTATTGTACCTAATACAAATACGTAGATGTAGCAAGGTGTATCGAATAATATCAATATTAGTGCCAACAGTACTTAATATAACTCGTTACACCTACGTGATTGTACCAGGTACAACACAATGCCAATGTTGTCCAACACTATCGATATTCTCATTAATATATTATCCAAAGTTCAAAACACTCAAATTTTGAATATCATCACTTATTCACTTACCTGAATATATATGGATATTGTTACTGAATTTTGTGTGAATTATTTAATGAGTATAGGTAAACTAATTGATTTTGAAAATAGTGGTCTTCGAAAATTTTATGAATAATGAATTAATCATAAATTTGTAGAGTAAATGTGACTTCAACCTAAAAGGAGATGAAAAATAGTGGATATAACTAATCTGGTGAAATTGAGATCTAATGGTAGGGTAAATGTTGGATTCTTGCCACAAACATTCGAAGTTTGGGTTTGGATTTAAGTTGGACTCCTTGTGCGCAGAAATGTATAGTTTGGTGTTGAACTTCAAAGCTATATTGGTTAGATTTACCTCCTTATGGACTTATTGGAGAGGTTTATGAGGTCTAAAATATAATCCGACAAAGTCAAGAAACCTAGGTGATACAAAAAAAATGAGATAACAAAATATAAATGCCTTAAATTTTACTACATTTACCATGGTCCATGATATAATTATTGTAGCATATGACAAGACGGATAGTTTTCCTAGGAAGTAACATGGAACGTGGTGCAAACAATATAGAACACCAGTACTCTTTTTGACCCATGGAGTACATTATTATGTTACACAATTGTTCAAGAACATAATAATAATAATAATAATAATAATAATAATAATAATAATAATAATAATAATAATAATAATAATAATAATAATAATAATGGAGGCGAAATTAAATGACAACAATCTTATACTTCATTAACATAATAATAATTATAATAATAATAATAGATTTTATGTAAGTTGCTTCAAGTTTAACTCTCATTTCTTTAAAATGTATTATATTCAGCCATGAGTTCTTCTCTAACCCAAAAGGTGAAAACTAGTTGCCTATTAGTCAATTAGTGTTGGGTCCGAATATGTGATCTCAACATAAAAGAAAGCAAGTGGCATTTGATCGGAGACTTTCATACTTTTGATACTTTTTTACCATATTTTGTTTGCATTTTTTTTTTTTTTTTTTTTGAAAACCAAAGGAACCAAATTTCATTAAATCAAATGTTCAATACAATGCGGAATACGGAATAGAATTGAAATAACTAAGGGGACCAGAGTATGAACATACAGCTCTAACCAAGGCATGAGCAGCTGTGTTCACTGATCTAGGAATAAATTGAAGAGACATAGAATCAAAGTCTCGTTGAAACTCCCGGCACTTGTTGATTATACAACCCGTATAAGTATAGTCAGACAAAGAGCTTTTAAAGAAATTACAAACCGTTTGGCAATCAAAGAAAACGATAACCTTCACAAAATTCAAATCTGTTATTCTACTATTTGATTCAAAACTTTTAGTAAGTATAAACCGCATTACCTGCCTTCTTATTCCCACTTTTGATCAATGGAATAAAAAATGAAAAAATAAAATAAAATAAGAAAGCCATTATCCATGCAATAAATATGAAATTTTAATACACACACATATATATTATATGTATTATATATTTATTTTTAATTAATTAATTATTTATTTATTTTTATTTCAATTTGTATTTATTACCAAATAAAGATACTTTTTCTTTTCAAACTCATAACTTGAACTAAACACCCTCGAAATTATAAAATGGATTAAACAAGAACTTTAGTCCAATTTAAAACATTTTTAGACAAATAATTGTGTCAAAACCATCAACCCATTTTACCACATAACAATCTTATACGTAATACGTTATACTGTGGATCATGATTCACATTGTAAGGTAAACCATTAACATACATGTATATTTTCAACTTATTGAAGGTTGATTTTTAGTGTATTACATATTCATTTTTAAAAAAGTTTATTATTAGTATATTGAGTAATTTTTAGTGTACTATCTAAAAATGAACTTTTAGTACATTAAAAATAAAGTTTTAGTATATCAAAAATGAACATTTATCAATGATCCATGGTATAATTTGCTACCACATATATGACAAGCCATATTAGTACAAAAATAAATCAATTAGGTTTGTTAAAAAGTGTATGTAACCTCAACTCAGACAAGAATCAATCCCAAACAGATCCACAACACAGCAATGCAATGCAAACCTCTCTTTTACCTGCTGAGATGGATACCTTGCAACTTCATAACACCCAAGCTGCAATTCTGCAAATCACAAGTCAAAAACATATGGTTATTTGTTATAATCTAAGATCGGGCCAATGTTACTCAACTGAGTTGTAATACACATGGTTCAAACCATACTAAAAGACTAAATCTAATCAATTAACTAGTCTAACTCATGGGTTACGCCACGGACAACCGGGTGAAGTGGACCAAACAAGCTTTCCCCTTAAACGAAAGCTTAGACGCCACCAATACCATGGGCAGACATCAAATGAACACAAAGTGGACTAAGCAAGCACTGGTACATGTTATAATCTAAGATTGGACTAAAGTTACTCAACTAGGCTGTAATGCCCATAAGCCAAATTATATTAAAAGACTGAACTCAATCAATTAGCTAGTTTAACCCATGAACTTATAAACTCATATGTTTCTCTCTTATTTTTATTTTTCAATGTGAGACTCTTTGCTTATGAAAAATGGTAAAATCAGATTTAATGTCAACTACAAAATGAAAAAGTGGACAGAGACAGAAGGAAAGGGAAAAATGGAAGTGTAAGGGACATTGGTTGTGGCACACAGGAATGGCAAGAACACACATGGACCACCACCAACCAAAAAGCTTCCCAGTTGCTGCAAACTGGATGTGCTGGTTCAGCCAGCACACGTGGCGCCACCTGGCTAGTCTAAATTGCCAACTCACTCCTGCAAAAAAAAAAAAGGAGAAAATGCACAAATATCATTCATGTACACAAAATACTTACATACTAATCTTATTCCGTATTCCTAGATGAGATTCCAGGGAAACACCATTTGAGTTGATGGTCAGAATAGAGAAATCTCGTTCTTATTTAATCATCGACTAATCATGTTGGGTTATTTTAGTGAGATTCATCTTGTCCAAATGACTTTGATTTTCTATACTTGCATGACAGAGAGACAGAGAGATACAGAAGGGGAGGTCCCTAAGTTGTCTGATAAAGCTGATCTTGATATATCACCTAGAAATATAGAAGTCACTGTAACCTATCCAGCCATAGTGAAAATGATAGCACCAACAACCTAGTTCGAGTGAAAGAGATTTGATTTTCCTTTAAATAAACTGTTAAAGTTTGAATTTTGTGAATAAAGTAACAGGTATTACGAAAAATCATATATCAAGAAGTATGATTATTAAAAAAAAAAAAATTATAGCATCGTGGCACCTTACAGAACAACACCGCCCCCCCTTTTAAAACCTCTCATAAAAACACCAATCCCACCCTCCAACCCAGCACAAAGCCACAAAAAGCAACCAAAAAATTATAAAGAAAACCATTCTTTTTCTCTTTCATCCTCCACTGTCAAGGAGTGTGTCTCACTCACTTCACAGCTCTCAACCAAATTTCTCTGTTCTTCAATGCCCCAAGAGATGCATATTACTTCATGTATGAAATTTGAGGACCAGATGAAATATATTCTTATAATCTTATATATGTGTGTGTGTGTGTGTGTGTGTAATATGTGTATTCTGTTCAGTCATACCATTACTTTTCAAATCCCTGAGCTGCTTTCTCAGAATTTTCTGTTGACTTAAGCAAGTTTTATCCATGTGTTGTTTTTCCAGGACAAAACAAAGATGAGTTCTGGTGTGTTTCATGTCCCTGAAGCAAGCTTTTAAGATCTGGGGAGAGAAGGGCCTACCATTTTCAGATTCACAATGCCAGTTCCTCTTGCTCCATATCCAACACCCCCTGCACCATACATGCCACCTGCAAATGGTATATAACATCTTATCTTTACCAGTTTTAGCCTGTGGGTTGTAAGAGGAAAACGTAACACAGGTATGAACATAAACACCATTCTTGAGCATGCCACCATCAGAAAATCAAATCCTTTCTCCAACTCACAATGTCAACCTGAGTTGTTTAATTCACATGTAAAGAGACTCTAACTTCTGTGCCTTTTCAAGTTTTTGGGAAGAATTAAGTGACAGATTTGGTGGGTACAATAGCAGATTCTCATAAACAAACCAGAATACCAGATTAACAACAATTCGTAGTAAAAATAGATCTGCAAAGGATGTTTTGTCATTCTTACCATGTATAGACAGTTTCAGGCTTTCAACAGTCCAGAAACACCAACGCATATTATATTCTTAACTGTGATATGATGAATTGGAACATTTCTGATTCATGATAAGTTCCACACCCTCAACCGATATTTGATAATAGATACAATGGTCAGCAGGTACACAAAGCCAGCTAGTATGTTCTGGCTGTCGCAACCTTTTGATGTATCCAGTCGGAGCAACCTCTGTGTGCTGTGCAGTGTGCAATGCAGTCACAGCAGTACCTCCACCAGGTATGTGCTTGTGAATTGTAACCTTCGTTATCTTTCCCGATTGTCTAAATGGTTGAAGGGAGGCCTCACCGATCTTCTTTCCACACTTTAACCCCTAAACAGGCACTGAAATGGCTCAGTTAGTCTGCGGTGGCTGCCACACATTACTAATGTACATTCGTGGAGCAACGAGTGTGCAGTGCTCGTGCTGCCACACTGTCAACTTAGCTATGGAAGGTAAAGTGCAATTTGATGATATATATAACACACATATTTTGATGAGCTATTGTGAATGTAAGAGTGAATGTAATTGTGACAGCAAACCAGGTTGCACATGTGAACTGTGGCAACTGCAGAATGCTACTAATGTATCAATATGGAGCAAGATCTGTGAAATGTGCAGTGTGCAATTTTGTGACATCAGTGGGGGTATGTATAAGATTCATTAACACAATACTTGCATCATTTTCCTTGAGTGACACTAGTTAATGCCATCTAGGGTCCTCTAAGTATAGTACATGGTTTTGCCACGTTTAGTCCTAAACTTTCAAGTTAACCACCCGTGGTCCTACAATTTTCAAATTTTAACCAACTGTGATCCTTCTGAAAGGACGACTTTTCCTTTACATTACTTCTGAAAGGACCACAACTGGTTGAAATTTGAAAGCTGAAAGACCAGGGGTAGTTAACTTGAAAGTTTAGGACTAAACGTGGCAAAATCACTATACTCGGAGGACCCCAGGTGACATTAACTCAAATACTGAATTATTCAATGCAATCCAACATCAATATAATCACACAACTCTGCAACTGTGACAAGAAAGGTTTGTGAAACAATGACAATTTTCAAACAAGACAGAGAAACACCCCCCCCCCCCCCCCCCCCCCCACCCACAAAACACACACACACACTCAAGATCCATAACAGTGCATATACACTTCTACAGTTCTACACACATTTAATGTCAAGTTCATTGCATAACAGGTTTCAGCAAGCACCAACGACCAGAAGTAATAAACTGAAAGGTGAAACCGCTAAGCTTGTACCATTGGATGTGTCTTTCCACAAGCAAAGGAAACCTCTCCTTGCTGCATGTATTGAGTTATTTCTTCTCGCGTGATTGTAATACAAATAAAGCAGTTTTGCCCTTTTGAATCTGCAAATAATGTTATATCCAATGACTTGTTAGTTCAAATATACATGAACTTTGCTGTAATGTCCCATATCAGTTCAAAATAAAAACTGTGACCGCAACATAAGAATGGAGATAGTATCTCATATGCAACAATAAGGTTTGCCCTTTTGACCTGTAGAAGAAAGCAGTGAAGACCAAAGTTCAAAACTAGCAACTTTGAATCTGACAAATAGCAATAAGATAAACACAAGATAAGCACAAAGTATTCCTGTGACAAAAGATGATCTTTCAGGTGAGACCCAATACCAAGGAACAGATAATATCTGAAATGCCCCACTTTCAAGAATCATCAACAGGATTTAAGTGAAGTGATCAACTACTTGCTCACAAGTTGTTGTCTACTGTCATATCACAGTGGAGCAAAGCTATCCCATTCACTCGTAAACTTTTGAGCAATATCTTTCCTCAACTTTGCACCATAAATTTCTCATGAGAGTTGATATTTTTCACACCCAACATCAGCCTTAAAGTGCGACACTTGGTGTTTTCAAGGGTTATCATAAAAAGCTAAAATTGATAAAATCAAGGACAAAGTCCTCTTGTTTTGGTAAATCCGAGAGGAATGGGAATTGATTCAATTGAACTTGACATCTTATCTAAGAATCACAAGCTTATAACGTTAGACTATAAGGATAAATGCAATCTAGTTACTCAACTGGAGGCTCATCAACCTCCACAAGTCCATTTTATTTAAGCTCTAGTCTACTCTATAGAAGTGTACAACATATCACTTTGTAATGGCTTATATAGTTACTATAAACTAATCAAGGGTAAAAAAGTGGAGAGAAACAACATGGTTTTAAGGCAGCAGATTGCTTGTGCTTCTAAAAGGCAAAGATGGGCAACAAGAAAAAAGTTCTATGGTACTGAGATATCTATATACAAATCATACAAAACTAGTAGTAAATCATTCATCTGCCACAAGGAAGACTGATAAGATGTCATGAAGTGGATATGCCCTCTCTTTTACCTTATCAAATAGCAATCACAGAGAAGACAATGGGCATTTGCCAATATCTGCTGCTCAATCTACTTGGATATTTAATCCAACAACCTAGTAAAGCTTGTGGCCTGTTAAATCCTATGACAGGCTGACAAGCCAGAATTTGGCACACTTGTGACTCCCATAGTCACATGTTAATGTCCATTTTCATTGTTATTAAGGCCATCTAAATGATAAGGTGAGTTAGATATTCCAACACATGGAAGGGTGTAGCCAAGTGATGCAGAGGGCACATTTATTTACTTCTCATCTATGTATTCCAAGAGAATTTTTACATGAGAAATTGATCTTTGGGTTGCACATAGGAGGTGGCTTGGGGCAAGACAAAAGATATTGATCATTGAAGAACAATATTTTTAGCCACAACTAAAGGGAAACATGAATGGTTATGTACAAAGTTGTGCAGTTTGTCAAGGTAACAAGAGATAATGCCAAAGTACTAGACTCTTCTCTATGAACTAAAGTATGAATAGTGCCATGCCAGCAAGTATGCAACACTTTACAGATTAGGAGTTGCATATCATTTGACTGTGCACACACGAGTACACCACCAATTTAAACATCATGTCTAAGTGTATCCTCCAATTCTGACCATTTGATTTGGGACAAGACTAGAATAAATAGATGGGCAACCATCTCATTTCTTTCATCTAGTACTAAAAATCATTTCTTTTATATTTTTCTATGGCTCCCTTTGAGAGAGTGGCAGCAATATAAGTGGAGCAATTGGATTGTTCCAATCGCATTGCTCCAATCAGACCTTTAACCCTCCAATTGAAATTTTATGGTTGAAACGGTATCACTCTAACTACAGTTCATCCAAATAGCGTTCCAGTGAATGGTTGGACCACTCCAACCGCTCTCTCATGTGCACCCTAAGAATTGTCTCCATCTGTTCTTTCTATTCTTCCTAGATTCTTGGGGTATGTCAAACTGTTTTCTGGGCATTGTATACTCCCAGAACATACTGGTCCCTTGGCAACTAATGAGTCAGATTATAACATAATACCATCCTGAATTTCCTTTGCACCAATCTATGGGCAATCAAAAAGACAAATTACACATCTTATCAATGATTATCCACATGTCAATATACAATTAATGGAAGCCTCAACAAAAGTTGAAATCCAATTGAATGAAACATTGAAACAAGGAGAGAAAACTGTCTCAATGCTTTCACAATAAGATGCACTTGACATGGAAATGGGAAGAAAAACTAAAGCCAAAATGTTAAATGCTTACAAAAATCACCAACACATCAGCATAACATGTGGTGAGAAAATGGAAAGTTAACATACAAATTAAGGAAAGAAAATTATACATATTTTGTTGGATTCCATATCATCTCCTCAAATCAACTAAGTGCTGCTTATTCATCCGCCATTGCTAATTCCAGTGCATAATCATCCCTTTCCTGCAAGAAGCAAATACAACAAACCTTCTTGTTACACTTCCATAATAATTATTTATCTTTCCATTTCCTAAACAATTTTGAAAAGATTATTTGTTCAAGGACTCTACAAATACTATGTATTACTTACAATAGGTCCTCGGGCAAAATATCTTCCAAATTGGAGCCAATATACCTGCAAGGTCTCATGATCTCAGATCACTACATTCCAATAATAAACATAACTAAAAAAAATAAAATAAATGTGAAACAGTTTATTGAATGAGGTGTTCCATCTCAGCTAAAAGTTTAAGTTGTTAATGAGGGCCATGAGGCCATACATATAAATTATATACTCCGTAATATTTTATATTTATCACAGCATGCCCCCTCTAGTGCAGGCCAACTTTTTTATGCGCTAAACATACGAAATTGTTTTGAGTATGGGTAGCTTCTTGAATTCATACCTAAGACCTTTGTTTAAATTGATGGTGAGGAAACATATTTATCCTAAAAAAATTTCAACAAGATAAAACTTTGCCCCATGAGTTTTTATACTTTTTGAGCTGGTGGGAAATTTTGACTGATTGAAAATAATACAAATGAGGTCATTGGTTCCTCAAACTGAATGTATGTTTTAATTATTTCCCCCTTCATTTACCTCATCCTCATCCTGCGTTTCAACTTCAAGGTCAGTTGATGGAAAACCCACACACAGAAGAGCATATCCCTACAACTCAGAAAAGATACATAACTCAGAAAAGATACATTATCAGTTATCACTAAAATTAATTATCAGTAAGATCGAAAAGCAAAAAATAAAATCAAGGAAAACAAAGAATGTAATTATACCAGGAAAAACTTCAGCAATTTAAAGTTAGATGTAAGACAACCATCCTATACTTCATATACTGTCTTAATCCCTACTGAGTAAAACTTCCAGGTGACTATTTTGATCTGTTAAGAAAGATGCTTAACTCAAAACATAAAACCAAATTGCAAGAGTACCTCAACCATGCAATTTAATTTGGACTATCAAGTTTCTGATTAACAAATTTTCAGATTTCTCTCCATAGACAATATAGTGATCGCTGTGAAAACATCCAGGTAGTATTACTCATGAATAAAATTGAATCCAGAATTCTTATCAAACAGGCACCCATAATTTTTTTAGATAGGACAAGAGAAGCATATAGAATAAGGTTAGAGAGAGATATGATGTTGAGAAAGCGTGAAAGAATTGTGCCACAGCCTCTTTGTATTTATTACAGGAGAAGGTACAAATGTACAATGTTTCCATATTTCCAAGGATTCCTATAATCACACAATTACATCCCCTAATCCAATGGAATTTAAATAATACATAAAACCAACAAAAAGAAACCAAATTCACTATTTTGTAAAGTTAGGGGAAGATAAAAGCCTGTAAAAAGTAGAGCAATCAAAGCAGAAAAAGATGTATATTACCTTCATTTTCAATTCATTTGAAATCCCTAATGCTTCAGGCTGTCTTATTTGCCCAGATTTTACACGGACGGCACAGCTAGTACAACATCCTTCAACATATAGGATTATTAAGATGCAAGTAGTTACCATATAAAACAATCTCCATAGTACAGAAAAAGTTAAGCTCAAGAATTGGGAAATAAATAAAGTATGATAAGTATCAAGTTCCTATTTGATCAAGAAGAGCTCTATTGCACTGAAGACTACTCTTACAAAACAAGGAAAGTCAAAGTCAAAAGTGAAAATACCCAAACTTACGCACTTTAAATCGTTAAGGCAACTCTAATCTCCACATTTTAGCCTTCCCTAACCCTCAGTGCTACTAACGTTCACTGAGAGAAACTAATATTTATGCCTTCACTCTACAAGAGAGTGACAAATATGGGAAAAGAAAGCCAAAAAGTTTCTACATCTTCTGACATTCAAAGGAAGGAAAATAACTGTACTCATATATGTTCTTGTTAAGTCCAAGACAGTATTAAAAGTGTATCCGGTCCTGACCAAGAAAGGCAGGAGATACTTCTCCAGTCAAACTACTACTGTGTCATTTGAATTTAAAAGCTTCTCTGACACCCACAATAGTGGAAATCTTTTGCAGTAGTTAGATATCATACAGGATCACACTCTACAGTTGACAACTACAAGAGACTACTAACGGAGTGAGATAACTGTAAAAGTTGTGAACGAAGTCATAAGAGGTCTGTAAGAGTTGTGAACGAAGTCATAAGAGGTCAAATAAAATTTCTAGTATCCTTGAAACGCAACAGGATATATATCAAAGACGAGGTAAAGAAAAATAAAATAAAATAAAATAAAATAAAAAGGCATAAATGAGGCCTAAGAAGCAGAAAAATCCATTTTTGTTGTACTTGCATATTTGTTGGAGAGCTTTTTCAAGTAATTACGACCAACTGAATAAAACCCTTCCCTATTTAACACCAAGAAGGAAGCTTTTGTATGATTTTTATGTTTCTGATCCTTTTTAATACCAAGACCACTCTTGGAGTCTTGGTATAAAAAGAAAGTCTTGGGACTAGTTAGGGTTCTTCTCCTCCCAATTCCATCTCTACTCCCTTCTTCTGCTCCTCTAGTCTCTTTCAATTTGTACTTGGATTAAACACCAACAATCCTAAACACTTAAGTTAATAATATTAGTGGACCATACACAGTCCTGTATTATTTGACGTCTATAATACATACTGTACTGTTTTTGTGACATTTACATACTAAAACTAGTACCCAAGTTGATTAAACCCTCACCATCTATTATATAGCCAACAATCTAGAGTGTAAAGCCTTTCAAGATGAATCCAAATAAAAATTAAAAATAAAAACAAATTTAAAAAAATTAAAAGTAAAATAAAAAACAGAGTCCATTCTCACCCCAAAAAAAACATTGAGAATGATCAGAGAGTAAAAATTTGTCATCACATTGACCATCATACCGATAAATAAATGATACATCCATCATTTCATTCTCTACAAACTGAGGAAGTAAGAAGTTAAAATGCCAAATTGTTATGTCAAACTAATGCCCTCCTCCTTATCACATTAGGACTCCAAAATTAAAAGTCAAGTTCTAATATGACATTGCACTTCCTCTTCACAATAACCCAGACTTGAGAGTTCTATCAAGTTTAAACATTGTTTGAATTTGTGCTTTCTTTCTTTTATCAAAAACTAAAAAAGGGAATAAAATCAGATCCTGAACTGTCCAAATGCATAAGACACAAGTAAAAGACTTATATAGTTCACATCTAGATAACCATTCTCACTTTAAAAGATTCCACTACTTCTGCACTCCAGAAACTGGCAGCACAATTTTCTTTTTTTATAACAGAAACGCTACCCATAACAATGATACAATAAAAAGAATCATTTATTTATGCTAATTTTAAAATGATTTTACACACATTCAATCACCATATTACGAAGTGAGAGTTGAAGCTTGAGTGATTATAGAATCAATACCGTGCCTGCAAGCAAAGGGAAGCCGTATATTCTGATCCTCAGCTGTATGCAAAATGTATTGATCCTGCATTTATGAACATGCGGAGCACTGAAATTTTTTGTTTTTTTGTTTCTTTTTTGAATTTTATCTGCACATTAAAAAAAATAAAATAAATAAATAAATAATAAATAATAAAAAATAAAAAAACCTCCGGGACGAAGAATTCGTGGACGACGCCGGTTTGACGGTCGTGAACAGTGACTTTGTGAGTGGGGACGCTAGAAGGAGGGGAATAGGTGCTACCGTTTTGAGCGGCGACGGCAGCGGGGGTTCGAAGCTGGGAAGTGGTTTTGCGGGTGCATTTGGCGGAGGAGCTTGAAGGGAACTTAACTGAGGACGGCGGCGCGTGAAGCTGGGGTGGGCGGTGGAGCGAGTAGCAAGCGTTGCAGCAGGGAGCTTGAAGATCCATTCGTCGGTATAGTTTTAGCTACCGGATAAACCAGAAGGAGTGGTTAATATTAACATCCCATTTTCTGCTCTCCAAATCAAACTGCTGGTGATGTGGCAATGCCCAATTCGTGTTCTAGTTATGTGTTTAGGCATCATATTATCGGGTTTTGATTATAGACTTCTCATAACAATTGTATATTTGTTTTTTGGAATAAGGTCCAAATTGACTACTGAACCTAACCTGAAGGTGCAATTAGGTCACTGAACGAAAAAAAAAAAAAAAAAAATGTAAGTAGGTCACTAAACACCCCAAATGTATACAATTTTACCTAATATCAGGTTACCATCCATTTCACTCAGGTTACCTATGGAAAGTGAGTAAGTAATTTAAATAATTTTTAATAATAAATTTTAAAATAAAATTAAAAAAATAATAATAAAACACTTTGGGTGGCCGCCGGTCACCCCCTCCTCCTTCGTCTCCGGCGGAGACGTGGGAAGGGGGAAGGGGGATGGCGTGAGACAAGTCTTTTGTCTTACGCCACCCCCTTCCCCCTCCTTTGTTTTTGCCGGAGACGAAGGAGGACCGGCTACCCCTAAGTTTTTTCTTGATTCTTTTTTTAATTTAAATTTTAATTTGAAAATTTATTATTAAAAATTATGTAAATTGTCAACTCACCTTCTATCTAAACAGGTAACCTGCTATCAGGTGAAATTGTATACGTTTGGGATGTTCAGTGGCCCATTTGCACTTTCATGTTACCTTCAATGGCCAATTTGAACCTTATTCCTTATTTTTTTTTAGTTAAATTCACTTTTTGTCCTATGACTATTAAGGTGTTGTCAATTTGAGTCCACAACTTTCAAAACTAACAATTTAATAGTTTAATTTTTCAATTTTTATCAATTTTAGTCAGTTCGGCCAAATTGTTGCTGAAATCTTTTAATTCAGTGTTAAAATGAAAGATAATTTGTGAACCATTGTTTGAATTAATATAGAGGCAGGTGAGATGTGAATACAAGTTGGCGACAATTGGGCGGCATTTTGGCCATACTGACTAAAATTTATGAAAAATTGAATTGTTAAGGTATTAAATTGTTAGTTTTTTTTTTTTTTTTTTTTTTGAAAGTTGTGTATTGGAATTGACAATAGCCTAATAATCATAGGACCACAAATGAAATTAACTATTTGTTTTTTTAGGTTGAACACTTCTTTGCGGGTTGAGATCATAATGTGCATTTTACCTATGCACATTAATTTACAATTTTGTGATTATTTATCAAATTAAGGTCACAAACCACACTTTCTCCCCCGAGTTAATTAATAGATTAATTAACTTATATTATATATATAGTGATAGTGATATCACGGGAGTGGATATTAATCTCTCTCTAGATTCTCTCTAGGGTTTTTGCAGTTCCTACTAGGGTTTTCCTAGGTTTTCAACAACAGCGGTAATTTTCTACCGGTCGATGGCTGGTGTTTTGCGAGCAGAGGACGGGGACGCTGGCGGTGGTATGCAGCGTCGGAGGGAGGAGACGATGCCTGATCAGTCGGCGAAGGCAGCGGCAGACGTCGCGGCTTTAGCGGACCGGTGGGCGGACTGAGCGCTGCAGGAGGAGGAGGAGGCAGCGTTCACGCCGGTGGGAGATGCTGTCGCTGACGGCGGTGTGGAGGAGGAGGAAGCATGGAAGGTGGTGGGGAGGTTCCTAACGCAGAAGATGGTAAAGGTAGACTTCATGCGGCAGGTGTTGGCTTCTGTGTGGAAATCGGTACGTGGGGTGCAGGTAACGGAGATCCAAAGAGGGTTATTCTTGTTTGTTTTTTTTTTCCATAAAACAGATATGGAGTATGTCTTGAATGGTGGTCCCTGGGCGTTTGAGAACAACGCTCTTGTATGTCAAGAGGTTGTGGAAGGTGTGAACCCGGGGGATGTGAAACTGGATAAGATTGATATGTGGATACAGCTGCATGATATGCCAAAAGGGTATACAACTCGGGCGATTCTGGAGCAGGCAGGGAATTTTTTGTGCTCTTTTGTTAAGCATGATGACCGGTTTGAGGGGGCACCATGGCTAACCTTTCATCATATCCGAGTATCAATTCCGGTTGATAGGCCGCTCCGGAGAAGGATGAAGTTGATGAAGAGGGATAGAACGACAACATGGGTTAATTTTAGGTATGAACGGTTGCACAAGTTTTGTTATTTTTGTGGATATATGGGGCATTTACATAATTTATGTCTACGAGCTAGGGAAGCAGGAATCCCGTTGGAAATGTACCCGTATGGGCCGGATATGCGGGCTGGTGGATCTCGGAGCGCTCCTAGAGCGGTTGGGGATAGCTGGCTCGTGCTGGTTGGCGGGAAACCACGTCCAATGGAGGTTAGGGCAGTGGTGGCCGAAACGGTGGAGGAGGGTCCAGTAGGAGGGGGTGGGATGCGACCTGGTTTGTCTGAGGAGGAGGTATTGGTGGCTACGGCTAAGCGTTGAAGGCACGTCATGGGAAGCGGGGATGATGTGAGTGGTGGTGATGTTGCCTATAGCGGGAGCTGGTGTCTAGCCCCGCCCGTCATCATGAGTACGTTGACTGGAACTGTCGTGGCTTGGGCAATCCACGCACAGTTCAAGAAGTGGTGGACCTTGTGTCCCGTAAGAAGCCCGAGTTTGTGTTTTTTATGGAAACCAAGCTGGGACGGATACATGCGGAGCGGGTCCGTGTCAGGCTTGGGTATGATGGCTTGTTTTATGTGAATAATGAAGGATTAAGTGGGGGCATAGCTCTCTTCTGGAAGAAAAATAACACGGTCAGGTTGTTAAGTTACTCGCCTAACCATATTGATGTGGAGGTCAGTTTGACAGGCAAGATTTGGCGTATGACAAGCTTTTACGGTTGTCCGGATCGGAACAGGAGGGAGGAATCCTGGGACCTGCTGGGTACTTTGAGAGATAGATCCTTGTTACCATGGGTGGTGATAGGGGATTTTAATAATCTCCTTTATCAGCATGAGAAAATGAGGGGAAACCCGTATCCGAATAGTCTGCTACAGGGGTTTGGGGAGGCCGTAGATGGATGTGGACTGATGCATGCCGATGAAGGGCCGGCAATTTACATGAGATAAAGGAAAAGGCACACTGAATTGGATACAGGAGAGACTTGATAAGGTATTCATTACGGATGGATGGGGGGATATGAATGAAAACGCATGGGTAGAGAATTTACAGACTAGAGCATCGGATCATTCAGCTCTGTTTCTTAGCGTCAATGCTATTTGCACGCACAGAGTAAGGGGGCTGAGGAAATTCAGGTTTGAGATGGCATGGTTATTGGATGAGGGTTGTAAGGATGTGGTAGAGACAGCTTGGCAGGAGGGGAGGCCGGAAGGCTTACTGCACTGTCAGCAGTTTTGTGGCATGAAGTTGATGCGGTGGGGAGGGGACCAGCTCCATAAATTTGGTGACCGGATTGGGAAATTACGGCGGAAACAGGAGAATTTCCGAAACACAAGGGATCCGGTCGCTCTGGCCAAATTCCAGCACATTGAAAATCAGCTCAAGCAGCTGGAGGCTCAGGAGTATGTGTTTTGGAGACAACGAGCAAAGCAACACTGGCTCCGTGGTGCAGACGCCAACACTAAGTTCTATCACAGGTATGCATCTGCACGTAGAAAAAAGAACTTTATTGCTAGTATTAAAAATGATGGTGGTGATTGGGTAGAAGGCAGAGATATGCACTCGGCAATTTTGGATTATTTTAGGGGTATTTTTGCTTCTAATAATTTGAGTTGTGATGATCCCTTCTTTGATAATTTTGCCCCCCCCCCCCCCCCCCCCCCCCCGCGCCCCCCATGTGTCTGATGAGCAAAACGTGATGTTGGATCGCCCATTTAATGGGGAAGAGGTTAAAGCAACTCTTTTTTCTATGTTCCCGGATAAAGCACCGAGCCCGGATGGAATGAATCCGGGCTTCTACCAGCATTTTTGGTCAGTGGTGGGGGATGATGTATCTGGGTTAATAATGCATGCGTTGAATTCTAGAGTATTCCCAGAAGGTCTGAATGATACTAACATAATATTAATTCCCAAGAAAGAGGTGCCCGAAACAGTTGCAGATTTGAGGCTGATTGCTTTGAGCAATGTCATTTATAGAATTATGGCCAAAGATGTTGGCTAATAGAATGAAAACACTTATGGGTGATCTCATCTCAGAATCCCAGAGTGCTTTTATTCCCGCAGGTTAATTACAGATAACATCTTGGTAGCGGCAGAGGTGGGGCACTACTTAAATAGGAAACAATGTGGTGTTGTGGGTTGGAGTGCACTAAAGTTGGACATGTCAAAAGCATATGATAGAATGGAGTGGACGTTTCTGGAAAGGATGTTGGTTGTCCTGGGGTTTAGCGAGAAGTGGTTCAAGCTTATTATGCTATGTGTGACAACGGTAAATTATACTGTGATAGTAAATGGTGAAGTAGGGGGGCGGGTAAAACCGACTCGTGGACTTAGACAAGGGGACCCTCTCTCCCCTTATTTCTTTATTATCTGTGCTGAGGCGCTTTCAATGTTGTTGCAAAGAGAACAGGTCGCAAGATCAATACATGGGTGTAGAGTGGCCAAGGGGGCACCTCCAGTATCGCATTTGTTCTTTGCAGATGACAGCCTGCTTTTTTTCAAAGCAAATATTCAGGAAGCTGATGTCGTCAAACAATGTTTGGTAAGGTATGAGAAGCTATCTGGGCAGGTGGTAAATTATAACAAGTCCAATATATGCTTTAGCCGAAATACTCAACAGGTGGACAGAATGCAAGCAGCAGGCTGCCTTGAGGTTGTGCAGGCGGCCAATTTTGGGAAGTATCTTGGCCTCCCATCTTTTGTGGGCAGAAATAAGAGAGCTGTTTTTTCTTATGTGGAGGAAAAAATCAGGCAAAGGATTGGATCGTGGAATAAAAAGTTATTATCTCAGGCTGGTAAGGAGATTTTGTTGAAAAGTGTAGCTCAATCTATACCTACGTTTTCAATGAGCGTCTTTTTGTTACCTGAAACAGTTTGTCAATCCATTAAGAGAACCATGAACAGATTCTGGTGGGGAAGCGGCAGGGACAGGGGATACATTGGAAGACATGGGATAGATTGTGTGTCCCTAAGAAATTTGGTGGCTTGGGTTTTAAGGAGTTAAGAGCATTTAACCTGGCCATGTTAGGGAAGCAAGCATGGTGTTTTCTTACGAATCCAGGATCACTGGCAGCAAGAATATATAAGGCTCGTTATTACCCCACTACTAGTTTTGTTGATGCTACTATTGGGAATTGCCCGAGTTTCTATTGGAGAAGTATAATGGCGGCACACCCAATAGTGACAGCTGGGGTGCGACGTAGGATTGGAAATGGACAGACAACTCTAATATGGGGTCACCCATGGCTGCCGAATAATCCTAGCCCCTTGATAAAAAACAGATATGCCGGAGGAGTTGAGAGAGGCACGAGTAGCAGGTTTAATAGATCCACAAACAAACACATGGGATCCACATATTCTATCTGATCTTTTTATCCCTGAGGATGTGAACCGAATAGTTATGATCCCGGTTAGCCCTAACTACAATGACTCATGGTATTGGATGAGAGACCCAAAAGGGACATATACAGTAAGAAATGCTTATAGGCGTATTGTTGGTGATTTTGAGAATAACCCAGGTGATTTTGATAAATGGGTAAAGATGTGGAAATTGAAAGTCTCACCCAAGTGGAAGACCTTTTTGTGGAGAGCAATATATGATATCCTACCCACTACCACTAATCTGATTATAAAAAGGGTGGAGGTGGATCCAGCATGCCCAATGTGTGCTTTAGATCATGAAGATGTGTTGCATGCTTTAGTGCTCTGTGAATATTCTACATTAGTTTGGAATATAACACAATTGCCTATCACAAATATTGTTACAGATTCCTTTTCAACATGGCTAACGGGGGCTATGGCGGTCTTAACAGAGGAGCAAACACAACTCATGATAGCGGTCCTATACAATATTTGGAGATGCCGCAATGCAGCCATGTGGAAGGGGGCCATGGCGCGACCGGTCGACGTAGCAAGGGGAGCGGCAGCGTCGGTGCAGCCATACGGCAGTGCACACTGCCACCTTTCACTGCCAGAGCCGACGCCACAAGCTGGACCGGAGCTGCACGGCAACCTGCGTTGCTATGTGGATGCGGGATTTCGATAAGGAACCGGGGAGGCCACGTATAGTATTGTTTTGATATCACCTGGGGGATCCTTCATAGCGGCAAAAAATGGAAAATCACCTTTTTGTTTCTCACCACTGATGGCAGAGGCACTGGCTTATAAGGAGGCACTTTCTTGGCTAATAGAAAGGAATATTTCATCAGTGTGTCTTCTCACAGATTATATGGTTCTACGGAGTACCATGCAGCAGCAAACCACACCCATTCACTTGTATGTTGGGGTCATGATTGACCAATGCAGAACTATTATGTCTTTATTTAATTCTGTTTCGTTAAGCTATGTTCCTAGACAGATTAATTTGCATGCTCATACTTTGGCGTCGTTAGCTTTTGCTCAAGATCATTCTATGTATTGGGATTCTATCCCGCCTGACTCTATTACAGCTTTGATTAATTAATACAATCGGCAGATTGGTTTTTCAAAAAAAAAAAAAAAAAAGGTCACAAACCACATATTTTACCTGTGTGAAATGTGCTTAACTTCGAATAACAACGACAGATTTTCTCATAAATTAAAGGGTTTGGATTTTTTTTTTTTGAGTACTACTGACTCTATTATAATGTAGTATATGTTTATATCTACTTTTGTAATCTACTGAAGCACAAAGAGTCAATACTGCCCCCACTGGAACTTAAAAGGATTTGGATTATAGGTGAACGCGATTTAATTTGTTAAATTTAAATTACATAAACAAATACAAATACTAATTTTAAATTTTGCACACAAATACTAACATGAATTTCAAATTAACTCGGCAATACACGAATTAACACGATTAATTCCTAAACTTAATTTGTTTTCATTAAAATTTCATACAACTATTTATGACATACTTACATCTAAACAACAATAAGAGCATCCTCAATAGTTGCAGTTTTTGAGGAGTTTTTGCAGGTGTGATTAAGAAAGAGATGATTGGAAGAAAGATAAAAAAAGAAAAAACAAAATAAATCTGGAAAAAAAATGAAAAAAAAAAAGAAAGAAAGAAACTGAAAAGCAGCCATTAACGCGCCCGGCTGCACGCTTCGTTCCTTTTCATGCGACCAGGGACGAGAAGAACAAAACATTTGGTGGGTCCCATTGGTCTGCCAAAACCCAAGTATTTGCATGGGGTTTTTTTTCTCTCTCCTCCACCTCATCTCTCTCTTTTTTTTTTTTTCTCAAAAACAACACCAAAATAAAATAGTGTCAAATACAAATACAAGTATAATAATAGCAAAACATGGATATATCTAACCTACTCCTTGAAAATTAATTTTTAGGGAAAAATTATTATTTTGAATTATAATGATACAATAAACTACAAATTAGATAGAAAGTTTGTACAATACAATCCTATCCTATCCTATATATAATAAAGCCATATGGTCTTGTGAAAATTAAATGGTGATAATCAACATTTAATTTTCACAAGACCATAATAATATTGTTAATTATAATAACAATAACAATAAGAATAATAATTGCAATAATAATAATGATAATAATTTCCACTAACAGTTTCTAATATATATATATATATATATATATATATATATATATATATATATATATATTTATTTATTTATTTATTATATTTATTTATATTTCAATTTCTACCGGCAAATTATTGTGTGAACGATGGTCCACATAATTGTATGGATCATGAATATCAAATACACTTTTAATATATTAAAAATACATTATTTTTATATTGAAAGTACCTTACATACATATATAATGTACCCTTACTATATTTAAAATATACTTTTTATTGCATGCAACCCCAAAGTTCATAAGTTTGAAATTAATATATGGCATAGCTAGGCGACCTAATATTTAAGATTGTTGATGTGCATATTGAGGACTACGGAGACAAAGATGCGTTATTCGTGGATTCATCGGATACTATCCAACAACACTCTCCAACTTAATTGACGTGAAGTAGGCTTAGTAACATTAAGATTATATTCTCGAATTATTAGTTCTCATCTTTTATTGATTACACACTTAATCCGATAGTATTTGGAAGAAAAATCAATGTTCGAACTAAGATTGTGATTTTGGTCTTTAAAGGTCAATTGTATGTTGCTACATCTAGAGTTAGAAATCTCAAAGGTCTAAAAATTTTATTCCGTGGTGACTCTAAAATTGTAATTCAATTACTACGGTAGTTTACTAAGTTCTTAAAAATTTGTAATATTAAATACTATGTCTAAATTTTTAATATAGTTTAAGATTTGTAGTAATCACCCACCTTAAATATTATTTTAATTGTAAATATATTTATGTTCATAATTTTATCATAGGAATTCACACATAATAATTATTAAATAACAAAAATTTTATATATGAATAAACCTCATATAGGGTATATTTTTATAACATATTTTCCGTGCATCGCACGGGACAAATACTAGTAAATTATAATAGTATTAAATAAAATTGGTAGTAATAGTTGTTGTTGTTATTATTATTATTATTATTATTATTATTATTATTATTATTATTATTATTATTATTATTATTATTATTATTATTATTATTATTATTATTTTGAAGATGAAAGATTAATTCATTAAATCACAAAGAAGAACGTTTACAAGGAAATATGGTGGAGAGTTTAGCCACTCCCCGCAACCTGATTCAGAAAAAGCCTCCCTAGCAATAGAGTGGGCGGCACAATTCGCAGATCGCTTAACACAACAAAATTTAACATCATCAATCTCCAATGCTAAATTTTTAATATCATCAACTCTGAACCCAAAAGTAGAATTAAAATATGACGAACTAATGACATTAAAAACAATTTGGCTGTCTGTTTCCACATCCACACAGCCCATACATGTATTCTTCAACCAGCTTAAAGCCTCCCGGATACACAAAGCTTCAGCTTCTTTCATCAGCTACTAGTATTATTTTAAATAGGAAAAAGTGTCAAATAGGTCACTGAACTTTTACACATTGTGCAATTGAACTATTGAACAAAAAAGTGAGCAATTGGACCATTAAAAACTCAAAAATTTGTGCAACTAACATTTTTTACAAGTTACTTCCAAGTTTTCTTTAAATATGATGTCATAATGTCAAATTATATATAAAAAATTATTTTAATTATTTTTTAAAAAAAAATTAAAAAAAAATTAAAATAGAACTATTTTATCGATATTTGGTGAATGATTAGATAGTTGAGCCAATAATTGTTTGATTCTACTGAAGAACATAGTATGCAACTACCTTGTGTGGCCATGTGGGATCAATAAATGGAATTAATGAAACTTCGTTCTCACAATTTTCCACATATGTAAATGCAAAAGAATTCCACCCAAGTAACATTTAACTGTGTAGGGTTCTCACACTTCTCTCCCTCCTTGTGTAGGGTTCCTTCCCCTCGTTCCCGTTGATGAGTTTTGTTTACCCTGTGTTCTTCGGTTTCCTTGTTTCCATGTTCATTCATCGTATTTATGGCGTGCATTAATGAGTTTTTATAATAGTTTTCTACCTACTGTTGGCTCCCTGAGTTTCATAACATTTATGGCGAGCATTGATGGCGGTCATTCACTCATTCCACCAACCTATGAACTACACTACTAAACTTTACCAACATGCGGACTGGCTCAAGCTTCTGATACATAGCACCATCACTCCACATAGTACACTTACATCAACATCAAAGAGAATGACTCACCCGATACCCCGTACTTCTCTTCATTCTGCCAAAACCTCCCTGCTCCCCCCAACCAGCGATGGCTTCATCCAGCAATGAAACAGTGCACATGGAGATGGAATATGCAGCGATGTCTCTAGGAGATATTGAGGAGACCGAGTTCCAAGCCGAGGAAGAGAGCAACGATGAAATCCTGATCGAAACTCCATTTATGCTTGCTGGTCGTCTTGCTTCTGAGAGGCCTCTCAAGTTTAACTATCTCAAGGAAAACAATGGCGTCTATTTGGAGACCAGGCAAGGGCATGATGGCGAGGGAAGTCTCACACAACCTCTTCATATTTTACTTCTTTCACGAGGTTGACCTCCACCGTGTGATTGAAGACGGTCCCTGGTCCTTTGAGCAAAGCTTGCTCCTACTTAAACGTATCGAGCCGAATGAATCACCCTACAATGTTTGTCTTAATCAAGTTGATTTCTGGGTACAGGCTCATAACCTTCCTATGAGCCTCCAGAATAGAAATATGGCGGAGGCAATTGGAGCTTTCATTGGAGAGTTTATCAAGATGGACACCATCAACATGAATGGTCTCTGGAAACCATTCATGAGAGTAAGAGTTCGAATGGACGTCTCCAAGCCCCTCAGAAGGAAAATGAAAGTTAAACCTTCAAAGGGAGATGTGTTCTACATTGAGTTCAAGTATGAGCGTCTCACCAGGTTTTGCTTTCTGTGTGGAATCATTGGCCATAACGAGAAATACCGCCAAAAGCAGTCCGACCTTTTGGACCAGAGCTGAGGGCCACCGGCCGGCGATCTCAACAAACCGCTAACCACAGATGGCTGTTGCCTGAACCTCCAAGGCGGATGACTAATGAGGCAAATACTGGAGCTTCTTTTTCACATAGCAGCGGATTCCACGAGCAAGGGGAGGGTTCGGGCAAAAAGGACGACTCTGAGTTTTACCCAGGGGTCTCTAAACCCCAGTCTGAGACTATCCACATAACAGAGGCATTAATGGCTGAGCACGAGATAGCAGGTAATTTATTGCAACTTACCGCCTCTTTGAATTCGAACCCTCCACAGGCTGATATTGGGCCTGTCCTCTTGGATCATAGAAAGAGGAAAATGGCCGAACCAGTGAGGATGCCCAAGATGATCAATTGATGTTGGCTTACACTTTGATGGCAGTTGGGCCAAAAAACTTGTTAGAGGTGGGTTTTGGGTCCCAGGCTCGTCTAGGTCAATGAGTTTTATATCTTGGAACTGTCGGGGCTTAGGCAACCCCTAGACAGTTCAAGTATTAGTGGACCTTGTCCACAAGAGGAAGCCTGTGTTGATATTTCTTATAGAAACTTTATCCAACAACAATAAGTTACAAAGCATTAAAAGAAGATTGGGCTGGCATGGGTACTTTACGATGGATCCAGTGGGCCGAGGAGGTGGTTTAGCCCTCTTATGGAAGGAAGATATTACTGTCTTTGTCTCTAGCTTTTCCCCAAACCATGTTGACTCCGAAATCCAACTGGAAGGTAGTGATCTTAAGTGGAGATTTACGGGATTCTATGGTATGCCGGAGCATGCGAGAAGATCTGACTCTTGGAACTTACTAATCAACCTGGCAAGGCACAGGGACCTACCTTGGCTGCTTATGGGAAACTTCAATGACCTTTTACATCAACATGAAAAAAGAGGCAATCACCCTCATCCAGAATGGCTCCTGAGAGGGTTTCAACATGCTGTTGAGTCATGCGGTCTCTGGGAATTATATTTTGAAGGACATCAGTTCACTTGGAATCGAGGTCGGGGGACAACAAACTGGGTCGAAGAAAAACTAGACAGGATTCTAGCATCAGATGCTTGGTTTGAGAAGTTTGATAGGGCGAAGGCTTTCTCTGATGGACTTCCATCTAGCGATCATTTGCCTTTAATTCTGTGCCCACCCCAACGGCCAGAGGGTATAGTGTAAGAAGATTTCGCTTTGAGAACATTTGGATCAAGGAGAGCAATTGCAGAGAGCTGTTGTGGACTTTGTGGGAGAACTCGAAGGGGGGGGGGGGGATATCCCGGTCCGGCTTGACAGATGCAGTAAGGTATTATGGAGATGGGGTAAGGATTTAACTAAGGACTTTAATATGACGTTAGATGGATACAGGAGACAGATGGACAACCTGCGGGAAAGACAAGATCAGTGCAACGTTCATTCTTTCCATGAAGCACATCGTAATTATTTATCCACTCTGAAAATTCAAAGTGACTTCTGGAGGCAATGAGCCAAAGTATCATGGTACAAAGAAGGGATGCAAACACTAAATTCTTTCATAATGTGGTCCGGGGCAGAAGGAAGACAAATAGAATTCTGAAGCTCATGGATGATCGTGGGGCATGGAGACATAAGGCTCCGGCTCTTCATAATCTCATCTCATCTTACTTTCAGGACCTATTTGCTAGCAGCCTAGGGGAATCAGATTTGGTTACTAATTGTCTAAGCCCAAAAATCACTAGTAGCCAGAACTCAGCCCTGTTACGAAGAGTATCTTATGAGGAGGTTAAGCAAGCCGTATTTAGTATGCATCAAGATAAATCTCCGGGGCCGGATGGATTCAATCCGGGCTTCTTTCAAGCATACTGGGACATTCTTGGTACTTACTTGGTTCAACTCTGCAACTCTGTGATGACCTCTGGCGCTCTACCTTATGGGATCAATCATACTCACATTGTCCTTATCCCAAAGAAAACTAATCCTCAAACAATGGGGGATTTGAGGTCTATTGCTTTATGCAACGTCTCCTACAAGATCATATCTAAAGTCATTGCTAATCGCATCAAGCCACTGCTCACTTCCTTGGTTTCTGAAAATCAATGTGCTTTCGTCCCCCACAGGCTAATTAGTGACAATATCATGCTAGCATTCGAGACCCAACATTTTTTGAAAAGGAAAATGCAAAGAAAGGAAGATTTTGCTGCCATCAAAGTCGATATTTCCAAAGCTTATGATAGAGTAGAATGGTCCCTACTGAAAGCTATCTTGATCAAGTTGGGCTTCGATATTAGATGGGTGAACTTGGTTATCCACTGCGTCTCTACAGTTTCTTACAGTGTGCTCCAGGAGGGGGATGAGGTTGGTCCTGTTCTGCCTAAGAGGGGCCTTCGCCAGGGGGATCCACTATCCCCATACTTATTTATTCTTCTTGTAGAGGGGTTAAGTGCGATGATTAGAAATTTGGAATCCCAGGGTATCATTCATGGAATAGCAATTGCTAAGGAAGCTCCGAGGATTTCCACCCCTTCTTCGCGGACGACATTTATTTCTTCATCAAATATAACCAGCAGGAATGTTCTGCGCTTAAAGAGACCCTAGACTATTATGGCAAGGCATCTGGTCAAATAATAAATTATGACAAGTCGGCAGTCTCATTCAGTGCCAATGTTACTGCTGATACGAGAGCTCTCATTATGAACATATTGCATGTCAGCAACGATGGGACTGTCGGAAACTACCTTGGTCTTCCCTCTGTTATTGGCCAGAACAAAAGGAGCATTCTCAGTTTCATCAAGGAGCGCATTCTAACAAGGATGAGGGGGTGGACGAACAGATTTTTATCCAAGGCGGGAAGGGAGGTCTTATTGAAGAACGTTATTCAAGATGTATCACTGCATGCTATGAGCTTATTTCTCCTGCCTAAAGATCTGATAAGGGATATAGAAAGGACAATGAACTCGTTCCGGTGGAGAGGCGAGTGTAACGGCAGACGGGGAATTAATTGGAAAGAGTGGAAACATCTTACTTACCCAAAAGAGTGGGGTGGTCTCAACTTCAGGAACCTGAGGGACTTCAATCTTGCAATGATCTCTAAACAATCTTGGAGAATGTTACAGAACCCTTCATCTCTTGTGGCACGAGTATTCAAAGCAAGATACTTCCCTAGTTGCTCTATTCTGGAGGCCAAGAAAGGGAGTAATCCGTCCTATATTTGGAGGCTTGGTTGAATCACTGGATATCATTCGGAGTCACAGTAGATGGAGGATTGGCGATGGTAGATCGGTTCGTATTTGGGGGGACAAATGGTTGCCTTGTCTTACAAATGCCATGGTGCAATCACCACCTTTTCCCCTCCTTGAGAACGCTCCTGTATCAGCTTTAATATTGGAGGACTCCGCTTGTTGGGATGCTGATGTTATCCGAGATATATTTCAGGAACGGGATGCGAAATTAATTCTCAGTATTCCCCTCCCCCTAGTCATAAGAACTGATAGGCTTATATGGAATGATGATCAGAAGGGTATCTTCTCAGTGAAAGGTTGCTATAAGGCCATATCAACTCAGCATGATCTCACCCAGAGGATGAAGTAGACTACCATGTGGAAGCTCAAAATCCCAAGGAAGGCTAAAGTGTTTATATAGCAGGCCTGTACCGGATGTCTTCCAAAGGCAGATCGTTTGCGCTCTAGACGAGTTGACTGCCAAGCTACGTGCATTATGTGCCAATCTGCTGAGGAGTCTACAACCCATCTTTTTGTGGACTGCAGAGTTGCGAAGGAATGTTGGGCTCTCAGTGGCTTACCCGTCATCTCAAACTCCTTTTCTTCTTTTGAGCAATGGGTTGATTTTCAGGTATCTTCACTGGCTAAAGAGCAATGATGCCTCCTATTCTTGTTATGCTGGAAGATATGGCTCGCAAGGAATGATAAATTATGGAATAACAAGAATACTCCTAGCAAATGTATTATGGAGGGATCGAAGTTTTTTTTTGCAGATTGGAACTCAACGTTGGAATGTGTATCCTGCATCCCCACCACAACGACGCTAGCGAATTACAAATGGGAGTTGCCGCAGCTGGGTTATCTCAAGATGAACACAGATGCTGCTATCGATACGGCTAACAACCGGGTGGGCTACGCTTGGGTTCTGAGAGATGCCAACGGACAGTTTAGAGCAGCAGCCAGCATTCCAGGCAGTGGTGTTTTCTCACCAAAGGAAGCTGAGGCCATGGCCATTAGGGAGGCTTTGAGCTGGATTAAAAGGATGGACATCCATTTTGTGCAGATAGAGAGCGATGCGTTACAGATTGTGCAAGGGCTTAACCAAGATTTAGATGTGTCATCTTGCGATTTAGTTCTTCTTGATGTAAAAGATATGTTACGCTCTCGTGAAGACGTGACTATCTCTCATGTTTACCGTACCGCGAACAGTGTTGCCCATAATCTTGCTAGGGAAGCCTGTTCTATGTCCGTACGTCAGGAGTGGGCTACTACCCCTCCATCTTTTATTGTTAACGAACTCTATGTTGATTTGAATTAATGAAAGTGCATTTGGTTTTCAAAAAAAAAAAAAAAAAACACATAGTATGCAACTGACAATTTGTGTTTGTCATTATTCACAGTATTTGTCAGAATATTGGAAAAATGTAATGAAACAATTCAATTCTTTTAAATGGATATTAGCATACAGACTTCATAAGATATCCAGAAAATGTGGAAAGTAATTTGGTGGTTTCTTTCCCTTCCACAAGTTTATGAGAAATTGGGTGGCATAATCATGTTATATGTTCCTTCATAGGTTGTTGCCCATTGAATATGTTTCTTGTTGGGAATAAAATAAGACCTAATTGTCTTAGTATGTAAAAAACTAGAGATTTTTTTCATAGGTTGAAGTTGTCGAACCATATTTTATTAGTTTACTTATGAAGATCGTAGAGAAACACAACTTCTTAATCTTTAAAGATTGGAAATTTGTTGATAATGGACCTGGAATAATGGATGCCTCCGCCATATTATGAAATTTTAAAACAAATATTTTTTTTCTTTTAATTTTTTAAAAAATAATAATTAAAATAATTTTTATATATAATTTAACATTAAGACTGTGAGTGTTATTAATAATTATTGTTATTATTATTATAGCCTATGGTAGTTAATATGTGGTGTTAGATTAAGTCTAATGTAATAGCCTAGTAGATAGGAGAGTTTAGAGGTAGACTTTGATATACACTCCTGTAATCCTATCTACCAGTAACTGAATTGATTTTGAATTCTCATCTGGTATCAGCCTAATCGATCCACAAACACTTTTCTCTCTCCTCCAAATTCCCAAACCACCGTATCATTTTTTCTTTTTCCCCATGTCGTCGAATTCCTCTCAGCCCTCTCCCTCACCCGCCGATGGCTCATCCTCGGCCGGATCAAACCCTTTAGCAGGAGCACACCATTTTATTTCAATGAAACTCAATTCCCGAAACTTCTTGTTTTGGAAGACTCAGATCATTCCGTTCCTACGGGGGCAGGAATTGGAGGGTTTCATTGACGGAACTCATCCGTGTCCGCCGGCAATGCTCACCACCACGGGCGGTGACTCCGGCTCCGATGCGACAACCTCCACCCTGGCGCCGAATCCGGCGTACAAGCAGTGGGTGCGCCAAGATCAATCCATCCTGTCCCTGTTGATCTCGGCGATGTCGGATGAGGTTCTCCACCTCGCAGTTGGCAGGTCTACCGCGGCGGAGGTGTGGCAATCGGTGTGTACGGCGCTAGGATCGACGACTCAGGCACGATGTCTGAACCTGCTTGGCCAGTTCCAAGCTCTTCGACAAGGCAACGCCACTCCCACGGAATATCTCGGCAGGGCCGAGTTGTTGGTCGAAGCTCTTGCGCAAGCCGGATAGCCGCTCACCATGTCAGAACAAAACTTATATGTCCTCCGTGGATTGCGGCCTGAATATCGTTCGTACGCGGCTGCTCTCACTGCCAACGCCCCGGTGTCTCTGCCTCAATTAGCCGATTATTTGCAAGCTGCTGACTTTATACTTGCAGATGAATTCGGCATTGGTGGTGGCAATGGAGGACCGCCTACTGCGTTCTATGCTGGTCGGAATCCGCAGCAGAACGGCCGTGGCAGTGCTGGACAGAGTGGTGATGGCGGAGGCCGGAATCACCGCGGTGGCCGGGGCGGACGCAACCAGCACAGAAATCGAGGTGGTCGTGGTGTGCCGAGGTGCCAAATCTGCAGGGCTCAGGGACATACTGCGGTGTACTGCTATAAAAGGTACACCACGCAACCGCCGGCCCAGGCGAATGTTGCGGTCTCGGGAGAATCGCCGGCGTCCACTGCTTCCCCATCCGAAACGTGGTATCCTGATACGGGCGCTACCGCACATGCGACTCCTGATGCCGGCATGCTGACTGCCTCGGATGAATACAATGGCCCGGACACCCTCCAGGTCGGGAACGGTACAGGTTTAGTAATCTCTCGGGTTGGCCATGCATCAATCCCGTCCGAGTCCAAACAGTTGTTTCTGTCAAATGTGTTACATGTTCCTAATTTAACTGTCCCGTTATTGTCTGTTCAGAAATTTGCTACTGAAAATCATGTGTTTTTTGAATTTCACTCAAATTGTTTCATTGTGAAGGATTCCAACACCAAGGCAATATTGCTTAAAGGTCCAACCTCCGGAGGTCTGTACAAGTTACCCGTGTCCCGGAGTCATTTTGCCTTCGTCGCGTCTTGTTCTTCGCCCACGATATGGCATCGCAGGCTTGGGCATCCTCACCGTGTCGTCCAGAATAAAGTTCTTAAACACTGTCCAGTTCAGCACAATAATGTCAGTTTAGAGTCATGTAATGCTTGCCATCTTGGCAAATCTAGTCGTTTTCCTTTAAATAGAATTGATAAATCGAGCGAAAATGTACTAGATTTAGTTTATACGGATATTTGGGGGCCTGCTCCAATTATCTCGTCTAGTGGCTTTCGGTACTTTTTATTGTTCGTCGATGATTATTCCCGATTCACCTGGTTTTATCCATTAAGGGTGAAATCGGACATCTATAAAATGTTTAATTTGTTTCGTGTCTTGGTAGAGCGGCAATTTTCGCGCTCTATCAAATCCATACAGTCCGATCTAGGGGGTGAGTATCGCAAATTGCATACCACCTTCGAAACTCTCGGGATAAATCACCGGCAATCCTGTGCATATACGCACGAGCAAAATGGAAGGGTTGAGCGCCGCAACCGACACATTGTCGAAACGGGCTTGGCTCTTCTTGCTCAAGGGTCGGTCCCACAACAGTATTGGGATTTTGCCTTTGAGACTGCAACGTGCTTAATCAATTATCTACCCTCTTCTGCTATAAACTTTGAAAGTCCGTACTATAAACTCTACAAAAAGCAGCCTCCGTATCAATTCTTAAAAGTCTTTGGGTGTCAATGTTACCCACATCTAAGACCCTATAACCGCAATAAAATCGAGTATCGGTCCACTCCATGTGTCTTCTTAGGTTACCCACCGTCCTTTAGGGGATATAGGTGCATGGATCTAATTAGTGGGAAAACTTATACCTGTCGCCATGTTCGTTTTAACGAATCCGTGTTTCCCTTTGCAACAAGTAATTTACCACAAGTGGCCGAGTCACAGCCCGTACCATGGGCTTCTGCACCCGTAGTACTAGTGCAGGGTACTGGGTACACTCCTGCCTTGGCTCCTGATCCTGAGCCATTAGCTCATGAGTCACCTCCTTTAGCCATTGAGCCACCTGCTCCTGCGGCTCGTGGACGAGGTAGGCCTCGGGGTCGGGGTCGGGGTCGAGCACAGCCTCAGACCGAGGCCATGTTATGCGGTTACGGCATATGACCCATGGCAATGATGAGGAATTTCAAGCCCTAACCACCACAGTAACTGCGGACCCAACTTGCTACTCTCAAGCTGTTGGGCACGCTCACTGGAGAGATGCTATGGACCAGGAATTCAACGCCTTGCTGCACAATAACACATGGTGTCTAGTCCCGCCTGATCCAAGCATGAATATAATTGGATGCAAGTGGGTTTTCCGCACCAAGCGTGCTGCAGATGGGACTGTGGAACGCCATAAGGCACGCCTAGTAGCTAAGGGGTTCAATCAAGTCGCAGGTGAAGACTTCTTTGACACGTTTAGCCCCGTTGTCAAACCCACTACCGTTCGTATGCTGTTCTCCATAGCAATTACAAACAAATGGGTCCTGCGCCAACTAGATGTTCATAATGCCTTCCTCAATGGCCATCTAGCTGAAACAGTCTACATAAAACAACCACCAGGTTACGAAGATCCTACTCATCCAAATCATGTTTGCCACCTACAACGCTCGCTATACGGCTTGAAACAAGCACCTCGTGCCTGGTTCAAACGGCTACACGACTTCTTATTATCTGCAGGGTTTGCTTCATCTAAAACTGATGTTTCCCTTTTTTATCTAACTTCAGAGGCGTCGTAGGTTTTCCTCCTCGTCTATGTGGATGACATCATAATGATGAGCAATAACACCTCTCTGCTGGATACTCAATTGGGACGTCTTGCAGCTGTGTTCAAGATTCGGGATCTTGGCAAACCGGGGTTCTTCTTGGGCATCGAAACAGTTGATGTTCCTAGTGGGATGCTTATGTCTCAGCGGCGCTACATGACTGATCTGCTGACTAGGGCCGGAATGGTGGACTGTAAACCCTTAACTACTCCGGCTTCAGTTACTCACTCGGCAACTCCGTCTACGGAACTGTTTGATAACCCGACGCATTGTAGGGGCACTTCAGTATCTCACTATCACACGGCCTGATTTGTCCTTTTCAGTTAATCGTCTGTGCCAGTTCATGCATGCTCCGACTATCGACCATTGGACGATGGTTAAGCGGGTTCTCCGGTATATCAAGGGGACCCTACACTATGCGTTACGTCTGACTACTTCTTCCACAGCTATGATTCATGCTTATTTGGACTCCGACTGGGCCGGGTGTCCTATTGACAGGAAAAGCACGAGCGGTTATGCAGTTTTTCTTGGGTCTAATCTCATATCCTGGCTATCTCGGAAACAGCGCACTGTCGCCCGCTCTTCGACTGAAGCTGAGTATAAAGCCCTGGCCGATGTTGCTGCTGAGGTCACTTGGGTCGTTTCACTCCTGCGTGAACTAGGCCTGCACACTGGTGAGCCGGCTACGTTGTGGTGTGATAACTTAGGGGCTACGTATTTGTGTGCGAATCCTGTTTTTCATGCCAGGACAAAGCACGTGGAGATCGACTATCATTTTGTATGTGACAAGGTTGCAACAGGGGACTTCAAGGTGAACTTTATATCAACCAAGGATCAGCTAGCCGATATCTTCACCAAACCGCTTACAGGTCCGAGGTTCACTACGTTACGAGACAAGCTTCATGTTGTTTCTCACCCTTCCGCTTGAGGGGGTGTGTGAGTGTTATTAATAATTATTGTTATTATTATTATAGCCTATGGTAGTTAATATGTGGTGTTAGATTAAGTATAATGTAATAGCCTAGTATATAGGAGAATTTAGAGGTAGACTTTGATATACACTCCTGTAATCCTATCTACCAGTAACTGAATTGATTTTGAATTCTCATCAAGACATCATATTTAAGGGCAACTTGGAAGTAACTTGTAAAAAATGATATTTGCACAATATTTGAGTTTTTAATGGTCCAATTGCACACTTTTTTGTTTGATGGTTTAATTGCTCAATGTGTAAAAGTTTAATGGCATATTTGACACTTTTTTCCTTTTAAATAAATCCCCTTAGATGTTTAAATGATCATCACACGGCCAAAGCTTTAGCAGTAAAGGAGGCATTGTCTTGGATGAAAGAAGAAGGTTGAGGGCGCGTGCATGTCGAGTTGGATTGTCTCAATGTTTGTCATCTCCTAAACGCTCTGTCCTCGGACTTTTCTTAGGTTGGTTGTATTATTGAGGGGTGTCTTTCTCTTGTTAGGCACTTCGAATCAATGTCCTTTAAATTTATCTATAAACCAGCACTAGGGCTACAGATTCATAGTCTAGTCTGTTTGCTTGGAACCTTTCTATTCCTTCTTGTATTGAGCATTTATTTCCTGTTTCTTAATATACGAGGTGATACTCTTTTCAAAAAAAGTAAAAATAATTAAATTGTAAACATGTTAATATGCAATTGAATATTTATCGTGAAATTATTTCATTTCTGTTTTCCCTTAGTTGTAGGTAAATAAAGCACAAGCGGTTTAATTACCCCTAACTACTAAATAATCTAAGACAAGCGCTATGGATTTAATTTAATAGCAGCAATAGGAACTAGGAAAACCGACAAACTAAATAACACAAGCACAAGCGGTTGCATTTAATTTAGGAAAATATTCTACCCGAGACCAATTATCACTAAGCCGTCAATAATTAACCTCAGTTGCTACTGAATATTAGAATAATTTGTAGCACAACATTATCTAATATAGCAAATAATTATATCAAATAAATAACTAGTAGGCCTCCCTAGCAATTAAATGATACAACTATTCAAATAACTTAGAAGAATATTTAATACCCAAATGCATAAAAATTATATAATAAAAATAAATAAATAATCTTACAGCATAATCAATTCCGGGGCTTCAATTCACTAAACCAAGCTAAAGAAATTAGCAATGAATGGACATTGATAACAGCTTTTCAGAATAATCGAGAGGGAAAGAATGAACGTCTTCAACAAGGAAAACACTCCTATTTATACATTTCTCAGATGAGTTTGCACCATCAATTTTCCTATTTTTTGCCGAATGAAGAAGTCTTCCGAGAACGCCGCTTCATCTTGCGTCGGAATAGGCTTGTTTTGACGGATTCCTCGTTGCGCCTGTACGTGAGAAGCTAAGGAAACAACATAAATGTATTTGGTTGTTTTCATGCTTTGGAAATTAAAAGGAAAGTGGACTCCACCTTAACATTAGAATATTGTCTAATTAGTGAGTCTAAATTTAACATATAAATTGGTCCACTTCACTAATTATAAATATAATATAAATACAAATTAATCTTTATTAGCTAATTACGTAGATGAGTGCAAAATAATGATAAATTATTTTATTAAATAAATAAATACTAAACTAAGTTAAATAATACGAATTAATAATTATAACACACATGAATAACATATAAAAATAATACTTATCAAATTCCCCCACACTAAAATGTTTGCTTGTCCCCAAGCAAAAATATTATTTGCAAAATAAATAAAAATGTAATTCCCAAAACTCATAACACATCATGAACAACAATCTGAAGCACCCTGCAATTAATAAGTTTGCACCCCTGTTCAAAATGGAGAGAACTAAACAAGTAAGCCCTCACAGGAATATAACTCATCTCTCAAGTGTTTGATAGATATAAATTTCGCTCAAGTTCATTCCTATAAAATTGCTCTACCATAGGCTTGCATATCTTCTCAATCACCACTACAAGAGTCATGCATGACACAAATCATAAGGACTTTTCACAGGTTGTAACGGGGCTAGGGTTAAGGTAGGGAATATTTAGGAAAGTAGCTTAAACAAAAGCTTTCAAACTAGAGGAGTAAATAAATACAAATAATCCAAGATACTTGTTCAACACCAAGTATAGAATGCTTTCTCAGTATTACCAGAATTTCCCCTTCATTTATTTAGAAGTATTTCAACTCAAAATCAATCGCTGATTCTTTCTCATTTTCTCATAAATTTTCAGCAATATTTTTTTTTATAACATATATTCTCCATTTTTTCATTTTTTCATTTTTTCAATTTCCATATTTTTTTGGAATCATGAATTGTCTTCGTTTTCTTTTTCATAGAAGACCAGTGACAAATCGGCAATTAAGATACAACTCACCTCATTCTCCATCATATTAACACAAGAAAGTGACCTCCCCCACACTTCTTCCTCACAACCTCACGTAGATTACACGAATAATTCAAAATTTGCTCCACTAGTTATTCAGCTGGGTGAAGGCATTATTTTTAGATATAAAAGGCTTGTAATGTGGTTCAAAATAAAGAAAAGAATGGCCATAAAGCTCAAAGTGGTTAACAAGGGGAAATAAATCATAGGACAAACCGGTTATTTGGCTAGTGAGGCTCAAGATCAAATAATGGCCTTAATCACACTTGAATCATGCATGGTCTAATTAGCTTTAAAAGAGAATCAAGGCAAGTTCTAGAGAGACAAAATTGTGGAAGAAAGCGCACAATAGAAAGAAATTAAGACCGAAGTGTCGGTCAATGGCTCAAAATCGCACAGGCTTATTGCTTACTTAATATAGCCACTACATATCAAACAGGAAATGCTAACAAACTAATCACGATTTGCCAAACTATTTATTCAATCATGTTATGAATTCCAAGAAGAGAAAAAAATATAATAATTTTTTTTAAATAATACTTATTTTGCATAAAATACTAGTAAAATATTTTTTTGAAAATTATGAAATAAGAAAACAAATAATAAAACTTTTTTTTTTACACAAGCAAACAAATAATAAGACTAAATCCCCTCCCCCACACTTATTATCAACATTGTCCCCAATGTTGAATAAAAAAAAAAGCATAGGAAAAGGGTTATTGAATGAGAAACGGGAATAAAAGAAAAAGAATGGAACAAATACACCTTAGGTTGCCTCCCGAGCAGCGCCTTTGTTTATCGTCGTTGGCTCGACTTATGATATTTCTTTAAATTTCCATCGTCTTTTTTAGTACCATCGATGATTATGAATATTCAAAGAAACAGTCCCTTCATGCAGATTAGTACTCAAAGATGATTTATTATTTCTTTCTTTTTCATTCGAAGCAATTTCATCAAATGTAACAAAGTTCAAAGAATCAACAAAAATTGCAAAATTATCATCACTAGGAGATTTCATGGTATCATAAATATTAAAAGTCACAAGTTTACCATTAGACTCCATAGTAAGCATACCACTATGAATATCAATTTTTGTTTTTGCAGTTTTTAAGAATGGCCTTCCTAACAAAATATGATCATTATTTTCCATATCAAGCACATAGAAATCAGCAGGAAAAACCAAGTTATCAACATCAACAATCAAATCCTCAATCACACCCCTAGGATATGTAGTAGATCCATCAGCCAATTGAATTATTATACTAGATTTATTCAGGGGTCCAAGATTTAAAGAAGCATAAACAGAATATGACATGACATTAATAGAAGCTCCTAAATCTAACATAGCATTTTCAAATTTCACCCCACTTATCAATTGAGGATTTGGTGAGCTGTCGTAGGCTCCCAAATTAAAACCTTACAAACGTAGTAGCGGGAGTAAGGATCGATCCCATGAGGAGTAACTAGTTTAAAATATGTGCTCAAATTAAAGGAAGGAGGGGTTTGGAATATATCGAGAATAAAGATTAAGTAAAAGATAATTTAAATAAACAAGAGATTAAATAAATCGAATAAAGCAATGAAACTAATATATTGAAAGCACTTATAATAGAAAACCTTGGTTAGTAAAGATCCACCACCAGAATTCAACACTGATCATTGATTAATAAAGTAATTAATATGCAATTGAATATTTGTCGTGAAATTATTTCATTTCTGTTTTCCCTTAGTTGTATGTAAATAAAGCACAAGCGGTTTAATTACCCCTAACTACTAAATAATCTAAGACAAGCGCTATGGATTTAATTTAATAGCAGCAATAGGAATTAGGAAAACCGACAAACTAAATAACACAAGCACAAGCGGTTGCATTTAATTTAGGAAAATATTCTACCCGAGACCAATTATCACTAAGCCGTCAATAATTAACCTCAGTTGCTACTGAATATTAGAATAATTTGTAGCACAACATTATCTAATATAGCAAATAATTATATCAAATAAATAACTAGTAGGCCTCCCTAGCAATTAAATGATACAACTATTCAAATAACTTAGAAGAATATTTAATACCCAAATGCATAAAAATTATATAATAAAAATAAATAAATAATCTTACAGCATAATCAATTCCGGGGCTTCAATTCACTAAACCAAGCTAAAGAAATTAGCAATGAATGGGCATTGATAACAACTTTACAGAATAATCGAGAGGGGAAGAATGAACGTTCTACAATAACATACTTATACTATTTATACACTTTCTAAATTAAACCTAATGAACCTCTACCACTTATCCTCCTATTTTTGTGCCTCATGTAATAGTCTTCCCCAATACTCTCGCGCAAAATTTGGTTGATGAATAATTCTCCGCACCTGCATAATGAAGGGAAATAGTCAATTTCAATTAGTTTGCATGTATGATAAGTTTTATTTGGACTACTAAATTTATTTAAATAATATATATATATATATATATATATATATATATATATATATATATATAATGCATAAACATATATACTAATACGTAATACATTAGTAGGTATTCTTATATATTAAATATTATATATTATATATTATGTATTATATATTATATGTTATATATAAAAAGAACTAATTATTAGATAATATTAAATGACTAATGCAAAATTATTATAAAGATGTACCTAAAATATGAGTGTAAAATATGCCTATCAAATTCCCTCACACTAAAACATTTGCTTGTCCCCAAGCAAAAATATTATTTGAGAAGTAAATTGAAATAAAATTTCCAAAAATCATAACATATCATGAACAACAATCTGAAGCACCCTGCAATTAATAAGTTAGCACCCATGTCTGAAAATTGAGAGAACTAAATAAGTAAGCCCTCACAAGAATATCACTCATCACTCAAGTGTTTGATGGGTATAAATTTCACTCAAGTTCATTCCTATAAAATTGCTCTACCATAGGCTTGCATATCTTCTCAATCACCACTACAAGAGTCATGCATGACACAAATCATAAGGACTTTCCACAGGTTGTAATGGGGCTAGGGTTAAGGTAGGGAATATTTAGGTAAGTAGCTTAAGCATAAGCTTCAAACTAGAGGAGCAAATAAGTACAAATAATCCAACACCCTCAATTTCCAATCAAAAACACATCTCATTGAGGCTCCAACATGATTATCATTCTCAAAAGTATAGAATGCTTCCTCAGTATTACCATAATTTCCCCTTGCTTCATTTATTCAGAGGTAACTTCAGACTCAGAACAAACTGCTGATTCTTTCTCATTTTTCTCATAAATTTTCAGCAACATTTTCTTTTTCAAACATATATTCTTCATTTTTTTCATTCCATTTTTTTTTTTTTTTTTGCAATCATGAACTGCCATCATTTTCTTTTTCATAGAAGACCAACGACAAATCATATTAACAAAGGTAAGTGATTTCCCCCACACTTTATCTTCACAACCTCACGCAGATTACATGAATAATTCAAAATTTGCCCCACTAGTTATTCAGCTGGGTCAAGGCATTATTTTTAGATATAAAGGGCTTATAATGTGGTTCAGGATAAAGAAAAGAATGGCCATAAAGCTCAAAGTGGGTTAACGAAGGGAAATAAATCATGGGACAAACCGGTCATTTGGCTAGTGAGGCTCAAAATCAAATAATGACCTTAATCACACTTGAATCATGCATGGTCTAATTAGCTTTAAAAGAGAATCAAGGCAAGTTCTAGAGAAACAAAATTATGGAAGAAATCACACAATAGAAAGAAAATAAGACCGAAATGTCAGTCAATGGCTCAAAATCTCACAGGTTTATTGCTTACTTAATATAGCCACTACATATCAAACAAGAAATGCTAACAAACTAATCACAATTTGTCAAACTATTTATTCAATCATGTTATGAATTCCAAGAAAGGAGAAAATATAATAATTTTTCTTTTTTCAAAATAATACTTATTTTGCATAAAGTACTAGTAAAATAATGTTTGAAAATTATGAAATCAGAAAACAAATAATAATTTTTTTTTTTTACATAAGTAAACAAATAATAAAACTAAATCTCCTCCCTCACACTTATTATCAACATTGTCCACAATGTTGAATAAAAAAGCATAGAAAAATGGTTATTGAATGAGAAACGGGAATAAAAGAAAAAGAATGGAACAAATACACCTTAGGTTGCCTCCCAAGCAGCGCCTTTGTTTATCGTCGTTGGCTCGACTTATGATATTTCTTTAAATTTCCATCGTCTTTTTTAGTACCTTCGATGATTATGAATATTCAAAGAAACAGTCCCTTCATGCAGATTAGTACTCAAAGATGATTTATTATTTCTTTCTTATTCATTCGAAGCAATTTTTCATTCAAACATATATTCTCCATTTTTCCATTTTTTCATTTTTTCAATTTCCATATTTTTTTGGAATCATGAATTGTCTTCATTTTCTTTTTCATAGAAGACCAGTGACAAATCGGCAATGAAGATACAACTCACCTCATTCTCCATCATATTAACACAAGAAAGTGACCTCCCCACACTTCTTCCTCACAACCTCACGTAGATTACACGAATAATTCAAAATTTGCTCCACTAGTTATTCAGCTGGGTGAAGGCATTATTTTTAGATATAAAAGGCTTGTAATGTGGTTCAAAATAAAGAAAAGAATGGCCATAAAGCTCAAAGTGGTTAACAAGGGGAAATAAATCATAAGACAAACCGGTTATTTGGCTAGTGAGGCTCAAGATCAAATAATGGCCTTAATCACACTTGAATCATGCATGGTCTAATTAGCTTTAAAAGAGAATCAAGGCAAGTTCTAGAGAAACAAAATTGTGGAAGAAAGCGCACAATAGAAAGAAATTAAGACCGAAGTGTCGGTCAATGGCTCAAAATCGCACAGGCTTATTGCTTACTTAATATAGCCACTACATATCAAACAGGAAATGCTAACAAACTAATCACAATTTGCCAAACTATTTATTCAATCATGTTATGAATTCCAAGAAGAGAAAAAAATATAATAATTTTTTTTTAAAATAATACTTATTTTGCATAAAATACTAGTAAAATATTTTTTTGAAAATTATGAAATAAGAAAACAAATAATAAAACTTTTTTTTTTACACAAGCAAACAAATAATAAGACTAAATCCCCTCCCCCACACTTATTATCAACATTGTCCCCAATGTTGAATAAAAAAAACATAGAAAAAGGGTTATTGATTGAGAAACGGGAATAAAAGAAAAAGAATGGAACAAATACACCTTAGGTTGACTCCCGAGCAGCGCCTTTGTTTATCGTCGTTGGCTCGACTTATGATATTCCTTTAAATTTCCATCGTCTTTTTTAGTACCATCGATGATTATGAATATTCAAAGAAACAGTCCCTTCATGCAGATTAGTACTCAAAGATGATTTATTATTTCTTTCTTTTTCATTCGAAGCAATTTCATCAAATGTAACAAAGTTCAAAGAATCAACAAAAATTGCAAAATTATCATCACTAGGAGATTTCATGGTATCATAAATATTAAAAGTCACAAGTTTACCATTAGACTCCATAGTAAGCATACCACTATGAATATCAATTTTTGTTTTTGCAGTTTTTAAGAATGGCCTTCCTAACAAAATATGATCATTATTTTCCATATCAAGCACATAGAAATCAGCAGGAAAAACCAAGTTATCAACATCAACAATCAAATCCTCAATCACACCCCTAGGATATGTAGTAGATCCATCAGCCAATTGAATTATTATACTAGATTTATTCAGGGGTCCAAGATTTAAAGAAGCATAAACAGAATATGACATGACATTAATAGAAGCTCCTAAATCTAACATAGCATTTTCAAATTTCACCCCACTTATCATGCATGGAATAGTAAACATACCTGGGTCTTTGCACTTTTTAGGAAGATTGTTTTGACTAGCCATAGAGACATTCTCTTGCACTTTCACTTCCTCAATTCTTTCATTATTTCGTTTCTTTTTCATAGTGCGTACCTCTTTTAGAAAATTTGCATAGCGAGGTACTTTTTCCATAGAATCTAAAAGTGGTTTATTAGCATCACATTCACGAAAGGTCTCATACAGATCATTATTTGAGTTTCCTCTTATGGGTTCTAAAAGAGCTTGAGGAAATGGGGGTACTGGTTCATAATCAGAAAAAGATGAAAGCTTACCTTGGGACTTCTCTTTATTGTTGGCAATGATTCCTGCACTTATTTCCTTATTCAAATCAACATTCTTTTCCATCGACATACTTTCAACATTAATTGCACTTACATTCTCTTTAGGATTAACAACTGTTTGAGAGGGTAGTTTGCCAGAACTCTGTGCTTCCAACCGACTAACCGTAGTTGCTAGTTGGCCCATTTGTCTTTCCAAGTTTTGAATACTAGCCTTTGTTTCTTGAATGCTAGCTCTTGTCTCTTGTTGGAATAGTTGTGTTTCTTGTTGAAACTGCAAAGTGTTAGTAGCAAGAGATTTAACAATATCTTCTAGATTCGTACCTGAGCTAAGGTTTGGGGTCGGTTGTTGTCTTGAAGGAAATGGTTGTCTATACTATTGAAAATTAGAACGGTTCTGAACAAACTGGTTCCCTTGTGAGTTCCCATAGCTAAGGTTTGGGTGATCCCTCCATCCAGGATTATATGTATTGGAAAACGGATCATACTTACCTTGAGTTTGTCCAGTAAAACCTCCAGCCATGTTAACTTGTTCAATAGGTTTTTCTTGAAGAGTTGGGCAGGCATCAGTTTGGTGCCCAACTATCGAGCAAATTCCACATGCTTTAACAGTTTGCATATTTCCTACTGCTAATTGACGAACAAGAGTAGTTAAACTAGAAATTTGTTGTTCAAGATCAGAAATATTTACCTCATTCACTTGCTTAGACGGTTGGACTATTCTATTGCCAAACTGTTGAGAATTTGCAACCATGTTTGCAATTAGAGTTCTTGCAGCGTCTGGTGTCTTGTCAACTAAAGCACCACCGCTTGCAGCATCAATCATGCTTCTATCCATTGGAAAAAGTCCTTCATAAAAGTACTGAATGAGTAATTGCTCACTAATTTGATGGTGTGGGCAGCTTGCACAAAGCATTTTGAAACGCTCCCAATATTCATATAATGACTCTCCATTGTTTTGCCTTATACCACAGATTTCTTTTCTAATGTTGGCCGCCCTTGAAGCTGGGAAATATTTTTCAAGGAATAGTGTCTTTAAGTTATTCCATGTGGTGATGCTTCCGGAAGGTAAATAATATAGCCAATCCTTCGCTGAATCTTTCAAAGAAAATGGGAAGGCTCTCAACTTGATTTGTTCTTCAGTAACCCCTGTGGGTTTCATACTTGAACACACCACATGGAATTCCTTCAAGTGCTTGTGAGGGTCTTCACCTGCAAGTCCATGAAAAGAAGGCAAAAGATGAATTAATCCAGATTTTAATTCAAATTGGACATTAGCATCCAGAGCAGGGAAAGTGATGCATAAAGGTTGGTGATCTAAATTTGGTGCTCCAAGATCTTTTAAAGTCCGATTCTGAGCCATGGGTTCCTCTTCTAAATTAGAATTGGTAGAATCGGTAGCCAGATCACTAAACTCCAATTTGCTCAAAACTTGTTTCCTCCACCTGCGTACAGTTCTTTCAATTTCTGGATTGTATGGCAGGACTTCTTTGTTAGCAGATCGAGTTATAGGCATAAACAAAAAGAAAATATATTGCAGCAATTATGTAAAAGTAACGAAAGAAAAGATTTTTTTTTTAAATTTTTATGTGACAAATTAACGAGAAAAACAAATAAACAAATAAATAATTAAATAAACACAAAATAAACAAGAAAATCTCCCCGGCAACGGCGCCAAAATTTGGTGAGCTGTTGTAGGCTCCCAAATTAAAACCTTACAAACGTAGTAGCGGGAGTAAGGATCGATCCCACGAGGAGTAACTAGTTTAACTTTCGTGCTCAAGGAAATAATGGGGGGTTTGAAAAATAACGAGAATAAAGATTAAGTAAAAGATAATTTAAATAAACAAGAGATTAAATAAATCGAATAAAGCAATGAAACTAATATATTGAAAGCACTTATAATAGAAAACCTTGGTTAGTAAAGATCCACCACCGGAATTCAACACTGATCATTGATTAATAAAGTAATTAATATGCAATTGAATATTTGTCGTGAAATTATTTCATTTCTGTTTTCCCTTAGTTGTAGGTAAATAAAGCACAAGCGGTTTAATTACCCCTAACTACTAAATAATCTAAGACAAGCGCTATGGATTTAATTTAATAGCAGCAATAGGAATTAGGAAAACCGACAAACTAAATAACACAAGCACAAGCGGTTGCATTTAATTTAGGAAAATATTCTACCCGAGACCAATTATCACTAAGCCGTCAATAATTAACCTCAGTTGCTACTGAATATTAGAATAATTTGTAGCACAACATTATCTAATATAGCAAATAATTATATCAAATAAATAACTAGTAGGCCTCCCTAGCAATTAAATGATACAACTATTCAAATAACTTAGAAGAATATTTAATACCCAAATGCATAAAAATTATATAATAAAAATAAATAAATAATCTTACAGCATAATCAATTCCGGGGCTTCAATTCACTAAACCAAGCTAAAGAAATTAGCAATGAATGGATATTGATAACAGCTTTACAGAATAATCGAGAGGGGAAGAATGAACGTTCTACAATAAAACACTTATACTATTTATACACTTTCTAAATTAAACCTAATGAACCTCTACCACTTATCCTCCTATTTTTGTGCCTCATGTGATAGTCTTCCCCAATACTCTCGCGCAAAATTTGGTTGATGAATAATTCTCCGCACCTGCATAATGAAGGGAAATAGTCAATTTCAATTAGTTTGCATGTATGATAAGTTTTATTTGGACTACTAAATTTATTTAATATATATATATATATATATATATATATATATATATATATATATAATGCATAAACATATATACTAATACGTAATACATTAGTAGGTATTCTTATATATTAAATATTATATATATTAAATATTATATATTATATATTATGTATTATATATTATATGTTATATATAAAAAGAACTAATTATTAGATAATATTAAATAACTAATGCAAAATTATTATAAAGATGTACCTAAAATATGAGTGTAAATATGCCTATCAAATGTGACAACCCAAAAATAATTTTCTAAATTTTATTTTATAAAATTTCAAATAGCCATTTTCACTCTTCCGAAATTTTATTTTGAAAACGGTGTTTGAATTAAATATATTAAACCGAGTTTTCAAATAAATTCAACATCAAGATTTATCCTATTTCAAAAATCCTAAGTTTCAGATACATTTATGTATCAAGTTTTGACCCAAAAAGTCAATCTGTGTGAAACCAGAAAGGAACATGTGAAACCTAAACCATAATTTAGAATCAAGCATAGTTTACCATTTTTCCCTCCACCAATCATTGATGATCAACCTAGGGTTTTGCACCCTATATATTCATCACTTTTTACCTTGTTTCCTAATATCTTCTTTGCCTCTCCATCCCTTGAGCTCTCTGTAGAAGGAAGAAGAACAACACAGTAAGGTTTTCTAGCATTCAATCTCATCCATTCATTTCCATCCTTTCCTTAAGTTTTTCTCTTCTCTTAGCCTTCAATCTCTGAGGTCTCTTAGGCTTGGTTTGTGTTGTTGTTTGAGGTGTGTTTAGGTGGTGAAGGAAGTGGTGTTTGAGTTGAGAGGATGAAGGGATCCATACAAGGAGGAAGAACAAGAAAAGGTATAAACCATGAACTCCCAAACTATTATTTTCACTCTCTGTTAACTGTTAGATGATGGTTTGATGTGTAGAAATGCAAGATATATGTTGTGTTTGAGCTATTGTTGTGTTGTTGATGATCTATGATTTATTTGTTGTGGTTTAGAAATGTTGGATTGCACTGGTTGTGTTTCACAAATGAAGAAGGAGGTGTCTGGTGCACACAGTAGGTGCACCAGATCACCCAACGGGCCTTGGCATGGTCCGTTAGCCAACCCGATTGGGAGGCGGATCATGGCAACGGACCATGGCATGGTCCGTTGCCTAGCACCGCGGCTTGGCACCAAGCCCCGCCAGGCCAATCCCAGTTCTGGTTGGGCCCTTTGTGGCTCAGCTACGCGTTGTTCGGACTGGGACTTGAGGGCCCTTGAGGGTCCGACACTTGGGGTCGTTACGACGCGCTAGTAGAAGTTGGTTTCGTTGAATTTGGAGTTGTGAAGCATGATTTATAGTTGAGTTTGTGAAGTATGAGTTTGCTGTGTTGTTGTTATTGCCTGTGATTTATTCCAGTGAGTGAGTTTAAGCATCTGAGTATGTTTTTGAGTTGAAAAGCATGTTTAATACTTGTTGTTTTATTGAGAAGCATGTCTAGATACTTGTTGGGTTTTTATTGAGAAGTTTTGCCAAGTGTTAGAGAAATTTCATAAACAAGTTCATTGTTTCTTAATTTCACAGTGAATGGGAAGTTGAGATTGATTTACAGTAAAGAGGTTGTTTTAGTGCATTTCATTGTTTAAAGTGCATTTTTGGCTCTAAGTAAGCCTAAGTTCTATTTCAAAAATCAATATCTGTTTTGGAAAATCATTATCATTTTTCATTGAGAGTTGCATGATATTTGATTTCAAAAGTTGTGAGAAAGAGTAATTGACTGAGATTATTTTGTGCATTAATTTGCATAAGAAGAGTTTGTGGCATGAGGAAGATGTTGTATGAGGCATATATATATATATATATATATATATATATATATATATATATATATATATATATATATATATATATATATATATATATATATATATATATATATGGATGAATTCCATTTTTGGTCCTACTGTTATAGGGGTGTTTTTAATTTCAGTCCACTTTAATTTTTTTTGCCACTTTACAACCACTGTTATTGAATGTGTTCCACTTTTAGTCCACCGTTAATATTTCCGTCAAGAGGCCGTATAATCAAAGGGTATTTTGGTCTTTTTATGTTTGTCTCTTCTCTTTTAATCTAGGCGCTTCGTCCTCCTCCTCCGATATTCAAAGATGGCTCTTCAAACAACGAGAATGAGAAGCCAAAGCTACATCGTTTCGTTCGTTCCAACATGGGCCGGCGAGGTTTCTTAGGTTTTAGGTTTAATGTTCTCATTTCTTTAGTCAAACATAGTCTTGGATGAGAAGAAAGGTCAAAATACCCCTAGATTACACGGCCTCTTGATGGAAATACTAACGGTGGGACTAAAAGTGGAACACATTCAATAATAGTGGTTATAAAGTGGAAAAAAAAAATTAAGGTGGACTAAAATTGGAAACGCCCCTATAACAGTAGGACCAAAAATGGAATTCACTCTATATATATATATATATATATATATATATATATATATATATATATATATATATATATATATATATATATATATATATATATATATATATATATATATATATATATTGTGAGGCCAATAGGTTTTTGGAGGACCATTAGGACTATGTCATTTCGGAAGAAAATAGAAAGAAAGAAAGTTTGAGAATGAATCGGACATTGTGAACCAAAAGAGATATTTTAGAAGTAACGAGGTGTATTCCCACGTTACTAGGTTGGAGACTTCCCGCTGAGCTTGGAATCCTGGTTATGGGGTGTTTTCAAACTAAAAGTACGATACCTGATTCCACAGAGAAAGAAAGTTCTATTAAAGAACCACCAGAAACGGTTCTGTGGGTGAGTTGAGTATGTGGCCGGCTAGATTGCCGAGCCGGTTAGGTCCATTCACGATTCGTGAAGACCTACCTCCCCACGAGTTAGAGGTTCTGTTGATACGGATGTGGCGGCTGCAAGAGTTGCACCGTTCGCTAGGGCTTCGCTGCGGCGGAGTACCTGCCTTGCCCAAGAAGAGAAATGAGAAAGTTTGAGGAAGTTTGAGAAAGCAATTAAGAAAGAAAGAAGAGAAAGTGAGTCAAGAGACTCGAAGAGAAAGAAGAGAAAAGCGAGTCTATGTGACTCAACATAAACCTCCACAGTAAAAGTATACCTTTTTAAGAGCGAGAGTATATGTATATACTTACAACATCATGGCTTTTCCTTTCATGACTTGCATGTGTTTCATTTAGAGTATGTTGATATGTATAGCTTGTCATTGATTGTTGTGTTGGTATGATAGCTTTGAGATTGATTGTTGTTTAGCATGAAAGCATGAGATTGTATCTCTTTGTCTATAATTGAAGCATGAGTTATTTGATTTAGTTGAGTACTTGAGAAAGCATGATTATATGATGTATAGGTTGCAAGCATATAGAATTGATATTGAGTTTGTAGAGATTGTTGTTTAAGGGTTGAAAGTGTTGAGATTATTATGTCTACTTGCCAAATGATTTTCAAAATCTATATCTATAGTACTTTACAGGGTTGAGTGTTTTTATACTTAGCTTCATGCTTACGGGTTTATTTTCCTACCTATTTTTATAACCCCTTTCAGGTGGGCCCAGTTGTTGAGCGCGCACGAGTAGTTGTAGTGCGTAGATGAGTTGTTAGATTTTAGATAGTATTTGTTTGGATGTTTTTGACTAGATACTGATGTTTGATGTTAGATGTTTGTTGACTGTTGACTTAGATTGATCTTTTGTTGGTGTTGAACACCGGGGTTGTACCCCAAGCTTTAAGGTTTTTAATGAAGTTGACTATTTAGTTATTTTCCCTTTTTAGCTTGTGTAGTCACCTCGAGTGGTGATTGTGGCGGTAACACCCGTTGGTTGTTTTAAAATAGAATTAAGTTGTCAAATCTTTCTTTTAGTTCGTGCTTAGCTTATCTATTAAGATAAGTATTCGGGAATTTAGATTAAGAAAAGTGGGGTGTTACAGCGATCCTTGGAGTGAAGATCAGGTGTTGAAGATTTGGTGGGCATAGCCAAGTAGAAATAACATCATTCAAAATCACAATACTTGGTGGATAATATGTGATTGGACCACTTTGTTATTTCAAGGATAAAAATACTTAGTGAAACCTCCTTGGAGTTTAAAGAGAATAGTGGACGTAGGCGGAGTTGGCGAACCACTTTTTAAAAAATTCTCTTGCACTTACTTTATTTCTTGCATTTACTTTACAACTCATTTATTGCTTCCATTCAGCTAACCAAAGAGTCACAACGCTAGTGATTGCTCGGCCCTGTGACTGAAGGGTCACTACTTAGTTGTAACATTTCGGAGTACTGGTCGGTGTTACTTCTAGAAGTACTATTCTTATGTACTTCTCGGAGTATCATTCTGGAACGTATTAACTATTAATTCTGATTCTAACAGAATTAGTTCAAATTAATTCCAATTTTAAATTTTAGAATTAAGTTCCAAATATATTTGCTTGTCGGTTATGAAGATTACATACACTGATTTTATTGTCAGTGTAAATGCCATGATAATTGCTATTAATTCTTCATCTCCTATATATACCTAGGATAAGCAGAAGATTTTACACATTACATTGAAAATCTACATCATTCTACTTTCCAAAAATCTTGCTTTATCTTCCCCTCAAATCTCTCTGTTCTAAACATGTTCTAGTTCGCTGGGTTTAACCATTTGAGTGCTCAAACATTAAATTGTAGTTCGTTTTATTCTAGGAAACCTAGGCTACAACGTTCCTAGCACCAAAGGGATGTAGCAATAAAGTTTTAAGGAAATAGTATTTTGCTCGACTCGAACTAAATCCCTAACCTTTTGTCTTTTTGTGCTTGTTTTCCTTGAAATTATTATTTTTCGTAGTAATGTTTCCTTAACACTTCTTTTGTCAATTATACTTAAAGAGCTCAATTAAGGAGAGATAAGAAAAGAATGAGATATTAGGGTTGTTACAATAAAGCCCTTATGGAACCACATTTTGGGATAACGTTTGAAACAACTAATAAAATGTTATTCTTTTTTTTTTTTTTTTGAAAATCAACAGCATATATTAAATATTAAAGCAGATGTTCAATACAAGAAGGAAAAGAAGATAACCAGACAGAAGGACCAGTTTTAGAACGAGTGGCTCTTGCCAGAACATGAGCGAACTGATTCACTGATCGAGAAACATATAGGCTCTGTTTGGCGAACCTAGCTGAAAAGCTATAAGCTTGGAGCTGAAAGCTGAAAATGAGCTGAAAGCTGAAAAGCTATAAGCTCGGAGCTGAAAACTGAAGAGCTGTTAAGCTAGCTGTTATGATTGAAAGTGTTTGGCAAAATTAGTTTTTTGATACACTGATAAATGTAAAAAGACTAAAAAGGACATCTTCATAAAATTTAAATTAATTTGTTTACATATTAAAATTTAACATTTTGTCTTTAAAAAAAAATTAACATTTTGAAATAAAACTATTAGTGTAATCATGATCTAGCATCTCATAATGAAGTAGCCATATTGTTGCAAATATAATAATAATAATAATAATAATAATAATAATAATAATAATAATAATAATAACAATAATAATAACAATAATAACAATAATAATAACAATAATAACAAGAATAATAACAATAATAATAACAATAATAACAATAACAATAATAACAATAACAATAACAATAATAATAACAATAATAATAACAATAATAATAATAATAATAATAATAATAATAATAATAATAATAATATTTGCGGTGAAAGTTGTGGATGAAGGAGAAGAGAAAAGGATTTTAATTGGGAAGGGTAAATTATGTTATTTCTTTAAAGTAATAAGGATAAAGATGGAAAAAAAGTTAGGAAGTTAGGAGCTTATTTTGAAACGCTACCTAACGTAGCTTTTCAAAATAAGCTCTTATTTTAAGCTAGAAGCTTATTTTAGGAACATTACCAAACAGAGCTTATAGCTTATTAGTAGTATAAAATAAGCTATAAGCTCCTAAATAAGCTCTGCCAAACAGAGCCATAGAATAGACACTAATTCAAAGTGTCGTTTTAAGGCTCTGCACTCTCGTATAATACAACCCGCATAAGATAGATCCTGGGATGAGCCATTAAACAACCTGCAAACATTTTGACAATCCGAGAAAATGGTGATCTTTGTAAAACCTAACTCCTTTACCCACGAGAGAGCTTCTGTGAGAGCTTCAACCAAATGCGCATCATTCATACCACGAATAGGCCCATTTTTTGCAGCTACGAACTGTCCACTGTCATCTACCACAAACACCCCAAAATAAGCCTCATTTGTGTCACTAAATACAGCGGCGTCCACATACACATGCAACGTACCTGAGTTTGTCACTGAAGGAACATGCATGGGTATCACATTTTCAGCACTACTCATAACAAAGCCTGCCTCTCCCTGCCAATCCAATATGACATTAGCTACCTCATAAGAACATGAAATAGAATCCCAAGGTTTGCTATTCCATACCAGATCATTACGTCCCTTCCAGATACACCAGCAAGTCCCAAGCCATTTCGCCACAAGATTTATCTCCCTTTGCGCCAACCACTTCCCAAACCAAGATGCAAAGTCCTCATGCGTGTTTGGCACCGGGAAATTTGCATTAGTCCACAGAGACTGCACATTAGGACAATGTCGAAAAAGATGCATTACTGTTTCAGGTTCTTCTCGACATAAAGGGCATATAGTGTCCACATTCACCCTCCGACCTGCAAGAGCCGACATGGTAGGCAGAATACCCTGAATGCAGCGCCAATCAAAGTTGAGAACTTTAGGTGGGATTTTCAACCTAGCTCCATAAAGCACCCCAACCAGTAAACCATGGTGTCACCTCCTCATCTGCATTTAGTAGTCTATAACCAGCCTTCACTGAGTATAAGCCTCTCATATCATCCTTCCAGCACCAACTATCATCAAAGTCGGCAGCCACAGGAAACTTTAGGATCAAATCCACGTCTCGCTGGTTGAAAACTTGATTCAGCAACTCCACGTTCCAGTCTTTTGATATATAATAAATAAAAGAGCTTACTTTCATATTTCGAGACTGTGCAGTTGGAACAGATTGAACATAAGGGTCCTCCTTGTCCGGGAGCGCGCCAGGGGTGGTGCCACACACTTGTTGATTCTCTATTGCCAATCTGCTTAAAACATCCCTTTCGCAAAACATCCTGCCCGGCCAATATAGATCGCTAAGTGTAGCTCGGGTTATTACCAATAGTTGCATCCAGGAAATCGCAACAAGGATAGTACTTGGCTTTCAAGATCTTAGCCACCAACGAAGACGGATTAGTCAATAAACGCTAACCCTGCTTAGCCAAAAGAGCAATATTAAATCTACTGAGATGCTTAAAGCCCAAACCTTCATACGATTTTGGCTTACTCATCCGTCTCCATGCCATCCAGTGTATACCGGCAGCACTAGAACTGATTCATAATTTGCTCCAAATGCTCGCATAAGGTAGAGGGAAGATAGTAAATACTCATAGTATATGTCGACACTTTTGATTAAAATTTCCTTGCCTGCTCGGAATAAGATCTTTTTATTCCACCCCCTAAACGCTGCCGCAACTTATTTTCAATATAAGCAAAAACTTGTTTCTTGTTCCGTCCTATCCCAAGGGGCAAACCAAGATAGGTACCAATATTATCAACGGTTGCAACATTCAATAGTTAAGTCAAGGCATACCGCACATCCCCCCTTGTATTGCGACTGAATAAAATACAAGACTTGTCATAATTTACTGACTGCCCCGACATGATCTCATAAGTATTTAGACAATCCTTAACCATACACGCTTCCTGAGGAGTAACTTTAAAGAATAGTAAACTGTCATCGGCAAAGAAAAGATGGGAGATTCTAGGGGCCAGTGGGGGCCACTGCCCCCCCTCAACCCTTTGTTCTAATATGTAAGTATATGTATAAATCACAAAAGTGCTTAATAGATCAGTGGATTGAACCTTGAATATGATATAGAGTGTTTTAGGTTCGAAACCTACCAATAGTATTTTTATATGTTTTAGGCTTTTAGCTTCTTATCTTTATTCTAACTCTTCAATAAATTAAATGTATTCTTTTTAATTCTACTTTTTTTGCATGTATATTTTAGCTTCTTTTATTTATTTTAGCTCTTCTTACCATTCAATAAATTAAATATTTTTTAAGTTTACTTTTTTGAATCATTTACTTAATGTAGTCAACAAGTTTATATTATACTTCATCGTATTCAAATTAATTTAGAATAATTTAAAGTTGATCTAATTAAAAGAAAATTAAAAGTAAAGTATTTATGAATATAATGTCTTTTCTATTCAAACTATTTTATCTAATTATTATGCTTTATATTTTATCATAAATATTTTTATAACATTTCAAAGTGTTTTAAAATTTCATCCTATCCAAGTATAGTTTTGGCTAGGCCATTAACTATCTTGTAGTCTATCATAAATATTGTATTATAATTTATAATGTATTTGGACCATATTATAGATGTTTGATATTTTATCATTGACAATTCTAAAGTCGTGGCGAAATCTTCAAACAGAATTGTGAAAGATGCAATTTTTTCTTAGAAGTGAGATCTGGAGTTAAATACGCCCCCACTCACATTATTTTCTGGCTCCGCCACTGCTAGGGGCCCCTCTAGCTACTATACAATAGCTGGTGATTTTGAGTAGCCATAGTAAGGAGATGTGCCAACCCTTCCGCATATATAATGAAAAGATAAGGAAACAAAGGGTCCCCCTGCCTTAGGCCCCGCGAGGGTACTATGAAATCAGAAAGAACACCATTCATACCAACCTTATATCGGACTATCGTTACACAGTGCATAATGAGTGCAACCCATTTATGATCAAAGCCGAGCCTAACCATCATAGTCTCCAAAAACTGCCACTCCATCTTTATCATAAGTTTTCGCCATGTCCAATTTCAAGGCGCACCACCCTATATTTCCTTCACGTTTTCGGTTAAGATGGTGAATAACCTCTGATGCTATAAGAACATTATCGGTGATAAGACGCCTTGGGATGAACGCACTTTTATTGTAAGGAAAATGCATTTTTGGTCTCTTGTTTGTTTAGCATATTGAAATAAAGGACTTGTATCTTAATTTGTTTAAATATTTTCTCTAAATTGTTATCCAAGTTGTCAATTTAAGCTCTTATGTGAAAGAAGTGAGTAACACCATTTCCAATCATTGCTTTATGAGGTTATTCTTGCAATTTCACATTTCCTAATACTCCAAAATCTTAACAAGCCACCATTGCTAAAAAAACATCATGATTTTCTTGAACTTCCACATCATGTTGATGATAAATTAACGAAATTCTTGCACTTGTTTGTCAATTATACTTAAAAAATTCAATTAAGGAGGGATCAAAAAGGACGGAGATATTAGAGCCGTTGCAATAATGCCCCGAGGAAGCCACAGTTTGGAATAACATATGGAACAACTAATAAAATGTCTTTTTTTTTTTAATTGTACAAAAGGAAAATGTATTTTTGGTCTCTTGTTTGTTTAGCATGTTGAAAAAAAAAAAAAAAAAAAAAAAAAAAAAGACTTGTACCTTAATTTGTTTAAATATTATCTCTAAATTGTTACACAAGTTGTCAATTTGATCTCTCATGTAAAAGAAGTGACTAACATTGTTTCAAATCATCGCTTTTATGAGGGTGTTCTTGTAATTGCACATTTATCTAATACTTTTTCAAAGTTGTAACACCCCACCGCCCTTCAAAAAATTATTGAAATTCCACATCACGCTTATGACAAATCCACGTTACCCTTGCACTTGTTTTGTCATTTATACTTAAAGAGCTCATTTATGGAGGGATCGGGAAAAAAATGAGAGACTATGGTTGTTACAATAAAACTCTTATGAGAACACCATTTGAAATAACGTTTGGAACAAGTAATAAAATGTCAATTTTTTTTTTTGTATTGTACAAAGGGAAAATGCATTTTTGATATCTCAATTGTTTAACATCTATATCTATATATAATTAAAAGTAAAATCCTACTTCTACCATTTTCCCGTCCAAATTTAATGTATTAGTCAAATTATTTAATTATGAAAAAAACTTATTATATTGGTCAAAATATTTAATTATGGTAAAAACTTATTGTATTGGTCAAATCATTTAATTGTGGTAAAAACTTATTGTATTAGTCAAATTATTTAATTATGCTTATAAAATATTGTGTAATATATTATTGTATAGATTATATAATAAGTAGGAATACTATGTAAAGTACAAACAACGTAACTGGGGATAAAATATCTTTTATTATTATTATTATTATTATTATTATTGCGTAATATATTATAGATTTTATATATATATATATATATATATATATATATATATATATATATATATATATATATATATATATATATATATATATATATATATATATATATATTCCCGTCCAAACTTAAGGACAATTTAGTAATATCAATATTATGAATTAATTAGGAATAAGATTAATTAGGATATTAATATAATGACTTGATTAGGAATATCAATATAATGATTTGATTATGGCAATACCTTAAATAAATAAATACACTTTCCTCTTTGAAAAAATCTTACAAATTTATAATTCTCATATTTTTTTCACCTATAAATACAATGAGTCGATGACTAAAAAAATTATAAGTCTTCATTTTACATTGCATCCCTATTTTCCCTTGCAGGTGACTCTCTCATCACCGATTTATCAATTTAATTATTGTGGTTCAATAGCCGCTCAAACTAATATGCATATTTCAAAGCATTAAATGTACAATTTCTCTTCTAACTATTTCTATCTCTGTGAAAAAAGTTATTATTTTTTCATTTACATTATTTATTATGGATTTGTCCGGGTTGATGCCACCACAAACCAGATATAGTTGCTCCGACTAAGTCTATACAAAAAAGGTTTAATTTTTTTAGAAAAGTATTTTTTTTCGTATTATTTTTGTCTGTAATTGATCTTCCATAGTTTTTAATTATTGTTTTGTTTTTAAAATTTTGTATTATTTGTATTTTTTTTTCGTATTATTGCTTTGTTTAAAACAATAATTTTGTAATATTGTTTATATAATATATATTTTATTTCCAAGCATGGTTTTTGTTATTTGTGCGATGCAATGGTTACGGAGTTAGTAAGGGATACTACCCGAGTTCACTGTTTTTTGGTGACTTTGTAGTTAAGAAAGAAGCGAAAGCTACTGTCGAGAAGGCCAACGCAAAAAAAAAAAAAAAACAAAAAAAACAAAAAAACAAAAAAAAAAAAAAAAAACAAAACAAAAAAAAAAAACAAAACAAAACAAAACAAAAAAACAAAAAACAAAACAAAACAAAAAACAAAAAACAAAAAAAGATTCAGCTTCAAAACAAGTTATAGAGAAAAAAAAAAAAAAAATAGATGGCAAGATTCAGAAGAAGGTGGTGGAAAAAGGTTCCTCTTCATCTAATGAAGATACTTCTCCATATTCTGGAAAAAGAATTGAATGTCAGTAGATTAAAATATCTCTATATGTGCATGCTTAAATGTACCATTTAGTGTTTTTTGCTTTTATTGACCTAAACTTGATTTTCTGTAATTAAATTCTTATAAAAACCAATGTTCTTATATTTTTTGTTTTTAGAGTATGGATTATTTGTTTTTAGAGTATAGATTTTATATTTAAAATTTTAAATTTATATCTTTTGTTTAAATTGAAAGATTTAATGGTTTTACATTACTTTGAATATTCATTTGTTTCATTCGTTTATCCACACCATGTTCATATGTGAAATTATAGTATTTAAAAGAATATTAAAAAAATAATTATTAACTGAGAATAAAAACGGCACGAAATTTAAGCCTATTGAAATAGGAAATGACTATTAATAATTGACTGAAAATTAAAAATGCTTCAAAACTGACTCAAATGCAAAAAAAAAAAAATGAAATGAATATTAATACTTGATTAAAAAATAAAAATGAAATGAATATTAATACTTGAATATTAATGAATTACTGGAAAATATAAATTTTTGTTATGGAAATTAGGCCAATAGGAAAAGTAAATGAATATTTATACCTATATTAATAAGTTACTAAAAATATAAAAATTACTAGTATAAAATGTATTAATAAAAATGTACAATAAAGTTTGCATCTCAACCTTTTGTCGAGATGGAAAGAAATATTAATCGCGGTTATATATTTTATAAAACGTAAAGTTAGTGAAAATATATTAAAAAAGTGTTATTAATAATTAACTAATTAATTAATATGTATTAAAAAGAAATAATTGACTGAGAATAAAATTGACATGAAATTTAGGTCAATTGAAATAGAAAATGACTACTAATAATTGACTGAAAATGAAAAATGCTTCCAAACTGACTTAGTATATAGAAAGAATATTAATCTCGGTTATATATTTTATAAAATAAAAGTTACTGGAAATATAAAAAAAAATGTATATACATGTTGCTGAAATATGGTTATGTAAAGATATATATTTTAAAATGGAAAATGGAATAGAATCATTTAGTATCCACGAATTATAAGGAAAATTTTGTAATTAAAGATGAAAAAGGTTGTTTTAAAAAAAATGGAAAAGATTTTGCAATACGAGATGGAAATATAAGGATTAGCCGAAATGGAATGAATAATTGAATATTAATCGAGATGGAAATAAATAATTTTTACACCAAATTTTATTTTATACTAAGAATATAAGGATTGTGTAATTATAAGGTTTAGTCGAGTATGTCAAAAAAAAAAAAGGTTTAGTTGGGATGGAAAAAATATTAATCTCGATTATATATTTTATAAAATGTAAAGTTACTAGAAATATTTTAAAAAATCTGTATATATATGTTACTGGAAATATGGTTATGTAAAGATATATATTTACAAATGGAAAATTGAATAGAATCTTTTAGTATCCACAATTTGTAAGGAAATTTGTGTAATTAAAGAAGGAAATGTTCTTGCAATATGTATGAATGATTCAAAAGAAATTAATTATGACTGATTTTGTAGCGCACATCTTTATCCAAAATTATGGGACCTCATTACAATGGGTATATATAAAGATGTGTAATTATGTATAGAATGTGTAAGGAAGATTTTGTTTAAAGATGGAAAACAAATTAGACCAATTGGAAAAGGTAATGAATATTAATAATTAGTTTTTTCCCAAAATGGTCCATTGACTATTGCTCATTCTCGATTTTGCATTTTGACTTTCAATTGCACTAAATTTGGTCCCTCGACTTTCAAAAACTCACCAAATTTGGTCCTCCGTCAAGTTTTCCGTCAACTCAGTGTTAAAATGGAGGATATTTTCATCCTTTTATCTATTGTACACCTAATATACACTGAGAAATAGTCGACGGGCCATTTTCGGAATAGTCAAGGGACCATTCTGGGAAAAACTCGTTTTTTTTTTTTAAATTTCATTCTGTATATTTTCATTTTTAAACTCTATCAAATTAGAATTGTTGTAGATTTTTTTCACAAATATAAATAGTAAAAATTCCAACCTCAATTTTTTTTTTTTAACATTCTCTATAGCCTTTTTCCCTCTGTCTAAACATACAAATTTTTTCTCTATTCTTATCAAGTTTTACAGTAAGTTCCATAAATTTCATAAATACTCATATACGTTTTATTTTACACACACACACACACACACACACACATTTATATATATATATATATATATATATATATATATATATATATATATATATATATATATATATATATATATATATATATATATATATATATATATATATATATATATATATATAGAGGGTCCGGATCAGGTGAGGACCTAATCTTAGGTGAGGACGTGAGGACTAATCTAGACCATTAAATCAGAATGATGTATGATTGAGATCAAAAGAAACAAATCACACGGATTAAGAAAACAAATCCCTTTAAAATATTAAAATATATAAATTTAGGGTAAATCAATCTTATTAAAAGATGTGCATTCCTATACAAAATGTAGTGCATTCTTATACTGAGTGTTGTGCATCAATAACTTCATTGTTGTGCATTCAAACCCCGCCAAAAAATCATACAGTGAACATCCAATGTTCTACAATGCATTGAACTATGTGCTATAATGCACAACTCCCTAGCCTATAGTGCATAACTTACAATACTAGGTTGCACAATTAGCACACACGAATGCACAATCGTACTACCCAGACATTTATACATATACACGACAATCCAAATATAGACAATATTATACTCAAAAGAACATGCGAAAAAAAAATAAAAAATACTGATTAGTTTGCATGGGCGAACACTCAATCAATGATGAAGAAATTGCGGCTCCAAATTGCAACGGTGATGATCCAAGAAAATAGGAAACCAATTTGGCCAAGGATTATACATGCGTTCACACTTAAAAAAAATAGAAAAAGACACTATTATCCCACTTTAACAAAAAAGATCAATCCATGTCATCTCAAGAACTCAAATCTGGACCATCCAAATAAAAAAACAAACGCACAAGATTAGTCCTCACGTCCTCACCTAAGATTAGGTCCTCACCTGATCCGGATTATATATATATATATATATATATATATATATATATATATATATATATATATTCCGACATTTTGTCATTGACAAAGAAGTAAAGTGTACTTTTTAGTTCCGAGAAGTGCCAGAAGCACATCTCTAACTGAGAAGTGCGCCATCGACCTTATGACCAAAAAGTAAACTTACCTTCCGATCACAAACGAAAAAAACTTACCTTGGAATTCAAATTACATTGTTTGGTAGGGAGAAAAAGAATTATTAGGAATGAGACCGGGAGGTAAGTTTACTTTTTGGTCACAAGGCCGATGGCACACTTCTCAGTCAGAGAGGTGCTTCTGGCACTTCTCGGAACTAAAAAGTACACTTCACTTCTCAGTCAATTACAAAATGTTAGATTTTTTTTTTTTTTTTGGAAAATTGGATTGTGAGATATTAACTATTTATATTTGTGAAAAAAAAATTTTAAAACCATTCTAGTTTGATAGAGTCTAAAAATGAAAATATACACAATGAAATAAGAAAGAAACGAGATTTTCTTAAAATAGTCCATTGACTATTCCCAAAATGGTCCCTCGACTATTTCTCAGTGTATATTAGGTGTACAATAGGTAAAAGGACGAAAATGCCCTCCATTTTAACATTGAGTTGACGGAAAACTTAACGGAGGACCAAATTGGGCGAGTTTTTGAAAGTCGAGGGACCAGATTTGGTGCAATTGAAAGTCGAAATGCAAAATTGAGAATGAGCAATAGTCGATGGACCATTTCAGGAAAAAAAAAACTCCTTAATAATTTACTCAAAATTAAAAATGATCCCCATATATAATTCACTGAACAGATATTTAAAATCTCTAAAGTTTCAGCAACGGATGCGTACATCTACACATTGACTACGGATGCGTACATCTACACATTGACTATTAATTGGGCAATTATTTGATCAAATTCAAGCAATGGTAACATTAGACAATACAATCGATTCAACTCAATTTTTCAATTGCATTATATAATATTCGATGTAATAATTTATATAATTATATATCGATCCAAATATTATTAAAATATTTTAACAAATCCATTCCGTGCATCGCACGGGCAAAAATGCTGGTGTTGAAGTAGAAGAACTTGTCTTTTAATTTGTTTAAATTGTAATGCAAGTTGTCAATTTGATCTCTCATATGAAGGAATTGAGTAACATCATTATTAATCATCGCTTTATGAGGATGTTCTTGTAATACCACAGTTCTCTAATACTTTTTCAATTTATTAACACGCCACCCTTCAAAAAAGTATCATGATTTTCTTGAAGTTCCACATCATGCTGACAATGAATTCACGAAATCCTTGCACTTGTTTGTCAGTTATGCTTAAAGAGATCAATTAAGGAGGGATCAAAGAAGAAAGAGATATTAGAGCCGTTGCAATCAAGCCCCGAGGAAACCACAATTTGGAATAACATTTGGAACAACTAATAAAATGTTTTTTTTTTAATTAATTGTACAAAAGAAAAAAATGTATTTTTGGTCTCTTGTTTGTTTAGCATGTTGAAATATAACGCTTGTATCTTAATGTGTTTAAATATTACGGAGTATCTCTAAATTGTTATACAAGTTGTCAAATTGATCTCTCATGTGAAAGAAGTGACTAACATTGTTTCAAATCATCGCTTGTATGATGGTGTTCTTGCAATTTCATATTTATCTAATACTTTTTCAGAGTCTTAACACCCCACCCTTAAAAAAAGTCTTGAAATTCCACATCACGCTTATGACAAATCCATGTTACCCTTGCACTTGTTTTGTCATTTATACTTAAAGAGCTCAATTATGAGGGATCGGGAAAGAAGGAAAGACTAGGGTTGTTACAATAAAACCCTTATGGGACCACCATTTGAAATAACGTTTGGAACATGTGAACAACTAATTAAATGTCATTTTTTATTGTACAAAGGGAAAATGCATTTTTGGTCTCTCAATTGTTTAACATATTGAAGTAAAACTGTAAAAGAACTTGTCTTTTAATTTGTTTAAATATTTACATCTGAATTGTTATGCAAGTTGTCAATTTGATCTCTCATGTGAAGGAATTGAGTAACATCATTTCTAATCATCGCTTTATGAGGATGTTTTTGTAATTTCACATTTCTCTAATACTTTTCCAATGTGTGAACACGCCACTCTTCAAAAAAGTATCATGATTTTTTTGAAGTTCCACATCATGCTGACTGAGTAATATAATTCACGAAATCGTTGTATTTATTTGTCGATTATACTTAAAGACCTCAATTAAAGAGTGACGGAAAATGAGGAGTGATTAGGGCCATTACAATAAAGCTCTTACGGGACAACAATTCGAAAAATAACATTATTAATTTTTGAATAAATTAAAATATTAGTCTTACATTTCAACATAATAAACAACTGAATAATTAAAAATGTATTTTTTTTTCTCGTACAATTTGGAAATTACAATTTTACTTAAATGGAAATATTTGGAAATTAAGATCTACAAAATTAATTGTTGAATTCAATGTTAGATTTTGAAGATTAAATTTATCAATGCCAACTAGGAAGATTGAGGAGGTGAATTAACATAGAAGTGTTAAAAATGCAATGGAAGTTTCTCTCTCATCATCATCATCTCTAATGTGAACTCAATTTGTGGTTAGGTTTTTTGAGTATCCCAACAACCCGCCCGCACCGTCGCCCTTGAAATAGTAATAGTTAGAATTTATATGGTCTAGTTACTAGTTAGCACTTAAGTATCTTTTTCAAATAATAAAAGATTATTTGAGTTTCAATTTGTTGGGGTACGTTATCCCCCTAACGTAACCCATATATTAGGCTTGCCCAACAATTTAATTGTTCATAGTTTGTATAAAATAGGTGAAAGCTATTCATTCGAACCCCAACCCTAAGGGCCCCCATATCCTGACCCGACAAAACATTTGGAATGATGTAAATTATGATAACTCAACTGAACATGAACTGCAGAGGCTAAACTTTTGCTCACTGCACATAAGGAACCTCACTCACTTTGAGAGATTGTTCCCACACTGCTGCTGGTGAGACTCAATCCCTGGTCAAAGCTAGGGATAGAAATTTGCCCCGTCCCTAACGGGGATCCTCGACCCGACGGGGACGGGGACAGGGATGGGGATACCCCTCCCCGCCCCGCCCCGTCCCCGAATAATTATTTTAATTAAAATAAATAAATAAATAAATAAATATATATATATATATATATATATATATATATATATATATATATATATATATATATATATATATATATATATATATATATATATATACATATATATATAGGGTTGAGTTCAAATGAGGACAACAATATATAGAGGACTGTGAGGACAAATAATGGGCACACAACAATTTAATATCAGGCACACAATTTAATACATAATGACACACAAGAATATATGTAAACATCAGGTTTCGAACTCAGGCTCTATTAATTAACAAATCTATGCGCGCGACATACAAACTGTGACACACAACTTCATTCGGCCATGCACACGACATACATGCTAATGGTACACACTACATCTGTCCTCACAATCCTCTATAATATACTTGTCCTCATTTGAACTCAAGTGTATATATATATATATATATATATATATATATATATATATATATATATATATATATATATATATATATATATAAAAGATTTAAGATTTAAGATTTAAGTTTTTAATTTTTTACACTAATTTTAGATTTAGACTAAGAGTTGATCGGGATGGGGATTTCCCATTCCCGCCTAATTCCCCGCGTGGACGGGGATGGGGGCTACTTTCAATTTCCCGCCCCCGCCCCGCCCCGTTGCCATCCCTAGTCAAAGCTACATAGTTTGCTAGATAGTTGGCAAATTGGACGAACATTCATGTAATTAAGACAATTCAAATTATTCAAAAAGTGTAATTGTATACTCCTCCATCCCATTTTATGTATCTAGTTCGGTTAATGAGACTTGATTGAATTTATTTTTAATCCAATTTTTCAAAATATTAAATTTAGTATTAGTATATAAAATTTATATATTTAGAAATTACACTAAAAGTACTATTAAGCACAACCAATCAAATTTAAAAATAAGTAAAAAATAATAAAGAAAATAAACAAAGAAGAAAAAATTGGGTTGACCAATGAATAGTAAGTATTATAGATAAAATTGGACAGATGGAATATATACTAGTACAAACTCACATTCATTATATTTTTGATATGGGACAAAGGTGTTGGGAAAAATCTCACTTACTGTGACAATGAAAATCACAGACCAGACATGGTCCACAAATACAATAACACAATAGCCCAAAATAAATAACAACGAAAAGAGCACAAGATTTACGTGGAAAATCCAACAAACTCCCCCTCCCGACTATGTGGAAGATATCGCCATCCCGGGGATAGAAAAACAAACCACTGCTCCCCTGCATAGGTAATTCGATAGCTTGAAGTAGATTTTGTGGTATCAATGTTTCCTTCCATATCTGAATCAGCGTACCCGGTAACAATATGTACTCATATACGTTATATATATATATATATATATATATATATATATATATATATATATATATATATATATATATATATATATATATATATATTCGAACATTTTGTCATTGACCGAGAAGTGAAGTGTACTTTTTAGTTCCGAGAAGTGCCAGAAGCACCTCTCTGACTGAGAAGTGCATCATCGGCCTTGTGACCAAAAAGTAAACTTACCTTCCAATCACAGACGAAAAAAAATACCTTGGAATTCAAATTACATTGTTTGGTAGGGAGAAAAAGAATTAGTAGGAATGAGACCGGAAGGTAAGTTTACTTTTTGGTCACAAGGCCGATGGCGCACTTCTCAGTCAGAGAGGTGCTTTTGGCACTTCTCGGAACTAAAAAGTACACTTCACTTCTCAGTCAATGACAAAATGGTAAGATTTTTTATTTTTTTTTTGAAAAATTGACATAATTTAGCCTGCAATGTCATTATATTAGTTCCATTCCATTAATAAACGTACATTTGAAAACGAAACTTTATTACCAATGTATGTTCAAAAAATAAAAATGTTGTTTTCAACGATATAAATAATATTTAATGTGATACATAATGATCGATTGGCTATTGAACTTTTAGTATGATTACATATATATATATATATATATATATATATATATATATATATATATATATATATATATATATTTATTTATTTATTTATTTATTTAAAGATAAAAATAAAACGTATATGAGTATTTATGAAATTTACGGAACTTATTGTAAAACATTTGGTTAAAATAGAGGAAAAATTTGTATGTTTAGACAGAGGAAAAAGTCTATAGAGAAAGTTAAAAAATTTTGAAGTTGGATTGTGAGATATTAACTATTTATATTTGTGAAAAAAATCTAAAACAATTCTAATTTGATAGAGTCTAAAATTGAAAATATACACAATGAAATTAAAAAAAAAAAAAAAAAAAAAGAGTTTTTCTCAAAATGTTCCATTGACTATTCTCAAAATGGTCACTTGACAATTTCTCAGTGTATATTAGGTGTACAATAGGTAAAAGGATGAAAATACCCTCCATTTTAACATTGAGTTGACTGAGAACTTAACGGATGACCAAATTGGGAGAGTTTTTGAAAGTCGAGGGACCAGATTTGGTGCAATTGAAAGTCGAAATGCAAAATTGAGAATGAGCAATAGTTGAGGGACCATTTCGGAAAAAAACTCCTTAATAATTTACTCAAAATTAAATATGATCCCCATATATAATTCATTGAACAGATATTTAAATCTCTAAAGTTTCAGCACCGGATGCGTACATCTACACATTGACTACGAATGCGTACATCTACACATTGACTATTAATTGGGCAATTATTTGATCAAATTCAAGCAATGATAACATCAGACAATACAATCGATTCAACTCAATTTTTCAATTGCATTATATAATATTCGATGTAATAATTTATATAATTATATATCGATCCAAATATTTTTAAAATATTTTAATAAATCCATTCCGTGCATCGCACGGGCAAAAATACTAGTGTTGAAGTAAAAGAACTTGTCTTTTAATTTGTTTAAATTGTTACGCAAGTTGTCAGTTTGATCTCTCATGTGAAGGAATTGAGTAACATCGTTTCTAATCATCGCTTTATGAGGATGTTCTTGTAATACCACATTTCTCTAATACTTTTTCAATATATTAACACGCCACCCTTCAAAAAAGTATCATGATTTTCTTGAAGTTCCATATCATCCTGACAATGAATTTACGAAATCCTTACACTTGTTTGTTAGTTATACTTAAAGAGCTCAATTAAGGAGGGGTCAAAGAAGAAGGAGATATTAGAGCCGTTGCAATAAAGCCCCGAGAAAACCACAATTGGGAATAACATTTGGAACAACTAATAAAATGTTTTTTAAAAAAAAAAAAAATTAATTATACAAAAGAAACAAATGTATTTTTGGTCTCTTGTTTGTTTAGCATATTGAAATAAAAGGACTTGTATCTTAATTTGTTTACTCTAAATTGTTATACAAGTTGTCAAATTGATCTCTCATGTGAAATAAGTGACTAACATTGTTTCAAATCATCGCTTGTATGATGGTGTTCTTGCATTTTCATATTTATCTAATACTTTTTCAAAGTCTTAACACCCCGCCTTTATAAAAAGTCTTCAAATTCCACATCACGCTTATGACAAATCCATGTTACCCTTGCACTTGTTTTGTCATTTATACTTAAAGAGCTCAATTATGAGGCATCGGGAAAGAATGAAAGACTAGGGTTGTTACAATAAAACCCTTATGGGACCACCATTTGAAATAACGTTTGGAACACGTGAACAACTAATAAAATGTCAATTTTTATTGTACAAAGGGAAAAATGCATTTTTGGTCTCTCAATTATTTAACATGTTGAAGTAAAAGAACTTGTCTTTTAATTTGTTTAAATATTTGCATCTGAATTGTTATACAAGTTGTCAATTTGATCTCTCATGTGAAGGAATTGAGTAACATCATTTCTAATCATCGCTTTATGAGGATGTTCTTGTAATTCCACATTTCTCAAATACTTTTTCAATGTGTGAACACGCCACTCTACAAAAAAGTATCATGATTTTTTTGAAGTTCCACATCATGCTGACTGAGTAATGTAATTCACGAAATCCTTGCATTTGTATGTCATTTTTACTTAAAAGTGTTCAAATAAAGAGGGACGGAAAATGTGGAGAGATTAGGGTCATTACAATAAAGCTCTTACGGGACCACAATTTGAAAAATAACATTATTAACTTTTGAATAAATTAAAATATTAGTCTTACGTTTCAACATGATAAACAACTAAATAATTAAAAATGTATTTTTTTTTCTCATACAATTTGGAAATTACAATTTCACTTAAATGAAAATATTTGGAAATTAAGATCCACAAAATCAATTGTTGGATTCAATGTGAGATTTTGAAGATTAGATTTCTCAATGCCAACTAGGTAGATTGAGGAGGTGACATTATTAACATAGAAGTGTTAAAAATGATCCTCATATATAATTCACTGAACAGATATTTAAAATCTCTAAAGTTTAAGCACCGGATGCATACATCTACACATTTACTACGGATGCGTACATCTACACATTGACTATTAATTGGGCAATTATTTGATCAAATTCAAGCAATGATAACATCAGACAATACAATCGATTCAACTCAATTTTTCAATTGCATTATATAATATTCGGTATAATAATTTATATAATTATATATCGATCCAAATATTCTTAAAATATTTTAACAAATCCATTTCGTGCATTGCACGGGCGAAAATACTAGTGTTGAAGTAAAAGAACTTGTCTTTTAAGTTGTTTAAATTATTATGCAAGTTGTTAATTTGATATCTCATGTAAAGGAATTGAGTAACATCATTTCTAATCATCGCTTTATGGGGATGTTCTTGTAATACCACATTTCTCTAATACTTATTCACTGTATTAACATGCCACCCTTCAAAAAAGTATCATGATTTTCTTGAATTCCACATCATGCTGATGAGTAATTCACGAAATCCTTGCACTTGTTTGTCGGTTATACTTAAAGAGCTCAATTATGAGGGATCGAGAAAGAAGGAAAGACTAAGGTTGTTACTATAAAACCTTTATGGGACCACCATTCGAAATAACGTTTGGAACACGTGAACAACTAATAAAATATCATTTTTATTGTACAAAGGGAAAATACATTTTTGGTCTATCAATTGTTTAACATGTTGAAGTAAAAAGAATTTGTCTTTTAATTTGTTTAAATATTTGCATCTGAATTGTTATGCAAGTTGTCAATTTGATCTCTCATGTGAAGCAATTGATTAACATCATTTCTAATCATCGCTTTATGAGGATGTTCTTGTAATTTCACATTTCTCTAATATTTTTTCAACGTGTGAACAAGCCACTCTTCAAAAAAGTATCATGATTTTCTTGAAGTTCCACATCATGCTGACTGAGTAATGTAATTCACGAAATCCTTGCATTTGTTTGTCGATTATACTTAAAAGAGCTCAAATAAAGAGGGACGGAAAATGAGGAGAGATTAGGGCCATTACAAAAAAGCTTTTACGGGACCACAATTCAAAAAATAACATTATTTACTTTTGAATAAATTAAAATATTAGGCTACGTTTCAACATGATAAACAACTGAATAATTAAAAATGTATTTTCTTCTCATACAATTTGGAAATTACAATTTTACTTAAATGGAAATATTTGGAAATTAATATCCACAAAATCAATTATTGGATTCAATGTTAGATTTTGAAGATTAGATTTCTCAATGCCAACTAGGTAGATTGAGGAGGTGACACTATTAACATAGGAGTGTTTAAAATGATCCCCATATATAATTCACTGAACAGATATTTAAAATCTCTAAAGTTTTAGCACCGGATGCATACATTTACACATTTACTACGAATGTGTACATCTACACATTGACTATTAATTGGGCAATTATTTGATAAAATTCAAGCAATGATAACATCAGACAATACATTCGATTCAACTCAATTTTTCAATTGCATTATATAATATTCGATGTAATAATTTATATAATTATATATCGATCCAAATATTTTAACAAATCCATTCTGTGCATCGCACGGGCAAAAATACTAGTGTTGAAGTAAAAGAACTTGTCTTTTAATTTGTTTAAATTGTTACGCAAGTTGTCAATTTGATCGCTCTTGTGATGGAATTGAGTAACATCATTTCTAATCATCGCTTTATGAGGATGTTTTTGTAATACCACATTTCTCTAATACTTTTTCAATGTATTAACACGCCACCCTTCAAAAAAGTATCATGATTTTCTTGAAGTTTCACATCATGTTGACAATGAATTCACGAAATCCTTGCACTTGTTTGTCAATTATACTTAAAGAGCTCAATTAAGGAGGGATCAAAGAAGAAGGAGATAGTAGAGCCGTTGCAATAAAGCCCCGAGGAAACCGCGATTGGGAATAACATTTGGAACGACTAATAAAATGTCTTTTTTAAAAAAAAAATTAATTGTACAAAAGAAAAAAATGAATTTTTGGTCTCTTGTTTGTTTAGCATGTTGAAATAGAAGGACTTGTATCTTTATTTATTTAAATATTACGGAGTATCTCTAAATTGTTATACAAGTTGTCAAATTGATCTCTCATGTGAATTAAGTGACTAACATTGTTTCAAATCATCGCTTGTATGATGGTGTTCTTGGAATTTCATATTTATCTAATACGTTTTCAAAGTCTTAACACCCCACCCTTAAAAAAAGTCTTGAAATTCCACATCACGCTTATGACAAATCCATGTTACCCTTGCACTTGTTTTGTCATTTATACTTAAAGAGCTCAATTATGAGGGATTGCGAAAGAAGGAAAGAATAGGGTTGTTACAATAAAACCCTTATGGGACCACCATTTGAAATAACGTTTGGAACACGTGAACAACTAATAAATGTCATTTTTTATTGTATAAAGGAAAAATGCATTTTTGGTCTCTTAATTGTTTAACATGTTGAAGTAAAACTGTAAAAGAACTTGTCTTTTAATTTGTTTAAATATTTACATCTGAATTGTTATGCAAGTTGTCAATTTGATCTCTCATGTGAAGGAATTGAGTAACATCATTTCTAATCATCGCTTTATGAGGATGTTCTTGTAATTTCACATTTCTCTAATACTTTTTCAATGTGTGAACACGCCACTCTTCAAAAAAGTATCATGATTTTCTCGAACTTCCACATCATGGTTACTGAGTAATATAATTCACGAAATCCTTGCATTTGTTTGTCGATTATATTTAAAGAGCTCCATTAAAGAGGAACGGAAAATGAGGAGAGATTAAGACGATTACAATAAAGCTCTTACGGGACCACAATTCGAAAAATAACATTATTAATTTTTGAATAAATTAAAATATTAGTCTTACGTTTCAACATGATAAACAATTGAATAATTAAAAATGTATTTTATTTTTTCTCATACAATTTGGAAATTACAATTTTACTTAAATGGAAATATTTGGAAATTAAGATTTACAAAATCAATTGTTGGATTCAATGTTAGATTTTGAAGATTAGATTTTGAAAATGCCAACTAGGTAGATTAAGGGGTGACATTAACATAGAAGTGTTAAAAATGCAATGGAACTTTCTCTCTCATCATCATCATCTGTAATGTGAACTCAATTTGTGTTTAGGTTTTTTGAGTATCCAAACAACCCGCCCGCACCGTCGCCCTTGCCCTGCCCCCACACCCAAATCCACGATCTCCAAACCGGCATTTCAAAACCCCTTTTTCTTTTTCTGATTAATTTATATATATGTGTTTTTGTTTTTGGTTTTCACAGTCATAGAAAGAACAAAACTCTCTCTTTCTCAAGGCGAAGTAGAAGCAGTTGATTTTGATTTTTTTTTTTTTTGTTCTTTTTTGTTCTCTTTGTACTTACAAAAATGGATTCTCAAGATTCCCAACTCCCCCTGCCCCACCACCACCACCACCACCATCACCCCCCAACCCTCCACCACCCGCAGCCGCAATTCCACCACCACCACCACCAACAAAACCACCACCAACAACAACCCGGGGGGCCCACCATGATGGTGGCGCCACCCCAACAACCCAACTCCTACGCCTCCATGCCCAACAACGTCTCCGCCCACAACAGCGCCATGATGCACCACCAGCAGCACCAGCAGCATCATCATCAGCAGCAGCAATCTCAGCAAAACCCTCGCTTTCCGTTCAATTCCATGATGGGTGCGGGTTCGGGTCCGGGTCCCGCTCCTAAACCCGCCGCCGCAGCCACCATGGATTACTCCGATGGCTCTTCCCCTGGGGCTTCCGGTTTCAGCATTGAGCCCGCCAAGAAGAAGAGGGGCCGGCCTAGGAAGTACTCCCCTGATGGTAACATTGCTCTGGGCCTCTCTCCTACGCCGGTCACTCCGATTTCTTCATCCATGGTAGCCCACCCTGACTCTGCGGCCGCCGGGGCCGGCTCTAGCGCCGCCGCCACTCCCTCCTCGGAGAATCAGGTCAAAAAGGCTCGAGGTCGGCCTCCGGGCTCCGTAAAGAAACAAATGGACGCTCTTGGTATGCTGACTATTATTTCCCTAAATTTGGTTGTGACTTCATAGTTAATACCTTAAATTATGATTGAGAGTTGTTTTTGGTTCACAGGTTCTGCTGGAGTTGGTTTCACACCCCATGTAATTACTGTAGAACCCGGAGAGGTAAAATTTTTCTCATGATGATGATAGATACACATTTATTTTGCTCAAATCTACTAAATGTATCTATTATCTGAAAGACTGAAACTGTATGTTTCTGTATTTGCTTGATGAGGATCTACCTTTGTTGCATTTGCTTGTATCTTATTCAATTGTTTTCTTATTTTTCATCTGATAAGTAAAGGAAATGCCTTTACTTATGACTTTATGAGGTCAGTGGAATATGGAAACAGAAGTGTAATTACTATGATTGTGCATATTACTTGGCTGGGTGAGAGAAATAAAGGATCTACATTGGTTGCATTTGATTTTTGCTCTGAAAAGATTAGTAGTTTTCTGGCTCACTTCATTGGCTTTTTTTAGTCTTTAGATATGCAGAACCAAACAATTTTCATTTGGAAGTGTTGAGTCTGTAGGTTTGGTTAGTCTTTTCATTGTCCTTTCCTCCTTTTACGGAGCAGCTATTTGTCAGTGTAATTAACACCAAGGAACTGAATCGTTTTCGTTTGGAAGTCTCAAGTTCATTGAATATTCTCATCAATATTCATACTGGTTTCACTTCAGATTTCATAAAATGGTTTGTCAAGTGAGAGTTTGAGGAAGATGGGCGAGGGAAGTGTTCCTTCTATTTATTTATTTATTATTATTTTTCAAGAAGTGGGGAAGTATCCCCTGCTGTTCTACTCTAATTACTTCATTGGTGTATGTGTATCGTTGCTTCTTATCAGTAAGTTGAACAGACATGCGTTTTCCATTTCCTTTTGGTGCTAATAGATCCATCTTTCTTTGTACTTGTGAATTGGTTTTTTTTTTTTTTTTTCCACAATCAGTGTGTTCAAAGTGGAGCCTGAGTGAAGGAGCAAACAACAATTTTTTGCATTTATAAAGTTGAAACCACATGTCCATAACTGTTCTATTTTCAAGCATGTTGAGGGAAGAGGTTTAATTTGCAAAATTAACAGCTGCCACTTGTCTGCAATTTAGTTTCTACTCCCGATAGTATTGCTGTTAAACAAGTCAAATGGTTTTGTTTGGTCAAATTATGGCAACATGCTATTTAACACACTATCTTTTAGACAGTGGTCTTCTCGAGGTCAGTTTGAAATGCTTGTAATTTGGTGTGTGTAACCTGCTCGTTTTTTAGGCTTTGCTTGTAATTTGGCATGTAGACTACCTTGTGAACTACCCTTTATTTTTATAGGGCTTGATACAGTTGCATACTTATTTACTTGATTGCACCTTTTGCTTATTTGATCCTATTGATCCAATTACTCTACTTTTCTACCTTTTGCTTAGAAGCAATTCCATAAGTTTGATAATCACTTCTATATGATTGTTTGATTGGTTTGACTATCTTTTAGCCATTATGATCCATGATTCATCCCTGATTTTGTTTGTAGTGTTTTGTGGAAGTTTTGGTTGTCTAACTGGAGTAAGCATTACATGCTAATAGGTTCATTGTATTGTGATCCTTTGATTGGTTTGGCGTGTGATTTTAATGATTTAGGTAATTAGGTGTGGACACTAGATGCAAAGGGTAACTTGTATGAAAGCGGTTTTTTCCCTTCATGGGACATACACTGCGTGCTTGTTGGTTTATTTGGTAAACGAGAAGATTGATTTGCCTCTTGCATAAGGAAGACCTTTGGTTGTCTAGCCGTCTCTGCCAATGAGTAATAAAATAAAAGATTTGTTATTCTTAGTTAAATGTATGTTGTGATAACCAGCTTGATTGGCGTGAGTGGCCATGCGCTCTCATCCCTTAAGAGAGGTCGGGAGTTCAAACCCCCTCTCGTATGGAAAAACCAATCTGGCCAGCACTTTGCCCCTTAATTGGGCCGGCCCGGTGCGAATGGGGATTAGTCTGAGTATGGTACGGGCTTAAAGGTGTCTCCTACAGTTAGGGTCTGCTCTGGACACCTCATGACCTGGCCAAAAAAAAAAATGTATGCTGTGATTGCTGTCCATCATATTGCGTCTTGTTGGTTGGGTTTCTATTGCTCTTAGATTTCACTTTTCGTCAGAGTTTGAGAGTGTCAAATCGATAATGCATTATGTAACTTGAATGCTACTACCTCGATCTTCTGGCATATGATTTGATGCTAATCCGAGGATTGTTGTTATATATTGCAGGATGTAGCTTTAAAGATAATGGAATTTTCACAACAAGGACCGAGAACAGTTTGCATTCTTTCTGCAATCGGTGCCATTTGCAACGTTACCCTTCGTCAACCGTCAACTGGCGGTGGCACTGTGACATTAGAGGTCTGTTTGCAGTTACATCTGTTTTGACGTTTCTATATAAGGATATACTATAGAATTTATATTGCCAAGTCATGCTTAATGTCCTCATGTTGGGCTCGGTATGCCTTTGTGCTAAAGTTAGAAGTTTGAGCTTTGCCGATATTTATATAGATAACATATTAGTTTTTTCCCTACTCATTACACCAAAATTAGAAGGTACCATAATTAGTTTAGGCGGCAACTTCTATCTATACATGAGTCCCCTACGGTTTCTTTTTACAGATCTGCTTATAGATTTCCAACAAACTACAATCTTTGAAAAATCTTTTGATTAGTGTGTTATATGTCATAATATTTTTCATTGTATTATTATGACAAATTCTAAGGTGTTGATTGGCACTTGTGTGTTTTGTACTGGGTACAACTATATGGGTTTTGTACCTTGACACGTGCCGATCTGCATTGTACACTTTCGGTTATTGTTGTTATTATTATTATTATTATTATTATTATTATTATTATTATTTACTTGTATCGAGGAAAGCAATAATCCTGGGCTTCCCCTTTACAAAAGCAACCTACTTTTAATAGATGGAGCCATATTAGGTACAAAGTTAAAAATGCTAATCAAAATAAAACAATTGCTTCTTTTCGGGACATTCTAAATTTGTTTCTTTCTCTTTCATTTGTTTTAACGTGTTTCCAACTTTATATTACTGTTTTCTGTTGTCTATGGCAAGTTCCAAAAAGCTTGTAACAATTTATTCAACGAGGCCATCCGCTTTTTTTGGTTTCCACAATGTATTGATGATATCCTGTGTGCAGTTGTCGTGCAGATCTGCAGCTTTTCTTAGCATACTAGTCTGACGAGAAATGTTGGTTAATTTCTTACCTGCAGGGCCAGTTTGAAATCATCTCGTTATCAGGCTCGTTCTTATTTTCGGAGAGCGATGGCCACCGCATGCCGAGTGGCTTGAGTGTGTCATTGGCCGGGGCCGATGGCAAAGTTGTAGGTGGCGGAGTTGCCGGGACGCTGAAGGCGGCGTCACAAGTACAGGTATTGTAGTGTCTACTCTTCTTCGGTTTGTCGATATGATATTCATATAGTCTAATGTGCGATTCTCTACCAGCTGATTGTGGGCAGCTTCATAGCTGACGGGAAAAAGCCCAAGTATAAGCCGTCCTCCACACCACTGCCCCAAGCCCAATCAAATATGCTAAATTTCAGCGCTCAAGCTGCAGAAGCCGCCAGCCCTTCCGAGGATGCCTCGAGCGCCTCTTCTGACGACAATGGCGGTGGGACTCCTCTTAACCGTGGGCCTCCAACGTACGGTAACGCTAACCAGCCAGTTCCGACGATGCAGATGTATGCAAACATGGGCTGGCCAAATTCCACCGTCAAGATGCATCATCCTTAATTCCTTCTTGCTCGACTAGTTAGATGATCTTGGCGGGGAAAAAAAAAAAGGCTAACAGGTGTATGTTCATTCAACTTCTAATCTATATATTGCCTTCCCCATCGTTACTCTTACTCTTTTGTTTTCCCTAGATTCACCGAGAGCCCGAGAATGGTTTTCTTTGCGGCGACATATTGATATCTGTGTTTGCATTTTTAGTTGACATATGGTTGAATGTTTTGTATGTGATTGTTCTTTGTAAAACATGTTTTAGGAGTTGTAGTTGTAAGTCTTTCAAGTAGGCTTGAATATAGTTTCCATACCAGCAGCCATGGGATTATTTTTAGGGCCATAACTTAATTTTTTGAATTATTTGATTAAGTTTTTGGAGAGTTTTTTTTTTGTGGGATTCGGGCGAAATTAAAAAGAAGATAGAAATTAAAAAATAAATAAAATAATTAGAGCGATTGTTAGTTGATAGTCTAGTGAGTGCATGTTATGTGCAGCATGTGTGCACTTTGGGTGAAATTTCATGTTATGTGCAGCATGTGTGCACTTTGGGTGAAATTTACATGAAATGCACTGTTATTTGTTATTCTCTGTATTTATATTTATTTATTTTAGCAAATTGTGAAATATTATTAAGGATTGTAAGCTAAAAAGCAAAAATAGATGTTAACTGTTGAAATATATATATATATATATATATATATATATATATATATATATATATATATAACTTCAATGTAGTTTGAGCTGTATTGATAAGTTAGTAATCTTATATAACAGAGCATTAAATAATAAGATTAATAGTTAAGTATATTTAAAACACATAATATACACCGATATATTTATGTTTACTTGTTAAAAGAAAATCAGACTTCATATAAGCAGTATACTATTGTATTGAAAATTGTATATATGGTTTGATAATAATTGGACTTTAAAACAATTTTAATGCATTACCAAAGTAGATCTTTACCAAAGTATCCATGTGGACGTGTGGTCATGTCACCACTAGGTATCCAAGAATGAACTACTATGTGTTTAGGAATGCATTACGGTGGTGCATTTGTGTATTTTATTCTGGTGCATTTCTGAATATGATATGGTGCATTTATGTATATCTAATGGTGCATGATCACATGTCCTAGGGTTGTGAATTTTTGTGGTGCATTTGTACATTCTTGAATATGTTATGCATTTATGCATATCAAATGGTACAATCCGCATGTAAAGGCCTAACTAATTTTAGTTGGCGCGAGTGACTGTACTTTCATCTTTTAAGAAAGGTTGAGAGTTCAAAATCCCCCTGTTGTATAGAAAAATTAATATGACTAGCACTTTGTTCTTTAATTGAGTCGATTTGGTTCGAACGAGGATTAATTTAAGTATAGTATGATACAAAATAACATATAAAACAAAGGATAACATTCATTAAATCATATGAGAAATAAATATATCCTAAATAAAAGTATGAGGAATGAAAGCCATTCCATACGATCAGTCAAAGAAATAACATGCTTAGCTATCACATAAGCAACCTAATTTGTAGATCGCTTGGCAACCAAAAAAATTGAAATAATAAATTTCCCTTTTTAAGTAATGCAAAATTTAGCAGCTGACCTAACAAACATGAAGAAAGCGGCATTTGGGCAATGATTGTCGTTTGGTGTTTAGGAGTTGGGTCGGCCGTTTTCGGAATCTTTTTCCGGCAAAACATCACGCCGCGATTTTAAGGTCTAAGTTAAGACGTGTAACCACCGCAATTGAAGACTTAGCTTGTAACAATAATTTGCTTCTTGTCTTCGTATTTAATTTGTATATATCACATAGAAAATCAATATATTTTAAATCTCTAAATACGACTGAATTACATTAATTGTTTAGTTTGGAGAATTAAAACCACGACGTGATTAAAATATTTTAAAATCATTTATCTTCATGTCTAACATGAGTGACTCTCCTGTGATTGTCTCAACTCTCACGGATCCTTAACGGTAAGACTACGGATTATATCGAAATGAAATGTAATACTTATATTGAAAAAATAATACTAATCAAGAATAAAATGTTTGTTACTCATAGAAAAAATATAATACTTTTAAATTAAAATGTAAACATATTATATTTTCCTCAAAATTATTACACTTCATAAATTGCTATTACCAAGCACAAAATCTAATTGCTAAAGTCAAGCACAAAAGTGTGCATTGAATACACCCTACCTTGTGACCCTGATAAAGGACTAGGAAGTAAATCAGCCTAACTTGTCCATAATTAACCGACACAAACTAAGAAGGCCAATAGGTTGTTCTCATTGTGAGTCAATTTTTGGAACCTAGCATTCTTAGCTTATTGCTTGGTAGTCCCTATATTCTAGACTTATTATCAATGTTGTAAAAATCGGCCTAGGCGGTCGCCTAGGCACTGACTAGTCGCTAGGTGCTCTAGGCCTAGGCAATTTCAGACCTAGGCGGCTTTTAGTCGGTTGACAGACTAACCCATAAGCGCCGACTCAGTCGAGTTGAGCACCTAAATCCGCCGAGTTGGGCGCCTAACTCTACCGAGTCGGTGCCTAACTCGGCCTAGTTGGCACTCAACTTGGTCGTGTGATTTTTTATTTTTTATTTTGCCTGCTTGGTTACTCTTCTTCTATATTTCTCCCGCCACATACTCAACTAACTATCTAACATATGCAATTGAATAGTTTGGGGGATTATAACAGTCTAACAACTAACTATTTAACATATGCAACGTTGCTTATTATATTCCCAGGTGTCCTTAGACTCCGAAATCCAAGTTCAATGAATAAATATAACAAACAAATTGAAACAAAAGTAATTTTCTTCTAACCACCTTGAGAAAATGGCAGTTCCAGTTCATTAGTTTTACTAAAATTGTAGACTCAGTCTATAAATTATTACTTTATACAAAATTCTTATTAATTATGTTGAAAGAGGTAATTTCAACCCATTACTTATAGATTTTGTTAACATTAACAATTTATTTTAAATTTCAAATACTAAAAGGCAAATTGATTATTTTGTAAAAAATTTTAAAACTCTGATCCATGAGTCTTCATATATACGCTACTCTTATGCAAAACCTTCGCTAAATACTGTCGAGAAATCTGAGAAACAAAAATGACAAGCAGGATTTTACCTTTGGTAAGTTTTGCAATTGTCTATGGTTTGTAATAATGTAATTTATGTTTTAAAATTATGTACTTTATGAGTTATAAAAATGTATTTTTAGTAAGCTCTCAGATGTTGATGAACTAGCCATTATGTTTTAAGATAATAGACATTATGAGTTAGAATAATGTACTTTATGTGTGAGAATAAAGAACCTTCTGCAACCCAACAGGGTAGCTCAAGTGGCAAATGAGCTTTCTTTGTGGGGGAGAATTCAGAGATAATTTGGGTTCGATTCCCACAAGTGACGATTCCCTCTGTGCCAACTTCTATGCCTCTCGGAGCGAATCGGGTGGACCTGAACTATTAAACGGATAGAGAAAGACTTGGACCATATTGTGGTTTACATCAAAAAAAAATTAACGGTGCCGTCTCTTCTTAAATGAGGATACATCGTTGTTTTGACTATGTGAACTACGGTCTACACAATAACGATTGACACCCACGGAGTTTGACTTTTACTCGAAAAAATTTAGTTCAAACTTTTTAATATACGCGCGGCTTCTATAAGGTATGATTTGTCCATATAATTATACTTATATTAAAAGCGATCATTTAAATTATATATAGTCCAAACTTTGGCGTAATCCATTTGCCAGTTGGCCGAAAGGAGGGTAGAAGGGAGATGAAATTGATATAGACATTTCAACTTAAAGTCTACCAAGATTGGTGGTTAATTAGGGTTGACTGACAGAGTCCACCACACGTGATACTTAATACGCGTCAATCACAGCGCACCCCTCCACGGCGGCGGTTGGTGTTGGTTAGCCGGAAACCTAACCATGGACTTTCATGTTAAACTTTGACTCCAAAAAAACCGCAAGGTTTTATTAGTAAGTCTTTTATGAAAATCTTTAGTTATAAGTTTAATTAAGTTTCACTAAAAATGACCCTTATGGTCGGTGACATGAATTATTGACTCTTCTAAATGGGAAGTTATAGTTTAAATCTCAGTGAGAGCGGTATTGACTTTTTTTGTGTTTCAATAGAGGTATGATATTGACTTTTTGTGTATGAGAGAAGAGATACTACATACATTATAACAGAGTTAGTACTACATACTCAACAAAAAAAGTTTCACTAGAAATAAGACTGACTCAACCTAATGAAGCACACAGAGTCAACAACGCCTCGACTGAAGCTCGATCTCATGACCTTCCACATGGGAGATGTCACTACATGTCATCTGAGCACAAGGTGAGAGGTCCAATTGAAATTTTACTATGAATAATTTAAGTGAGGCATTCATATATAAGAATGTCATTGGAACCCTAGTATATATAGATTAATGGTGTAGTAATAATTCTATAAGGATTTGTGGGTTACAATTCTATTAAGACTTTTAAGATAAGACTTTAGTATTAGAATTAGACTAATGTTGTAATTATAATTCTATATTAGACTTTAATATTATCCCATTTTCACGTGATAGGCAATATAAATGGTGAATTAATGGGATTTATAATAATATTAATGGAGAAGATAATATTTAATGAAAAAATTAACGGATAATTATATAATTAAGGATAAATTAAGAAATTTCATGGAAAAATTTAAAAATGAACAATCTAAACTATTCATTTAATTTGATAATTTGACAGATATTTTTTCTTTAACTCTTATTAATATAGTAGATAGATATTGTATGACTAGATATGTATGGAACAATGTGACCATATAGTACGTATATTATACAAATTTAACCGTACCAGCCTTGTCCGGATGGCTAAGCTACCTATACATACCACTCGCCTTCTGGTTCAAGACCAATTCATGCAGTCTTTCTTTAATTTTATATTTTATCATCATAATATTTTTTTAAACAAAATTTTAATTTTTATGAGATTTAATTTATCTCAATAGTAAATGGTAAGGAACTTATAAAACACAAATAATACCCAAAACTTTAGTCTAGTTACATACACATGACATTTTTTTTATAAGAGGTTTTAAGATTTCCTTGTTTGGGTTTTGTACGAGAACAAACTTGAATTGTGTGCTATGAACATTCATAATAGTGGAGATATTTTGTGATTTTTTGAGGAGTTTTTGTAAGTGTGATTCGGAAATTAAAGAGAAGATGAAAAGAGAAAAAGAAAAAAGAGAAAAAAAAAACACAAACTGATCTGTTATTAAAAAAAAATAAAAATGCAAGCACCCGACTTTGACTTTGCTGTGCGCGAAACGCGCATAACCTTGTTTCTTTGTCTGATTGCTTTACTGTTCCAATAACTTTGTTTTGCCAAGCATACAAATTGTTCTCTTTCCATTTCCCTCCCCACCATGTCATACTCTATTGTTCCAAAAACTTTCAAATATCTATTGATGTTCATACTCTAAGTAGGACTAATTAAAAACACAACTTTATTATATTTTGTAACTTTAAAAGGTAGAAACTAAAACAGCTAGCGAGGTATAACAATATACAAACCTATTAATTGTCAAATTTTAAATCTTTGAATATGATTTCTTTTTACCAATAAACAAAAATGTTATCATTTAATGAAAAATAATTCTTTTCACAAATAACACACAGGTTGTTGATAGTAACTTTTCATTATCTTCTATTCTTCTGAGATGCTGACACCTGATTTTGCGTATGTTAGTTTTTATTGTTGCAATTCCATGAGTCATATGTCCAATTTGTTAATAACAAATAAATGATAAATATTCATTACATAGATCTCAATCTATTGTACTGTATTTGCTTTAATTAATAACTGTACGTTTATCACAATTCAATTGCAAGTAAATTGATCGTTATGATGCTGTTGCTTCAATTCACAAAGTTACAATATTTATTACTTCTAAAGTATATATATATATATATATACACACACACACACACCTCCTCTTTAATCTGTTTTCTTCCCCACTTTATTCTTGATTCTCCCATTCGTTCTTTACACGAGAGTTAACTGTCGCTGAAAATAATGCTATTTTAATATGAGATTGTATTAAAATTATATTTAAATTTAATAATGAGTTTAGTGTTATTATTTGGTAATTAATACAAGATACATCTCACATTACTTTTATAAAAATTATGAAAAACAAAAATCATTCGGCAACGGTATAATCAACACAATTTAATGGAACTACCATGAAAACTACTGATGATTATGTTAATATAAAAGTACACATCAAAGAAAAAGTAAAACAAATATCAAAAAAAAAAAAAAAAAAAAAAAAAGAAAAAGTAAAACATGGTATTCTTGTCTTTTGTTGCATACTTACATATGCATCTTCACTAGCCGTTGGCTGGCCAATTCAACACCTTCTCACCTCATTATAATAACAAAAACTTTAATTTCCCTTTCTTGCACTCCCAAACAAGCATTATATTACAACAACACACCAAGTCCAACACCACTTCATAAACACCCAACAAGTTTAATATTGGCAAAAAAGTTTGCTTAGAGGTATTATAAATACCCATTCTTGTCCAAGAACTTGCTCCAACGATCCACACAAATTCAATTCTAGCTCGACCTCATGATGGACTGCATAGCCTTGCCAGTTTCAATCTTGAAAAGGCGATTCTCGAGCCATCGGCTAGGTTATCAGCCACTGTCTGAGGATGTTTTCGGAGAATCAGATAGTCCAGTCACGGTGGTGGTCGGGAAAGAGAGGAGGGAGTTCTTGCTGGATCCATTTGTGCTGGAAGAGAACCCTTTTAGGGTGTTGATTGACATGCTAAGGAAAGAAGATGGGAGGAAAGTTAATTATGTTGAGGGGTCTAAACATAATAAAGTGATATTTATGGATGTGGATGCAATTTTGTTTGAGCACATGTTGTGGTTGATGCAAAATGATTGTTCTTCATTGTTTCAGCTCAACCTCAGAGACATCATTGATTTCTATGCTCAAGATGTTTAGAAAGGGTTACTGTTAGCAAAGATTACATTATTAATTAAAAGGTACTATAATACAGTATTATTATTAATTTTTATATAGTTTTTGATATTTAGTTTTATTTAAACGCAATAACTTAATCTTGAAGTAGAGCATCATTCTGTTGCAGAATATGTAGTCCCAATTATCTGAATTCAAGTAGGAATAGAATTGCTCATAAGTTTATGTAAATCAAATGTGATTTGATTCTCTTTTGAGAATATATAAGACTGGTTAGTAGTTTAAGGTGTTTTTTTTGTTCAAAAATGAGAATGTTGAACTTGTAATCTTAAGTTTATTAAGTTAATAGTCTGACCAACTTGTCTTGTGAAATTTCTCTTTGATGTGAAGGAGACGATACATTAAGCGATTACAACATTTGTTAAATCATTATATAAATCTTTTTGTATGAAATTTAGGATTTTCTACAATTTGTCTCGTGTGACGAAGAAAGAACTAGAGATGAGAGATTGGTGAGGTTCTTTTGCTAACATGATTTTTCATCCAAAATTTTTGTAAAAAGTTTTTGTTTTGTTTGTTTGTTTTTTTTGTTTTTTTTTAAGGTGATGGTGCGCGTTCACTAATGTTGCCTAGCTAGTGGACACATGCAGATGCATTGTCTTGGGTAGTCGCCAACTACCAACTATTTTTTTTTTTTTTTTTTTTTCTGATGGACAATTTTAATTATAATGTCGTTAAAGTGCACAAGTCAATTGTAGTGATAGCGTGCAAAGCAAGGATCGAACTCACAGGGAATTCATATAGTACAATTTATAGACTTAAAGACAATTAAATTTCTTTAAAAAAAAAGACAATTAAATTAACTGACGTAACAATTTAAAAGTGTTAGAAATAAATATCAAAGATAAATAATCAACTCAAGTGCAAGATAATTAAATTCATTCCGAATGCTACCGGTGGCTTGTGGTCCACTGGTATCGAATTGCTCCCCTATGTGGGAGGTCTAGGTTTCGAGCCTCAGTGTAGGCATAGATTGTATGGGTATCCCCCTTCCTTTGTAATAAAAAAAAAAAAAAAAAAAAATTCATTCCGAATGCAAAATAATTAAACCCAAAACTCAAAGAAAGGCTAATAAGCAAATAAATTACGAGGAAGCAGAAATGACATCAAGAAAGATTAACAACAGAATAGCTCGTTATATCGTGCACTAGGGCACACATAGCAATGTGCGCCCCGCGCCTTCCAGAATATCAGGTATAAAATTGTGTCCATTCTATTATATAATTTTGTACATTCGAAATATGGGAATTTTCTATTATATAATTCTGTGCATTTTATTATATAATTTTGTGCATTCTAAACATGAGAATTTTCAGTTATAAAATTTTGTGTTTTCAGGTATAAGATTCTGTATATTTAGGTATAAAATTCTGTGTTTTCAGGTATAAAATTATGTGTATTCTATTATACAATTTTGTACATTCGAACATGAATTTTTTTTAAGGAGTTAATAGCAGACACGCGAAAAGGTCCAAAACGATATCGTTTTTGGCCAGGGTGCACAATGCATTGTGCGCCTAGGTGCCCAGTATAATTTGCCACGGAATAGAAGGTTCTGCATCGGATATCTCTCGTTCTATCGCTGATGTTGTTAGCGAAAGAAGAAGAACAGTATAGATTTAAATCGCAAATTATATCGTGCACCGCGGTGCATGATCGATCATGCGCCGCGCATCAAAACAACGTTGTTTTGTTTAATGAAAAGAAACAGAATCTTCGCAAAAAATAACTTTATTCTTCAGTTTCATTTTGTATACACTGCAGTTTCAGTTCAATATTTATACACTCAAATATGTGAAAATGTTATTTAATTTTATTTTATATACACTATAGTTTCCTTAAAACACAACTACATGATCATTTCAATATAATTACAGCTTCATTGTACAATATACACTCAAATATGTGAAATGTTATTCAGTTTCATTTTATATATACTGTAGTTTCATTTCACCACAACTATAGTATCATTTTGATATAACTGCAGCTTCATTTGATAATATAAAAATAATACGTGAGACAGTGTCAGTTTAGACACACTGTAGTGTCACTCCATTATAACTGTAAAAACGATGCCTTTTTGACGCGCAGTGCATTATCGATTATGCACCGTGGTGCACGATATAACGACGGGATTTAAATGAATTGGGCTAAATACTTGACACAAAATACTAATAAAGACAAGTTAATTGATTGGGCTTGGCTAATGGCAGACGTTATGCCATGGAACCGTGTTCACCATTCATGGTGAACACGGTTCTAACGGTGTTAGTACACCGTTATTTTTTTTTTTATTTTTTTTTAATTTTTTTTTAAGTTAATTGCGTGACTTTTCTTCTTTATTTTCACATTTTGTGGTTTCACTTTAATTTGAGGTGAACAAAGATTTCGGACATTCATAAATTATGAATTCATGCCTGCACATTCACTTTGGAACCATGCCTACACATTCCCGTCCGAAATCACGGACATTCATAAATTATGAATCCATGGCTGCACATTCACTTTGGAACCATGCCTACACATTCACTTTGGAACCATGAGATTATGAATTTTCTGTTATAATATTATGAATTTTCTGTTATGAGATTATGAATTTTCAGTTATGAGATTATGAATTTTCTGTTATGCGATTATGAATTTTCTGTTATGAGATTATGAATTTTCATTACATTCATAATTTCGGACATTCATAAATTATGAATTCATGCCTGCACATTCACTTTGGAACCATGCCTACATATTCCCGTCCGAAATCACGGACATTCATAAATTATGAATCCATGCCTGCACATTCACTTTGGAACCATGCCTACACATTCACTTTGGAACCATGAGATTATGAATTTTCTGTTATAAGATTATGAATTTTCTGTTATGAGATTATGAATTTTCTGTTGTGAGATTATGAATTTTCTGTTATGCGATTATGAATTTTCTGTTATGAGATTATGAATTTTCATAAAATTCATAATCTCATAACAGAAAATTCATAATTTGATCAAACGCGCGCCGTTAACTCCACATCCGCGATTTTTTTTTTTTTTTTGGCCTAAAAACGACGTCGTTTTGCCTTGTGTTCACCATTCTCGGTGAACACGATTCCATGGCATAATTTGCGGGCTAATGGACTAAAGACTACAATTTATTAACTAAAACTAAACTAATAATAAAAATACCCAAACAACATTAATTAATTATTAACATAAAACAAAATAAATGCATAATTAATTAAAATAACTAATGAATTATAAAAAGAAATTATAAAAATTTACAATAAAAATAATAACTATCACTTCCTCTTTTAAAAGCTGCAGAAAACTTAATCAATCAGGTTTCTCTAAAGTATTGTAATTAATTTTCATATTAAAGTTCCTATATTAGTTAATCAATCACGATATGTTACATTATATGAAAAATTTATCACTAGAATTACAGTTATCATTTTTCATGTTATAAATCAAAAGTATCATTTAAAATAAAATAAAATCAGTAAATAAGGGAATTAATTAGCATGTAAAGGTACTTAATTTGTACGTTAACGGCGGACTGTATTGCTGCCTTATTGTGCCGTTACTTTCATATCAAATAATCGAAATATTGTTCCAAAAAAAAGTTGAATCCTCAACCTCAAGGGTCTCCATACCCCGGCTTGATAGAGCATATGGGAGTATGTAAATCATAGTAACTCAACTGAATCACAGAAGCTAGACATTTGCTTACTGCGCACAAGGAGCCCGTTCACTTTGAGAGCTAAAGTTGCTCCCAGGCTGTCGCTGGTGAGACTCAATCTCTGATCATTCTTTCCAAATTTTATCCCTATGACTAACTGATTTGCTCATGCGCGCAAATATTTGCAATATTGTCATCCTGCAGATGCCACAGTTGAATTAATCGTCTCATGCACACATGTGTCTTTCATTCTTAAATATATTATTTTAAAGGGAAAATTGCGCTTTTAATATTTGATATTTTTAAGAGCACTAGGTGTGTGTTCAACAAATTATTGTGTGGACCATGGTCCACATAGCTGTGTGAATTATAAATGTAGTATACAATTTTAACATACTAAACTTATATTATTTGATAATATATAAAAAATCATGTACTTTCAAATAATGTACTTTATGTATACAATTACAAATAATATACTTTTTATTTATGGTTCACACAAATGTGTGAACCATGGTCCATGGAGTAATGATTGTGTATGTAATGAGCATGCCCTAACTATAAAAGATATCAGACTAATTTCCATTCGCACCAGACGAGTCCAATTAAGGGGCAAAGTGTTAGTTAGATTGATTTTTTCATATGAGAAGAAAGTTTGAACTTCCGAGATTTCTTAAAGGATGAGAGTGCACAGTCATGCCAACCAAATTCGTTTAATATTTGAGTTATAGGGCAAGTATAATTAATAATATAGCGTTGTAATAATATCCCTAATTAGTCATCAATGTGGTGGCTTATTTAGTCCTTCATGGATAATTAGATGTTATTTTGGACTGAAATTAACGCTAAACAATATTAATATAGAAATGGATAAATCATATTTTCAATATATTCATCTCTTATGTTTGTAGTTTAGTACTCTATTACTTGATACGTGAACTACTATTGTACTCACAATTTTTGCAATCGAGTACATATGGGTAAGTTATCTACTATCTACTATACTAATAAGAGCTCAAGAGAGTTAGGCCTATAATGGGCAGAAAAAATGGCGGTTAAATTTTTTAATCAAATGAATGACTCAGTTTGATCAGATTTTAATTTTTCCTTAAGATTTCCTAATTTATCCTTAATGAATATGATTTTCCGTTAACTTTTCCGTTAAATATTATCTTTTCCGTTAATGTCTGTTAGTTCACCGTTAACTTACTCATTGATTTCAATATAAGAAAGGTCTTAGGTCGAACCTCATCCCAATCACAGTTGGCATAATTAGTACTCTATTTTACTCTTATTAAATACTCCGTAATAATTTAGTAGCTACAACAACAAATAATACATATGCTTTCTTTAATTTAGAATTATGTGTCTACAATGTCTTTATTCAAAAAAAATTATTCATTATTTATAAATTAAATAACAGAAATAATTTCATTAGTTATATTGTATTTATTTTTCTCCAATATAAAAATTCTTTACATTCAAATTCATCAATTGATTATATTCGCTACATTGTCTCTACAGTGCTTTATTTAAAAAAAAAATTATTCATTATCAATAAATTAATTAAGAGAAATAATTTTATTAGTTATATTGTCTTTATATTTCTCCAATGTAAAAATTCTTTACGTTCAAATTCATCAATTGATTATATTCACTATATTGTCTATTATCTTTTTTGTGCACTATTTTTTAATTAAAGATCAAAGTTATAATACAAAATTGATGGATTTAATTCCCCGGGGGTAGCCCGAATTATTAAACCCGGATAAGTATACGTACGAAATAAATAATAGGACGCAGAGATATAATAAGGTCGCGGGGACCGTAGGTCGCAGGGACCGTATATTGTATTAATTATCGCTAATAAGCTATTACAAGGCTTGATTAGGACAATAAGGCTAGAAGATAGCAATTTAGGAATCGATTGTGTTGTGTAATGATCTGGTCCCCTGTTAGGACAAGAGGGAGTCCTTTTATATCAGCTCAAACTCCCCAACCGTACCCCTAGAATCGGGGTTAGTTGGATCGGCCCGCCTTGACCGCGCCCCCCCCGGGACCGGGTCCAAGGCGGGCCAACTCGGCATGGCCGAGCTGCCGAGCTCGGCCTAGCCGAGTTCAGCCGACTCGGCAAGGCCGAGCTGCCGAGTCCATGGTGGTGGGCTCGGGTGTACCGAGCCCACCCGTGGCCGGACTCGGCCCAAGGCCGAGATGCCTTGGGCCGACTCGGCCACGGCCCACTTGACTGGGCCGAGGGGCTTCTCGGGTCCGTCTCTCCGGGTCGGTTCGTTCCGGGTCCAATATATCCATCACGAGTCCCCCACTCTCTTCGTTGTGATAAGTCGACAACGATAGAGAGTAGACACCTTGCGAGCCGACTCCTGTGCGCTTGTCCCGAGTTGAAAATTAGCCGACCTCTTGTGACCGAGCTCACCATGACCGAGGCACCTTGGGCCAAGCACGGGGCCCAACCACTATGTCCCGGGTCTATTCCATACTTCCTTGTTCCGCTTTCCCGGGTCGGTTTGCTCCAATCATAATATATCCATCATGAGCGAGACTTCTTCTCTTCCGCATTCCTCTTTGGCCGACTTTGGTGTGACTCCATCGCAATCGGGACTTCTTCTCTTCCGGAAGAACACTAACAAGTCTTGGACTCCCTGACATCGTGTATGAGACTTTGATTTCTGAGTTCACTTTTTGGGCGAGCTCATGAGGTAGTCGTCCTCCTCTTGGGTGAGCTCATGAGGTTGCCCCTCTTGGGCCGAGGTGCCTTGTGCCGAGGCGTCTTGGGCCGAGGTTCGTTAATGAAGGAGAGTAAACACGAGTCGTACTCCATGGGTCCGAGCCCCACACGGCCGACCCCAACGTGGCTGATCCCAACGTGGCCGACCCCCCAACGTGGCCGACCCCAACGTGGCCTGCCGCCCAACGTGGCCGACCCCAACGTGACCGAACCCAACGTGGCCGACCCCAACGTGGCCGACCCCAACCTCAAGGATTAGACTTGATAGCGACTTGATTAGCGTCATCCCTTCTTTATCATATGGGTTCCGTCTTCCGCTCTACCCTCCGAGTGGTGGCCGTAGCCGAGACCCTCGTGGCCGAGTTGCCAGGACTCGGCCTTGGCCGAGTTGCTGGGACTCGGTCGTGGTCGAGTCGCTGGCAACTCGGCCTTGCCCGAGTGGGATCTTTGAACATTAGGCCCGGGGGCTCTTCCGTCGGGGTTGGTACGCGAGGCTGGACCTCGTTCCCCCTTAGGGTATGTTAGCCACGATAGTCGAGTCCCTGTCGGACTAGACCCTGGGGCTCCTCCGTCGGGGTTGGTACGCGAGGTCGGACCTCGTGCCCCCTTAGGGTATGTTAGCCACGATAGTCGAGTCCCTGTTGGACTGGACCCCGGGGCTCCTCCGTCGGGGTTGGTACGCGAGGTCAGACCTCGTGCCCCCTTAGGGTATGCTAGCCACGATAGTCGAGTCCTTGTTAGACTGGACCCGGGGGCTTCTCCGTCGGGGTTGGTACGCGAGGTCGGACCTCGTGCCCCCTTTGGGTATGTTTGGGGAAGTCGGGTACAAAAACTCCTTCCTTCGCGATGGGTGAACAAGAAAAGGTGTTTCTTATTACATAACTTTTAGTCTGTTCATAGCAATGGAGGGGGCCTGCCGCCTCCTATGACATTATTTGCAAAACACTAATGGAGGTGACGCTAACTCCGTACGGTCGAGTTGGTCTGCGGTGGATCACTGGTAATACCTCAACAAATGCTCCGAGTTCCAAACTCTAGGTATCTCCTTCCCTTTGGGGTTCTTGAGTTTGTAGCTGCCGGGACGGACCACCGCTGCCAGCATGTAGGGGCCCTCCCAGTTTGCCGCGAACTTCCCTCCGGCTTGGGGTTGGCTTGCTTCTCTCCTTCGGAGCACATAGTCCCCTACTTGGAAATAACGGGGTTGCACTCGTTTGTCGTGGTAGGACTTGGTTTGCCGCTGGTAATTTTCAGCTCGGATAGAAGCTGTCTCTCTTCTATCATCTATCATGTGGAGGTCGGCGCTATGGCGTTCTTCGTTGGTGTCGGGGTCATATTCTTTCTTCTCGCCGGGAAGGTATGACCGCCTCCGCGGGGGCTCGGGCTTCAAAGCCGTAAGCTAACGAAAACGGTGTCTCCCCGGTGGCCCTTCTGGGGGTGGTGCGGTAGGCCCATAGGATGGCATCGAGCTCCTCCACCCATGCTCCTCCTGCGGATTCAAGTTTCTTCTTCAAACCGTTTACTATGGTGCGGTTGGCGTTCTCCACTTGCCCATTGGCTTGTGGATAGCAAACGGCGACTCGGCTATGGTTGATGCGCCACTCGGCGCAAAATGCCTCGAACTCTTGCCCTTCGAATTGGCGCCCGTTGTCAGTGATGAGTTGTATCGGGACCCCAAATCGACATAGAATGTCTTGGTAGACAAACTGTTTGCACCGGGCACTTGTGATGCTTGCCAGCGGCTTCGCCTCTACCCATTTGGTAAAGTAGTCGACAACCACTATGAGGTACTTTCTTTTGCCCGACCCCATAGGCAGGGCCCCTACTATGTCCACCCCCCACCTGGAGAAGGGGATGACCGAGCTGATCGGTGTGTAGTTCGTGGCGGGTCGGCCGGGGCCGACCTGAAAGTGCTGGCATGTCTCGCAACTCCTTACGTAGTCGGCACACTCTTTGGCCATTCTCGGCCAAAAGTACCCCTGCAGGATGGCTCGACGGGCCATGGTGAAGGCGCCCTGGTGGGCGGAGCAGGTCCCTTCGTGGATTTCTTCCATGACCGACCTGGCTTCGTCCGGGTACAAATAGCGGAGTAGGGCGCCGTTGTACGACCTCTTATAAAGCGTGTCCCCCATGATGACATATGTGGGGGCACGCCACTTCACTAGCTTGGCATCAACTTCATCAGGAGGTAGCGTACCTGTCTGTTTGTACTCCTTGAGGTGGTCCAACCAACAGGGGGGGGGGGGGGGTTGGCTATGTATGGGTAGGACTGGGTAGAATTCCAGACTCGACCTCTCGAAGTCTTCGACTCGGGCAATTTTTGAGATGTGCTCCGGGGCCCCCTGGCTGAGCTTGGACAACATGTCGGCATCCGTGTTTTGGACTCGGGGTACCTGTAGGACTTCATAGTTTATTAGCTGGCCCAGGAGCTGGAGCACCACATCCCGGTACCTCCTCATCCTCTCGTCACTTACCTCGAACTCTCCTGTGACTTGGCCCACTACTAGTCTAGAGTCACATCGGATCTTGAGCTTCTCGACCCTCATGTTTAGTGCTAGTCGGAGCCCTCCGAGGAGCGCCTCGTACTCGGCTTCGTTGTTGGACAGCTTGAAGGCAAAACGAAGGGCGTAGTAGGCTCTGAACCCTTCGGGTGTGATGAGGACGACCCCACCTCCGCAGCCTTTTGGTCCCGAAGCTCCGTCTGTGGACAGAGTCCACCACTCCTCGTCTTCATCTCGGGCCTGCTCGGTGGCTTCCCGGGCAGTGCACTCGACTATGAAGTCGGCTAGTGCCTGCCCCTTGATGGCTGGGCGGGTCCGAAATTGTATGTCATACTGGCTAAGCCGCATGGCCCACTTGACCAACCTGCTGGCCGACCCGAGGCCCTCAACACCGCATCTAGGGGCTGGTTGGTAAGGACGTGAACGGGGTGGGCCTGAAAATAATGGCCGAGCTTCTTTGTGGTGATGTCTACCGCAAATATGGCTTTCTCGACGGGCGTGTACCTGATCTCCGCTCCCCGTAGAGCTCGGCTCGTGTAGTACACGGGCCGTTGGACCCCGTCATCGTCCCGGACCAGCACAGAGCTGACCGCGGCCTGGGAGATGCCGAGGTACAAGTACAAGACCTCCCCCTTGACGGGTTTGGCTAGTGGGGGGAGCGACATCAGATATGTCTTGAGATCCTCGAAAGCTTTTTGGCACTCCGGAGACCACTCGAACCCCTTGGTCTTCTTGAGTACTCCAAAGAATGGCAGAGATCTTTCGGCCGACCTCGAGAGGAAACGACCGAGGGCCGCTAGTCGCCCATTGAGGCGCTGGACTTCCCGGAGACACCGTGGGGGCTCCATGTCCAGGATAGCTTTTACCTTGTCCGGGTTGGGCTCTATGCCTTCTTGGAAACCATGTACCCCAAGAACTTCTCCCCGTGGACCCCGAAGGTGCACTTCTTGGGGTTAAGACGCAGATGAAAACGTTGCATAATTGAAAATACCTCAACTAGGTCGTCCGTGTGCAGGTTGGCTTCGGTGCTCTTCACTATCATGTCGTCCACATAAGCTTGTAGGTTGCAACCGAGGACTTGCTTGAACACCTTGGCTACCATCCGGGTGTAGGTGGCACCCGAGTTCTTCAACCCGAAGGCCATGACCTTGTAACAGTAGACCCCTTCTGGAGTGGTGAAAGCTGTCTTCTCCTCATCAGCTTCCTCCATAAAGATCTGGTGGTACCCCCTGAATGCGTCAAGGAAACTCATGAGGGCACACCCTGCTGTCTCGTCCACCAGGTGGTCGATGTTGGGAAGCGGAAAGGGGTCCATGGGGCAGGCCTTGTTGAGGTCGGTGTAGTCCACGCACACCCTCCAGGTGGGCGGCTTCGGGGCGAGGACCACATTAGCCAACCAGGTGGGGTATATGACCTCTCTGATGTAACCTATCTCCAAGAGGGTGTCGACCTCTTTTTTCACGAACTCCCTCCTGTCTGTGGAGAGGTACCTCTCCCGCTGTTGGACTGGCTTGACCGAGGGGTCCACAGCAAGCTTATGTGTAATCACCTCGCGGCTGAGGCCCGGCATGTCTTCGGGGCCCCATGCGAAGATTTCCTTGTAACTCCGGATCGTGTCGATGATGCGAGCTCGGAGCTCATCCGGGAGGCCGACCCCAACCTTTACGACCCGGTCGGGTCGGTTGAGATCCAGGACGACTTCCTCCGACTCGACTATGGGCTCGGCACGGGGCCGACCCGTCTCATCTCGTAATGCCTTCTCGGCTATGGTGTGGACCTGGAGGTCCTTCTTGCCCATATGGCGGCACGCCCGTAGGTAACAGCTACGACTCACCCTCTGGTCCCCCCGGGCAGTCCCGACCCCGTTCGGCGTTGGGAATTTGAGACACAGGTGCTCCATGGAAATCACGCACCTGAGGTCCTCCAGGGCGGGTCGGCCAAATATCATGTTGTGGGCGCAGCTGATTTTTACAACCACGAACTCGACCCTCCACTTCTTGAGGTGAGGGGAGGTGCCTATCTCCACGTCCAGGCTGATCAACCCCTCTGTCTCGATCGAGTCCCCCGTGAACCCGGACAAGGGGGTCCTAACCTGCTCCAGCTGGTCCCTTGGGAGGCCGAGTTGGATGAACGTGTCGTAGTACATGACATTTACCGAGCTGCCCGTGTCTACGAGCACTCGGTGCACCACCACGTTGTTGACGTCCAATTTGATCACCAGGGCATCTCGGTGTGGTAGGGGACCATCCGGCAGGTCGTCATCGGTGAAGGTGATGGGTTCCCTCCGTAGCTTCTTCTCCCGTGGGGCTTGTGTCACCTCCCCGACGTATAGACTCTTCGCCCATTTCTTCCGTTCGGCTTGGGTGTCGCCACCCTCGGGTCCTCCAAAAATGACATAAATGGACCGCTTCTTTGGGGGCTGGGAGTCTTCTGTCGTCTTGTCGTCCTCTTCAGAGCTTTGGCCGTGCTCTCTCTTGCGGGGTGCCGTGTTGGGTGGCGCGGAGCCACCACTCCCTTTCTTCCATACGTTGTCCCGGCCCTGGCCTTGGGGTTGGCTGGGCCGTTTAATGAAGTGGCCCAGGTAACCCATCTGGATGAGCTCCTCAATTTGTTTCTTCAGGAGGATGCACTCGTCCGTGTCATGACCCTTTTGGCGATGGAACCGGCAGTACTTCTTGTGGTCGCCCTTCGCCGAGATCTTCATGCACTCCTCCTTCGGGAACTCGACGATCCCCTGGTCCTCCGCGTGGGCTAGGATGACACTCACGGGGTGCGTCAGCGGGGTAAGGAAATGTGTGGGGTTCAGCCTGGGTCCCTCGGCGTGGTTGCGACGATGCTGCCGAGATGCCCTGCCGCGTTCCTCCTGGGGGGCCTTGTCCTTCCGACCTCTCCCTTCTTCCTGCTCCCTTTTTCTCTTCTTGGCAGCTTCGGCGTCAGCATATCTGGCCGCCCTGTCCATCGGGTCGGCATAGTTCTTCGGGGGGTACCGGATGAGATCCTGGTGGAAAGCACCCGACCTCACATTGTTCCTGAAAATTGGTATAGCCGACTTACCATCGAAGTTGGCGACTCCCATGACTTCCTTCTTCCACTTATTGAGATACTCGGCTAATGACTCCGAGCTCTTCTGTTTCAGGTCGCACAGGTCGGCAATCTGCTTCTTTCTTGGTATGCTGGTGGCGAAGTGGGACAGGAACTGCTTGGTTAGGTCCTTGAAGGTGGAGATGGATCCCCCTGGGAGGGACCCAAACCAGTCATGTGCCTGTGCGTCCAGAGTGGCAAAGAATCCCCTGCATAGGATGGCGTCGGTAGCTTCGGTAATCATCATGGCGGCCCTGTACCTGGTGAGGTGCGACCGCGGGTCTGTGGTTCTCGAGTACGCTTTGACGGTGGGGAAACGAAAATCCTTGGGCAGGGGTTCCTCCATGATAGAACTCACGAACGGGGTGGACAGTATGTCATTGGACTCTGAGGACCCGTCCCTTTCATCGAACTTCTTCTGGAGCTCGTCCATCCTTCTCCGTAACTGCTTGACCTCGTCCGGGTTGGAGCTCGGGACTCGGCCATTTGTCTCACCTGTTCGCTCCACCTGGGCGGGCTGTCCGCGTCGCGGGGGAGCTCGGGTCTCACGGTCTGGGGATCTACGCGAGCCCGCCTCCTGTGGCGGTCGGGCTCGGGGTCCGTGACTTGGCGACCTCCGAGTGCCCGCCGCTTGTCGTGGCGGCCTGCGGGAGCACGATTCGGCCGCTGGTGGGTCATTGGCGGCCGGCCTCGGACCCAACCTGTCCCGTGCCGACACGCGCTCGCCCAACCGTTCCAGGGCGGGCCTGGTTTGGGTTGGGGCCCTTCCATCATCACCGTGCTGACGGTCTCGGCGGGAGCTCCCTCCTTCTCGTCTGTCCGTCGGGCGGGGGGAGTTGACTTCTCCTTGTGTGGCCCGTGCCGGAGGTGGCACGGCGCTCGGCCCGCTGCGCCCCCGGGAGAGAGGTGGAGGCGGTATGGCGCTCGGCGGCACGCCCCCTTGGGTGGCGCCTAGGTCGGCTTGTTCCTCTGCCCGGAGGCCCGCCGCAACACGGGCCAGTGCCGTGGAGGCTTGTTCGAAGACCGCCATCCCCTCCTGGATGAGGGCGCGAGTTGGAGCGGTAGCGGGAGCCGTAGCAGCGGGAGCCATGGGGGGTGGTGCACCACTGCTGCGGTGGTTGGTGAGCTGGGCCCTCAGGTCTCCTCCCGACCTGTTGGAGGCGGCCGGTTGGACGCTGGGGGCCCTGTTGGGGACGTTCCCGTTTGCGACGAGCTGGGTGCCGCGGGAACCGTTGGTGTGGCGAGAGTTGGATCTCGATCTCGTCATCGTTGTCAATGAACAATAATGGGGAGAGCGCTTAAGCTTGTACAGCAGCTCTCAACAAGAGCACCAATGATGGATTTAATTACCCGGGGGTAGCCCGAATTATTAAACCCGGATAAGTATACGTACGAAATAAATAATAGGACGCAGAGATATAATAAGGTCGCAGGGACCGTATATTGTATTAATTATCGCTAATAAGCTATTACAAGGCTTGATTAGGACAATAAGGCTAGAAGATAGCAATCTAGGAATCGATTGTGTTGTGTAATGATCTGGTCCCCTGTTAGGACAAGAGGGAGTCCTTTTATATCAGCTCAAACTCCCCAACCGTACCCCTAGAATCGGGGTTAGTTGGATCGGCCCGCCTTGACCGCGCCCCCCCCGGGACCGGGTCCAAGGCGGGCCAACTCGGCATGGCCGAGCTGCCGAGCTCGACCTAGCCGAGTCCAGCCGACTCGGCAGGGCCGAGCTGCCGAGTCCACCATGGACCGGCCCGGCAGTGGCCGAGTCCATGGTGGTGGGCTCGGGTGTACCGAGCCCACCCGTGGCCGGACTCGGCCCAAGGCCGAGATGCCTTGGGCCGACTCGGCCACGGCCCACTTGACTGGGCCGAGGGGCTTCTCGGGTCCGTCTCTCCGGGTCGGTTCGTTCCGGGTCCAATATATCCATCAAAAATAATGTTATATATTTATTTACCAAGTATTTTATTAATACCATAAAAAATTAAAAAATATATAATTAATAAAGCCAATCATATTAACTACTTTGAGGGATTTGTTGACAAAGAGATCTGAGTATTCAAATCACACAACAAATTGAAGTGAGAACTACCTTGCCATGTCCTTGTTTGACAATCAGCAGTTAGCGGTTAGCGGATTATATTAGCGAATTTGACCAGCGAATTATATCAATGGTTGGTAAAAGTATATTTGAAAAAATTAGTTGTTTAGATTAACATGTAAAATGAGCTAAGGGTATAATAATAATAATAATAATAATAATAATAATAATAATAATAATAATAATAATAATAATAATAATAATAATAATAATAATAATTGTTTTAAAAAATAAAAAAAAATTAAGCCAATCATATTAACTAATTGGGGGATTTATGGACAACAAGAGTATTCAAATCACAGAACAAATTGAAGTGGGAAACTATTTCGCAATGTCCTTGTTTGGCAATCAGCAATTAGCTCTTCAATATTAATATATATTTAATATTTTATGCCATAATTTTTATTTTCTCTCCTTATGTCCCGTATTTGGTTTCAACCATACCTATACAATTATTTTATTGACAATTATAATCAATCTTGACTCTATTATCTTGCATTTGTAATCTTAGAATTGCCTATTTAAATACGCAAATTTAACATTCAATTATCTATGCATGAACAATTCCAATATAATCTTGTCTTGATATATTTAAAGTACTTATTAAAAAAAAAATATTGGGCATTATCCCAATCGCGCAATGCGCGTAAAAAACTAGTTATATGTATAATTATGAAGTTGTATATATAATGAAGAAAAAAAGAAGAAGAAGAAATTGTCTACGAAAATAGGGGAGTACAATAGCAGTACAGTAGTCTCATGATCAATTAAAAGGATACTGAGTTGCAAAAATAGGGAATGAATAGATAAAATATCAATTTCTCATTTCAATTACAAGCAATAAGGAAGACAATCGTTTTAAAATAGGGAAAATTATAATTTATGGTCCTTCATAATATGTCAATTATCAATGTCACCCCTGAATTATTAGTGGTATAAATGTTGCCCCTCAATTTTTAAAACAGTACATATATTGCCCTTCACGTACCGTACAGGAGGGGCAATATATGTACCGTTTTGAAAATTGAGGGACAATATTTACACTTGGGATGGACAATATATCTATGGTTTTGAAAATTGAAAGGCAATGTTTACACCGTTAATAATTCAGGGGTGACATTGATAATTAACATATTATGGAGGGACATAAATTACAATATTTCTTTTAAAATATAATTAAATTAATCGAAAAGACAAATGTATATATAGTATTATTGTGAGTATGGTATACATTTTTGTACGTAGTAAGGCCAAATGAGGCTAACACAAACGCCAACATACAGCTTCAACTGTAAGTGACAAATTAAATTAAATTATATTAATTACTTCAATTATATTCAATCATCTGAAAATTAAACTAAAGCATGTATATTTTAAATCGCTAAGAGGCAGCTCGTAAGCGTAGCTAAAACGGAAGACGTCCCTCCGGCGTTAGAGCAGGACGCTTGAGCCGGGTGATCTTTGTACATCAAGTTTACATCGTCCAATGTTATGCCATGACACGGTTCTATTTTGCTGCACTCGAATGTCATCGCCACTTCCGTTGATGATGTATCATGTATGCCTTTATACTTTATGTTGCTTATCTTCACTCCCGAGCCCTGTCATAATTAATCATATATGAAACATGTTTAATTAGCATAGGAACATCATTTTCTATTTTTGATGTTTTTAAGGTATGAGGTTTTGAGGCTGGTGGTGGGGAACAAGCTAAGCTAAGGAATTATGTATATTTATAAATAATGAGAAGAGTATTTTATACTTGTTTGGTGTGTGTATATATATAGAAAAACGCTCATATATGGTCATATCATTAGGTGTGGCGGTGTGATTGTATCTGTGTCGTTGAATCATTTTAATCTAACGACAGTGGGTAATTATGAGAATTTGAGAATTTTCGCACGTATTGTTAAGTGGGGGTGTTATGGTAATTACAGTGGCCATTTATAGCGGACGGGTTTCAGAAAACACCAACAGTACTGGCAACATGCACCAATAATGTAATAAAACACACCACAATGAAACACACCAATAGTGTAATAAAACACACCGCAATGAAACACACCAATAGGGTGTTAAGATTGCGTTACGCCCGTTCGGCGATGGGCGAGGCCGGACCTCGTACCGCCCCTAGGACGTTTTAGTGATTCTGGGGTTGGAGTCCTTTGACTCGCGCCCCGAACCCTTCCGTTCGGTGATAGGCGAGGTCGGACCTTGTACCGCCCCTAGGGTGTTAAGATTGCGTTACACCCGTTCGGCGGTAGGCGAGGCCGGACCTTGTACCGCCCCTAGGACGTTTTAGCGATTTTGGGGTTGGAGTCCTTTGACTCGTGCCCCGAACCCTTCCGTTCGGTGATAGGCGAGGTCGGACCTTGTACCGCCCCTAGGGTGTTAAGATTGCATTACGCCCGTTCGCCGGTAGGCGAGGCCGGACCTCGTACCGCCCCTAGGACGTTTTAGCGATTCTGGGGTGGAGTCCTTTGACTCGCGCCCCGAACCCTTCCGTTCGGCGATAGGCGAGGTCGGACCTCGTACCGCCCCTAGGGCATGTGCTCTGTCTAAGTTGGCCGTTGCGGTCCCTCGCGTACGCAGCCGCCACGTCCGTCCTTAGGTTGGCCGACCTCGCGTCAGCCGACCCCGCGCTGGCCGACCTCGCGTTGGCCGACGCTGGGAGGCCGGCCTCGCAGTGCCCAAGTTCTTGATCTCGCATGTGCCCGTGCTCTTCCACCATTCGGGGTAGGATAATTGCTCAACGAAATTCATTATTCCATTACGAACGAAAACAAAACATTATTGTGGGGAGTCGGCTTGTTATTTGGGAGGGGGTAGACCATACAAATGTGCTTCTACTGGTAAAATTTCAGCAAGTGTTCCAAGTTCCACACCCAGTCCACCGTCTTGACCGATGGAGTCCTCAACTTGTAGCTGCCCGAGTGTACTATGGCTTCGACCACATATGGTCCTTCCCATTTCTTGGCAAACTTGCCTCCGTCCTGGGGTCGGCTTGCTTCCATCCTCTGGAGGACGTAATCACCGACTTGAAAGTAGCGAGGTCGAACCCTGTTGTCAAGGTATGCCTTCGATGTCCAACTCCTATAGGACGGTGTCGAACTCCTTCACCCATGTACCCCGTGTGCATAGTAGCTGGGGACCCCGTGATAGTAGCCAAGGACCTCGGGGAGGTAGTAGTCAAGGACCCCGGGGTAGTAGACCCCTCCATGGTCTGTCCGGCCGCGTGCGTAGTCCGCTCGGTGCCGTGTGTGATCCGCTCCATATTTCTTCGCTCCAAGTCCACTCCGTAATTATTCCATCATCAGTCCCCCACTCTCGGGGCTGCGAGAAGTCGTCAGCCCAAGCGAGTACCAAAGTCGCTTGATAATTATGAGCCCCCCTCGTGTTTTAACGCTATATCCTTCGTCTATGCTTGCTGTTGTGCAAGCTGTCGCCCGAGCGGCGTCCATGGAGAGCGTGTTGGGGACCCTTCGGGCGCATCTGGGGCGGAGATGAGGGGTCGCAAAGAGTTGGAGGCGGCGCACAAAGCCATGGGGAGCAAGCCTGCGGCGTTGGAGGGCAAGTATGCCAAGTTGATTGCCAGCCATGCGCGGGAGCGCCGGGCGCATGAGGAGGCTTTGAAGGCAGCCGTGTCAATCTACAGGGACTCCGAGGTGGGCTTTGAAGGCAGCCCTGTCATGCTACAGGGATCCCGAGGTGGGCTTTGAAGGCAGCCCTGTCAAGCTATAAGGACTCCGAGGTGTTCATCAAGGATGTGAAGGCCCACCTCGCCTAGCATGCGGTGGAGCCCTTTGGGGACCTTCTACGCGACCCCATTGGGAAAGGGCTCGTAGCTGGCAGGGGTTGCAGATGTACAATGTGGGAGAGTATGTGATGGAGCGTAGGGTTTAGTTCGTTCTTTGCAAGAGAGACGAGACCCTCGACCCCGTGGTATGGGGTCTCCCAGCTGACCTCGGGAACCTGAAGTCACCAGCCGACCTGAAGGAGGTGGCGAATGGAGATGTTCATCTGACTTCCCCTCGGGGCTCGGCCACGGACCTTCCGTCCCATCCGGACTTGATTTCAGACCTTCCACATGGTGCTTGTTATGATGTCCCTTTGGAGCGGATTCACATTGAACCCGTTGGCGTTGAGGCTCTCCTTCGGCCGGGCGATGGGGAGACGCGACTCATCCGTATGGCGATAGGCGAGGTCAGACCTTGTGAGCATATATCCATTAATGTGTATCCAACTATCAGCTTAGGCTTTTAGTTGAGATGGAGCACATGCTTCAATTTGGTATCAGAGCCAGACCAAAGGTCATGGGTTCGAATCTCAACGCCACTCATAAGCGATTACGGTTTACTGGTCCACGTGTTGGTTGGAATCCACCGTACACATGAGGGGGCGTGTGAGCATATATCCATTAATGTGTATCCAACTATCAGCTTAGGCTTTTAGTTGAGATGGAGCACATGCTTCAATTGACCTCATATCGCCCCTAGGGTGCACCATGAGGTCGGCCGAGACCCCCTCGAGAGGACGGCCGAGACCTCGTCGAGAGGTCGGCGGAGACCTCCTCGAGAGATCGGCGGAGACTTACTCGAGAGGTCGGCGGAGACCTCGTCGAGAGGTTGGCGGGGACCTCCTCGAGAGGTCGGCGCAGACCTCCTCGAGAGGTCGGCGGAGACCTCCCCAGAGGTTGGCCGGGACCACCCCGAGAGGTTGGCGGGGACCTCCTCGAGAGGTCGGCGGAGACCTCCTCGAGAGGTCGGCGGAGACCTCCCCGAGAGGTCGGCTGGGACCTCCCGAGAGGTTGGCGATAGGCGAGGTCGGACCTCGTATTTGCCCCTAGGGTGTTAAGATTGCGTTACGCCCGTTCGGCGATGGGTGAGGCCGAACCTCGTACCGCCCGTAGGACGTTTCAGCGATTCTGGGGTTGGAGTCCTTTAACTCGGGCCCCGAACCCTTCCATTCGGCGATAGGCGAGGTCGGACCTCGTACCGCCCCTAGGGTGTTAAGATTGCGTTACTCCCGTTCGGCGGTAGGCGAGGCCAGACCTAGTACCGCCCCTAGGACGTTTTAGCGATTCTGGGGTGGAGTCCATTGACTCGCGCCTCGAACCCTTATGTTCGGCGATAGGCGATGCCGGATCTCGTACTGCCCCTAGGGTGTTAAGATTGCGTTACGCCCGTTCGGCGATGGGTGAGGCCGGACCTCGTACCGCCCCTAGGACGTTTTAGCGATTCTGGGGTTGGAGTCCTTTTACTCGCGCCCCGAACCCTTCCGTTCGGCGATAGGCGAGGTCAGACCTTGTACCGCCCCTAGGGTATTAAGATTGCGTTATGCCCGTTCGGGGGTAGGTGAGGCCAGACCTCGTACCGCCCCTAGGACGTTTTAGCGATTCTGGGGTGGAGTCCTTTGACTCGCGCCCCGAACCCTTCCGTTCGGCGATAAGCGAGGTCGGACCTCGTACCGCCCCTAGGGCATGTGCTCCGTCTATGTTGGTCATTGCGGTCCCCCGCGTACGCAGCCGCCACGTCCGTCCTTAGATCGGCCAATCTTGCGCCGGCCGACCTCGCGTCAACCGACCCCGCGCCGGCCGATCTCGCGTTGGCCGACGCTGGGAGGCCGGCCTCGCGGTGCCCGAGTTCCTGATCTCGCATGTGCCCGTACTCTTCCACCATTCGGGGTAGGATAATTGCTCAACGAAATTCATTATTCCATTACGAACGAAAACAAAACATTTTTGTGGGGAGTCGGCTTGTTATTTAGGAGGGGGTAGGCCGTACAAATGTGCTTCTACTGGTAAAATTTTAGCAAGTGTTCCGAGTTCCACACCCAGTCCACTGTCTTGCCCGATGGAGTCCTCAACTTGTAGCTGCCCGGGCGTACTATGGCTTCGACCACATAAGGTCCTTCCCATTTCTTGGCAAACTTGCCTCCGTCCTGGGGTCGGCTTGCTTCCCCCTCCGGAGGATGTAATCACCGACCTGAAAGTAGCGAGGTCGAACCCTGTTGTCATGGTATGCCTTCGTCTAGCATTTGTAATTTTTCGCGCGAACCATGATGTCCTCCCTTCTGTCGTCGATGAGGTGGAGGTCCGCGGCGTGGTGCTCCTCATTGAGGTCGGGGTCGTACACCGCGAGTCGATAGGATGGTATTGCAGCCTCGGTGGGGGCCCGCGCTTCGAACCCGTATGCTAGCGCAAATGGAGTTTCCCCGGTAGCTCTTCTTGGGGTGGTGCGGTACGCCTATAGGACGGTGTCCAACTCCTTCACCCATGTACCACCGGCTGCGTCCAGGTTCTTCTTGATGCCTTCCACTATAGTTCTGTTGGCGTTCTCCACCTGTCCATTTGCCTGCGGGTACGCCACCGCCACACGGGTGTGTTTTATTTACCATTAGTCGCAGAAATCCTTGAACTCTTTGCTCTCAAACTGCCGCCCGTTGTTGGAGATGATTTGCATGGGGACTCCAAAGCGGTACAGAATGTTCCTCCATACGAACTCCGTGCACCCGGGTGCTCGTGATGGTAGCGAGGGGCTCGGCTTCGACCCACTTTGTAAAATAGTCTATGGCGACTATGATGTACTTCCTCTTCGCGGACCCCCATGGGTAGGGCCCCGACTATGTCGATTCCCCACCTTGAGAATGCGATCACTGTGCTAGTGGGCGTGTAGCTGGTTGTTAGCCGACCCAGCTCCGCGTGAAAGTGCTTGCAGGTCGGGCACCCCCGGGCGTAATCCACGCACTCCTTGGCCATATTCGGCCAAAAGTACCCCTGCAATATGTCCCTCCTCGCTATGGCGAAGGCTCCTTGGTGTGCCGTGCAGGTGCCCTCATGTATCTCTTCCTTGACGAACTTGGCTTCGTCTGGGTATAAACACCGGAGGAGGGCGCCATTATAGGACCTTTTGTAAAGGGTGTCGCCAAGGAGTACGTATGTTGGTGACCTCCTCTTGACTACCTTGGCGGCCGCCTCATCTGCTGGCAGGGTGACGATTCTCTTGTACTCCACCAGGTAGTCTAACTAGCATGGGGGCTGAGTTTGTATGGGGAGGACTGGGTAGGCCTCTAGGCTGGACCTCTGGAGGTCCTCAATCCGTGTTATCTTAGAGACATGCTCCGGGGTGCCGATGTCGAGCTTGGAGAGCACGTCCGCGTCCCCGTTTTGACTTTAGGGTACCTCGGTATAGGACCTCCCTTATATGCCCTATCTCGAGGAGGGTGTCGACCTCATTCTTCACAAATTCTCGTCTGTCCGCGGCGGAATAGCGCATCCGCTGCTGGACCGGCTTGGCTTTGGGGTCCACCGCCAGTTTGTGCGTGATGACCTCCCGACTGAGTCTCGACATGTCCTAGGGACCCCAGGCGAACACGTCCTTGTAGCTGCGGATGATCTCAACGATCCTACCCCGGAGGTCGATCGGGAGGCCTGTACCCACCTTCACCATCCTGTCGGGTCGGCTGAGGTCCAGAATGACCTCTTTTGTCTCCACCGCGGGTTCGGCTCGGGGCCGCTTCTCCTCATCTCGAAGCGCCTTCTCGGTTACGGTGTGTACTTGGAGATCCTTCTTTGTTGTTTGGCGGCATGATTTCAAGTAGCAGCTCCAACTTATTTTCTGATCTCCTCGCGCGACACCCACTCCAGTGGGGGTAGGGAACTTGAGGCAAAGGTGCCCTATGGAGATGATGCACCTGAGGTCCACCAGGGCAGGTCGGTCGAGGATGATGTTATGGGCGCATCTGATTTTCACCACCACGAACTCCACCTCTCACTTTTTTACGTGCAGCGGGGTGCCGATCTGCACCTCGAGGGTGATGGAGCCCTCTGTTTCGATGGAGTCCCCAGTGAAACCAGATAGCGGGGTCCGTACCGGGGTGAGCTACTGGGGGCGCCGTGCTCCCTCGGAGGGGGCGGAGGTGGAGGTGCCGGGGCACCCCGTCGCAGCCCCGCCACGACGCGGTTGAGTGCGGTCGCCACCTGCTCGAGTGCAGCGGCCTCCTCTTGGGGAGTCGGAATCGGGGGTGGGACGGGTGGAGCCGTCCCGCTGAGCGGGTGATTGCTGGTGAGCCGACCCCGGAGGTCCTCCGTCGTCCCCCGCCGGTTCCCGTTGATCTGAACTCTGAGGTCCCATCCCGTCCCCACGGACACGGTCTGCCGACTCGCGTCATCCCGTTGGGGTGGTTGGCAAGGGAGAGGACGCGGGTGTTGCGTGAACCCTGCGAGTTGTGGGTTTTGGACCCGGATCTTGTCATCGCTATGGATGAATGATAATGGAGAGAGCGCTTAAGCTTTTACAGCCGCTCTCAACAATAGCACCAATGATGGATTATATGAACCCGGGGGTCCGGATTATACAACCCGTATATATGTTTGATACAACCCGTATATATGTTTGAATATAAGAAATAGATAATGAAACGATAAATTATATTAATTGAACATAAAATGCTATTACAGAGGTTCGGGACGTGTAATAACGTTACGAGTATTGTATGAAAGGTAGGAGATGATTGAATAGGACACCGGGGGGTGTTTTTATACCCCCCTGCCGGACCGGGCCCGGGTCAAGTGGGAGGAGCAGCGGCCCGCGCCGCAGGACTCGTTCCAAGCGAGGACCCGGTCCTTGGACGAGCCCATGGGGCCGAGCCCACGAGGCCGAGCCCGTGGAGGTCGGCTCACCGCCAGGCCGACCCCGGGGTGGTCGACCCCACGTAGGCCGACCCTGGGTGTGCCGGCCGACCACCACGGGGTGCCGAGCCCATGTTGGCTGACCCCGGGGTGGTTCGTCACCCTGTGTGCATAGTAGCCGGGGACCCCGTGATAGTAGCCGAGGACCCCGGGGAGGTAGTAGTTGAGGACCCCGGGGTAGTAGACCCTTCCATGGTCTGTCCGGCCACGTTTGTAGTCCGCTCGGTGCCGTATGTGATCAGCTCCATATTTCTTTGCTCCAGGTCCGCTCTGTAATTATTTCATCATCAGTCCCCCAATCTCGGGGTTGCGAGAAATCGTCAGCCCAAGAGAGTACGAAAGCTGCATGATAATTACGAGCCCCCCTCGTGTTTTAACGCTCTATCCTTCGTCTATGCTTGCTATTGTGCAAGCTATCGCCCGAGCGGCGTCCATGGAGAGCGTGTTGGGGACCCTTCGGGCGCATCTTGGGCCGAGATGAGGGGTCGCAAAGAGTTGGAGGCGGCGCACAAAGCCATGGGGAGCAAGCCTGCGGTGTTGGAGTGGAAGTATGCCAAGTTTATCGCCAACCATGTGCGGGAGCGCCGGGCGCATGTGGAGGCTTTGAAGTTAGCCGTGCCGAGCTACAGGGACTCCGAGGTGGGCTTTGAAGGCAGCCCTGTCAAGCCAAAAGGATCTCGAGGTGGGCTTTGATGGCAGCCTTGTCAAGCTACAAGGACTTCGAGGTGTTCATCAAGGATGTGAAGGCCCACCTCGCCGAGCATGCGGTGGAGCCCTTTGGGGACCTTCTACGCGACACAATTGGGAAAGGGGTCGTGGCTGTGCACGGGTTGCACATGTACAATGTGGGAGAGTATGTGATGCAGCGAAGGGTTTAGTTCGTTCTTTGCAAGAGAGACGAGACCCACGACCCCGTGGTGTGGGGTCTCCCGGCTGACCTCGGGAACCTGGAGTCACCAGCCGACCCGAAGGAGGTGGCCAATGGAGATGTTCATCTGACTTCCCCTCGGGGCTCGGCCACGGACCTTCCGTCCCATCCGGACTTGATTTCAGACCTTCCACAAGGTGCCTGTGATGATGTCCCTTTGGAGCGGATTCACATTGACCCCGTTGGCGTTGAGGCTCTCCTTCGACCGGGTGATGGAGAGACGCGATTCATCCGTATGGCGATAGGCGAGGTCGGACCTCGTATCGCCCCTAGGGTGCACCACGAGGCCAGCCGAGAACTCTTCAAGAGGTCGGCCGAGACCTCGTCGAGAGGTCGGCGAGGACCTCCTCGAGAGGTCGGCGGAGACCTCCTCGAGAGGTCGACGGAGACTTACTCGAGAGGTCGGCGGAGACCTCTCCAAGAGGTAGGTCGAGACCTCGTCGAGAGGTTGGCGAGGACCTCCTCAAGAGTTCTGCGCAGAACTCCTCGAGAGTTCAGCGGAGACCTCCTTAAGAGGTCGGCCGGGACCACCCCGAGAGGTCGGTCGAGATAGCCTCGTGAGGTCGCTGGAGACATCCTCGAGAGGTCGCTGGAGACCTCTCCAAGAGGTCGGTCGAGACCTCCTCGAGAGGTCGGCGGAGACCTCCTCGAGAGGTCGGCGGAGACCTCCCCCAGAGGTCGGCCGGGACCACCCCGAGAGGTCGGTCGAGACCTCATCGAGAGGTTGGCGGGGACCTCCTCGAGAGGTCGGCGGAGACCTCCCGGAGAGATCAGCTGGGACCTCCCGAGAGGTTGGCGGGGACCTCCTCGAGAGGTCGGCGGAGACCTACCCGAAAGGTCGGCCAGGACCACCCCGAGAGGTCGGTCGAGACGTCGTCGAGAGGTCGGTGGGGACCTTCTCGAGAGGTCGGCGGAGACCTCCCCAAGAGGTCAGCTGGGATATCCCGAGAGGTTGGCGGGGACCTCATCGAGAGGTCGGTGCAGGTTTCCTCGAGAGGTCGGCTTATACCTCCTCGAGAGGTCGGCAGAGACCTCCCCGAGAGGTCGGCCGGGACCACCCCGAGAGGTCGGTCGATACCTCGTCGAGGGGTCAGCGGGGACCTCATCGAGAGGTCGGCGGAGACGTCCCCGAGAGGTCGGCTGGGACTTCCCGAGAGGTTGGCCGAGACCTCCTCGAGAGGTTGGCAGATACATCCTCTAGAGGTCGGCGGAGACCTCCCCGAGAGTTCGGCCGGGACTTCCTCGAGAGGTCGGCCGAGACCTCGTCGAGAGGACGGCGGGGACCTCCTCGAGAGGTTCTCGAAGACCTCTTTGAGAGGTTGGCGGAGACCTCCCCAAAAGGTCGCCCGGGCCCTCCCCAAGAGGTCGGTCGAGACCTCCTCGAGAGGTCGACCGAGACCTCATCAGAAAAGTCCGCCAAGACCTCCTTGGGAAGTTGGCCGAGACCCTGCCGAGTGGCGAATGAGGTCGGACTTCGGGCTCCCCCTAGGGTAGCCCTTCGACCCCAAGCCACCATACTTGGGCCGTTAAGCTCTTTCGTTGGGGTTGGTACGCGAGGTCGGACCTCGTGCCCCCTTAGGGTGGCCCTTTGACTCCAAGTCACCGGACTTGGACCGTTATGCTCTTCCGTCGGGGTGGGTACGCGAGGTCGGGTCGGTTGAGGTCCAGAATGACCTCTTCTGTCTCCACCGCGGGTTCGGCTCGGGGCCGCTTCGCCTCATCTCGAAGCGCCTTCTCGGTTACGGTGTGTACTTGGAGATCCTTCTTTGTTGTTTGGCGGCATGCTTTCTAGTAGCAGCTCCGACTGATTTTCTGATCTTCTCGCGCGACACCCACTCCAGTGGGGGTGGGGAACTTGAGGCAAAGGTGCCCCATGGATATGAGGGTTTTTGACTGAAATGGGAAGAGACAAATGGTTGTGGACAATAATGGAAACCTTTTTTTTTTTTTTTTGACAGGAATAGGAAAAACGAGTTTGGGAAACGTGGTTGGGGTCAAAACCGCATTTCCCAAACTCGGGTGGGTTGCAAATCTTCGGAACTGACAACCGCATTTGGGAAATGCGGTTGTCGTATAATATACGACAGCCGCATTTCCCAAATGCGGTTGTCGTATACGCATAACCGCGTTTGAGAAATGCGGCTTTCGTATAGCATACGATAGCCGCATTTCCTAAATGCGGCTATGCTATTAGAATCGCCGGTTGGCCGGCGATCAGCCGGCGACAAAAACGCGTTTGGGAAATGCATTTTTCGAAACGCATTTCCCAAACGCGAATTTGTCCTCTGCGGGCCGGCCATTTACTTACATGTGTCCTATTTCACCCCTTTTTCCGGCACACACAATATTTATCCAAGTTTTGCGACTCTAATGTGCGTGTAGTTATCTGAAAGTCTTCATTTACAAATGTAAACCCATGTAGGGGCGTATTACTTGTCTGCTTACAAAATCTGGGCCACGCCATGAATGAATAATCTCCCATTTGGAATTTGAATTGAAGGAGTATGTCTGCGAAACTGTCAGGCTGCTGTCCGCGACGAATGAGTAATTTCCCATTTGGATTTTGAATTGCAGGAGTATGTTGGCGGAACTGTCAGGCTGCTGTATAGACAAAAGAACTACCCCTCGTTGTCATTGGAACTTTGATTGAGGTGCATTTTGTCAACGTAACTACAACCTAGGAAGAAAATATGCAACTTTCAATTCCTAATCACAATCACAAGTGCGCGAGATTTAATTGAATGACAATAAAGATGTTTTTGACAAACAAAGAGTGATGAAAAGAAGTTTAGAGATAGCTGAGAGAATATTCGCAAAATCTCTCTCGCCATATTTTGGTAAAAATAGATTGAGTGTGAAGACAAATGTCAGAATTGATGTGGGAAAGGTGAGATTTATAGAAAAAAAATTAAAAAGAGATTGTATAAAAAATTTAGAATAATTGGCTCGAAACTCACCGCAAATCCAACAATTCCGTGCAGAACAAGAGCAAACGATTGTGATCGTAATCACAAGCACTTGCTCTAACCTCAAACCCAACTAATAGGCGGATAGCAATGGCGGAAGGAACCTTTCCCTTCCGAATCGCTCCACACTTCCATCTCTTGGGTTCAAATACATTCGCGAGACTTAATTGCATGACATTCAACCTACATTCGCGAGACTTAATTGCATGACATTCAACATTATCCTCCGTTGAATCAGAGTGTGATAAAATTTCTAACATTTTGGAAAATTTCCAATTGAAAAATAGGAATTTGCTATTTTGAAATTGAGAAAAATACAACATGTAATTCTACATGATTAAATATCGTGTTTCAATTCACGAATGAAAACAGAACAATTTATAGTCCAAGGTGTATAATACATCCAAAAAAATTAAAGTTGTAAAAATTTATCATTACATAGGTTAAAAACCACATGGAGTGTCAGCCGTGAGATGACAATGCATGGGTTGTCATCTCAGGGCTGACAGCCCATGTGCGCTGTCAGCCGGGCTGACAGCCCTATGGGCTGTCGCCGAGATGACAGCCCATTTGGGCTATCATTTCGATGACAGCCCCAGCCCATGTGGGTGTCATAATGAGATGTCATCACATTATGACAACCCATGTGGGTTATCACGCATGGTTCGGTTTTTAACCGTGTAGTGTGTTGAGTTTTTAGAAGTGTGGGTGCTGCAAGGTGGGCTATAAAAGTTTTCATTTTCAATCCGGAGTTAATTAAAGGTTAGTTTATTTTAGTATTATTTATTTTGTAAAATTTTATTTGTTATTTTGTATTGTGTTTTTTATAATAGTTATATATGATATGTATATTTTTTTTCGTAGGAATTACCTTAAGGAAAATGGCAGGTATGAATTTCACATCTTTATAATGATTGAAGTATAAATTATTTCGATTAAAATTTATATGAAATTATTTTTATTCTAATTATAATTTTATCATGTACGAGATTTTATTTTGTATAGGTAACCAGGTTGTTGTGTTGATATGTCGTCATCTAGATCATGAAGGTCTTAGAGATGATGTTGATTTCAACATTGCTCCCCAAAATGTCGTGTTCGTCTCTGCAACATGTTCGTTCGAATAGTTAGTGTCCGAGATAAAGAATTGACTTCAAATTGGAGACACTGTTGGTGAAATATTTTTATGGGGGAAATTTCAGCCAAATCAATCTCTGGGTGATGTAGTTTATCCATTTCCAATAACAGATAATCAGACGTGGTCTTATTTTTTGGGGGCGATGTCCACGTTTGGGGCGTTAGTGGTTTTTGTGAAACTTCAAATGCCTTTCCATTCAACATTGAATCTAAACATTGTTCAAGGGGGTACTAGCGTTGACCACATTCCAATTAGAACACGTGAAGCACGAAGGCGTAGTGTTGGTCGGTCAGGACAGAGCACGCAAGTAGAGCACATACAGATAGTGCCAATGGATCATCTTATTTGTGACGCAAATAATGCCATTTTAGACGAAGAAACAAACACAAGTGGGGATGAATTTTTGTTTACTTCCGATGATGATGACGACCCTGATTATGAGCCGGTTGAAGAGGTTGAATCGTCCGCCAACACGTCCATACATGATACGACATCTCGTCGGCAAGCACATGATCCAGCTTGGTACAATGATTATACAGCATTCGGGAATGCTTTTCGAACTGCTAGTTCGTCCATTGCAGTTTGAATGGTGTTCGACAGCTACCGACAGTTAAAGAATATGGTGACACAACATAATCTTGACCAACATACGCAGTTCAAAACGGCGACCAAGAAGAGCAAATAATGGAAGGCTACCTGTTTATATCCCCAACAGTGTGCGTGGATGATAAGTGCTGTGCAGATTCAAGATTCCGAAGGATGGATAGTTAAAAAGTTTCATAATATCCACGGATGCTGTGTGGATTATACGCAGGGCGGAGATGACTACAACCTTACCAGTAAAGTGATTTCGGAACTAATTTTGCAAAAAATTGCAGATGATCCACGATACAAAATTAAATACGTCATCGAAGATGTCAAGGCAAAATGGGGTGTTCGTGTTGATTACAAGAAGGCTTGGTACGCAAAAGTCATCGCGTTGGAGACGCTGTATGGAAAGTGGGATGAGTCCTACAACATATTGCCACAAACGTTAATGGCCATACAACAAACAAATCCAGATTCCGTTGTTGATACTGTCAACACGGCAACGGCAATCCCGAGTGAGTTCCGATTTAAGTATGTTTTTTGGGCATTCAAACCCGCAATAGAAGGGTTTAAATACTGTTTACCCGTACTTACGGTCGATGGTACGCATTTGTACGGAAAGTACAAAGGCCACCTTCTATTAGCAGTAGCTATAAATGCCAACAAAAAAATACATCCAGTTGCATACTCAATTGTTGACGCTGAAACAGGAGATAGTTGGAGTTGGTTCTTGAGATTGGTGGCACAAAATGTGTTTGGTGATTTTCAACACATATGTATTATCTCGGATAGGCATGGTGGCATCGACCATGCATTTCGGGAAATACCAGAACTGGCCGAGGCGCGAGTCCAGCGTCTATACTGCCTCCGACATTATTGGTCAAATTTGATGACCAAGTTTAAGAATAAGGAATTTAAAAATTTGTTTTGGCAGGCTGGTTGTGCTATGGATGTTAGGGGGTTTGAGGCTGTAATGAGTATAATTTGGGCAAGTGACGAGGCATCATATAATTACTTGATGGCAATCCCTGCTCGGTTTTTGGCCCTAAGTCACGATGGGGGATTTAGACATGGATTGATGACGACCAACAGCTCGGAATCTTTCAACAACAGTCAAAAGCATTGTCGTGTTTTGCCCGTGTCGGCGATAGTGAAGCTAACGTACGAAAAAACTGCTCTAATGTTTGCTGAGAGGTGTACAGCTGAATTGGTAATGCAACAAGGGGGATTTTAATGGCCACGTAATATTCTCGATGAGATGTTAAAAAGGGAAGGCCACGTAATATTCTCGATGAGATGTTAAGATTGCGTTACGCCCGTTCGGGAGTAGGTGAGGCCGGACCTCGTACCGCCCCTAGGATGTTTTAGCAATTCTGGGGTGGAGTCCTTTGACTCGCGCCCCGAACCCTTCCATTTGGCGATAAGCGAGGTCGGACCTCGTATCGCCCCTAGGGCATGTGCTCCGTCTAAGTTGGCCATTGCGGTCCCCCGCGTACGCAGCCGCCACGTCCATCCTTAGGTCGGCCGACCTCGCGTCAACCGACCCCGCGCCGGTCGACCTCGCGGTGCCCGAGTTCCTGATCTCCCATGCGCCCGTGCTCTTCCACCATTCGGGGTAGGATAATTGCTCAACGAAATTCATTATTCCATTACGAACGAAAACAAAACATTTTTGTGGGGAGTCGGCTTGTTATTGGGGAGGGGGTAGGCCGTACAAATGTGCTTCTACTGGTAAAATTTCAACAAGTGTTCCGAGTTCCACACCCAGTCCACTGTCTTGCCCGATGGAGTCCTCAACTTGTAGCTGCCCGGGCGTACTATGGCTTCGACCACATATGGTCCTTCCCATTTCTTGGCAAACTTGCCTCCGTCCTGGGGTCGGCTTGCTTCCCCCTGCGGCGGACGTAATCACCGACTTGAAAGTAGCGAGGTCGAACCCTGTTGTCAGGAAGCTCATGAGCGCGCATCCCGCCGTCTCGGCCCCTAGCTGATCTATGTTCGGTAGCGGGAAGGGGTCCATGGGGCATGCCTTGTTGAGGTCCGTGTAGTCCACACACATCCTCCACGTAGGTGGTTTAGGTGCGAGGACTACATTCGCGAGCCTTGCCGGGTATAGGACCTCCCTTATATGCCCTATCTCGAGGAGGGTGTCGACCTCATTCTTCACAAATTCTCGTCTGTCCGCGGCGGAATAGCGCTTCCGCTGCTGGACCGGCTTGGCGTTGGGGTCCACCGCCAATTTGTGCGTGATGACCTCCCGGCTGAGGCTCGACATGTCCTCGGGACCCTAGACGATCACGTCATTGTAGCTGCGGATGATCTCAACGAGCCTACCCCGGAGGTCGGTCGGGAGGCCTGTACCCACCTTCACCATCCTGTCGGGTCGGCTGAGGTCCAGAATGACCTCTTCTGTCTCCACCGCGGGTTCGGCTCGGGGCCGCTTCTCCTCATCTCGAAGCGCCTTCTCGGTTACGGTGTGTACCTGGAGATCCTTCTTTGTTGTTTGGCGGGCATGCTTTCAAGTAGCAGCTCCAACTGATTTTCTAATCTCCTCGCGCGACACCCACTCCAGTGGGGAACTTGAGGCAAAGGTGCCCCATGGAGATGATGCACCTGAGGTCCTCCAGGGCAGGTCGGTCGAGGATGATGTTATGGGCGCATCTGATTTTCACCACCATGAACTCCACCTCTCACTTTTTTACGTGCAGCGGGGTGCCGATCTGCACCTCGAGGGTGATGCAGCCCTGTATTTCGATGGAGTCCCCGGTGAAACCAGATAGCGGGGTCCGTACCGGGGAGAGCTGCTGGGGGCGCCGTGCTCCCTCGGAGGGGGCGGAGATGGAGGTGCCGGGGCACCCCGTCGCAGCCCCGCCACGACGCGGTTGAGTGCGGTCGCCGCCTGCTCGAGTGCGGCGGCCTCCTCTTGGGGAGTCGCAATCGGGGGTGGGACGGGTGGCGCCGTCCCGCTGAGCGGGTGATTGTTGGTGAGCCGACCCTGGAGGTCCTCCGTCGTCCCCCGCCAGTTCCCATTGATTTGAACTCTGAGGTCCCCTTCCGTCCCCACGGACACGGTCTGCCGACTCGCGTCATCCCGTTGGGGTGGTTGGCAAGGGAGAGGACGCGGGTGTTGCGTGAACCCTGCGAGTTCTGAGTTTTGGACCCGGATCTTGTCATCGCTGTGGATGAATGATAATGGAGAGGGCGCTTAAGCTTTTACAGCCGCTCTCAACAAGAGCACCAATGATGGATTATATGAACCCGGGGGTCCGGATTATACAACCCGTATATATGTTTGAATATAAGAAATAGATAATAAAACTATAAATTATATTAATTGAACATAAAATGCTATTACAGAGGTTCGGGACGTGTAATAACGTTACGAGTATTGTATGAAAGGTAGGAGATGATTGAATAGGACACCGGGTGGTGTTTTTATACCCCCCGGCCGGACCGGGCCCAGGTTAAGTGGGAGGAGCCGCGGCCCGCGCCGTAGCACTCGTTCCAAGCGAGGACCCGGTCCTTGGCCGAGCCCACGAGGCCGAGCCTGTGGAGGTCGGCTCACCGCCAGGCCGAGCCCAGGTTGGCTGACCCCGGGGTGGTTCGTCACCCCGTGTGCATAGTAGCCGGGGAACCCGTGATAGTAGCCGAGGACCCCGGGGAGGTTGTAGTTGAGGACCCCGTGGTAGTAGTCGAGGACCCCGGGGTAGTAGACCCCTCCATGGTCTGTCCGGTCGCGTTTGTAGTCCGCTCGGTGCCGTGTGTGATCATCTCCATATTTCTTCGCTCCAGGTCCGCTCTGTAATTATTCCATGATCAGTCCCCCACTCTCGGGGTTGCGAGAAATCGTCAACCCAAGAGAGTACGAAAGCCGCTTGATAATTACGAGCCCCCCTCGTGTTTTAACGCTCTATCCTTCGTCTATGCTTGCTATTGTGCAAGCTATTGCCCGAGAGACGTCCATGGAGAGCGTGTTGGGGACCCTTCGGGCGCATCTTGGGCCGAGATGAGGGGTCGTAAAGAGTTGGAGGCGGCGCACAAAGCCATGGGGAGCAAGCCTGCGAAGTTGGAGGGCAAGTATGCCAAGTTGATTGCCAACCATGTGCGGGAGCGCCGGGCGCATGTGGAGGCTTTGAAGTTAGCCGTGCCGAGCTACAGGGACTCCGAGGTGGGCTTTGAAGGCAGCCCTGTCAAGCCAAAAGGATCTCGAGGTGGGCTTTGAAGGCAGCCCTGTTAAGCTATAAGGACTCCGAGGTGTTCATCAAGGATGTGAAGGCCCACCTCGCCGAGCATGCGGTGGAGCCCTCTAGGGACCTTCTACGCGACCCAATTGGGAAAAGGCTCGTGGCTGTGCAGGGGTTGCACATGTACAATGTGGGACAGTATGTGATGCAGCGTAGGGTTTAGTTTGTTCTTTGCAAGAGAGACGAGACCCACGACCCCGTGGTGTGGGGTCTCCCGGCTGACCTCGGGAACCTGGAGTCACCTGCCGACCCGAAGGAGGTGGCCAATGGAGATGTTCATCTGACTTCCCCTCGGGGCTCGGCAACGGACCTTCCGTCCCATCCGGACATGATTTCAGACCTTTTACAAGGTGCCTGTGATGATGGCCCTTTAAAGAGGATTCACATTGACCCCGTTGGCGTTGATGCTCTCCTTCGACCGGGCGATGGGGAGACGCGACTCATCCGTATCGCCCCTAGGGTGCACCACGAGGCCAGCCGAGAACTCTTCAAGAGGTCGGCCGAGACCCCCTCGAGAGGTCGGCCGAGACCTCGTCGAGAGATCGGCGAGGACCTCCTCGAGAGGTCGGCGGAGACCTCCTCAAGAGGTCGACGGAGACTTACTCGAGAGGTCGGCGGAGACCTCCCCAAGAGGTAGGTCGAGACCTCGTCGAGAGGTTGGCGAGGACCTCCTCGAGAGTTCTGCGTAGATCTCCTCGAGAGGTCAGCGGACACCTCCTTGAGAGGTCGGCCGGGACCACCCCGAGAGGTCGGTCGAGACAGCCTCGTGAGGTTGCTGGAGACTTCCTCGAGAGGTCGCTGGAGACCTCTCCAATAGGTCGGTCGAGACCTCCTCGAGAGGTCGGCGGAGACCTCCCCCAGAGGTCGGCCGGGACCACCCCAAGAGGTCGGTCGAGACCTCATTGAGAGGTTGGCGGGGACCTCCCCATGAGGTGTCCGGAGACCTCCCCGAGAGGTCGGCCGGGACAACCCCGAGAGGTCGGTCGAGACCTCGTCGAGAGGTCAGCGGGACCTCATCGAGAGGTCGGCAGAGACCTCCCCAAGAGGTTGGCGGAGACCTCCCCGAGAGGTCGGCTGGGACATCCCGAGAGGTTGGCGGAGACCTCCTCGAGAGGTTGGCGGATACCTCCTCGAGAGGTCGGCGGAGACCTCCCCGAGAGTTCAGCCGGGACTTCATCGAGAGGTCCGCCGAGACCTCGTCGAGAGGTCGGCGGGGATCTCTTCGAGAGGTTCTCGAAGACCTCCTTGAGAGGTTGGCGGAGACCTCCCCAAAAGGTCGCCCGGGCCCTCCCCGAGAGGTCGGTCGAGACCTCCTCGAGAGGTCGACCGAGACCTCATCGGAAAAGTCCGCCAAGACCTCCTTCGGAAGTCGGCCGAGACCCTGCCGAGTGGCGAATGAGGTCGGACTTCGGGCTCCCCTTAGGGTAGCCCTTTGACCCCAAGCCACCATACTTGGGCCGTTAAACTCTTTCGTTGGGGTTGGTACGCGAGGTCGGACCTCGTGCCCCCTTAGGGTGGCCCTTTGACTCCAAGTCACCGGACTTGGACCGTTAAGCTCTTCCGTCGGTGTTGGTACGCGAGGTCGGGTCGATTGAGGTCCAGAATGACCTCTTCTGTCTCCACCGCAGGTTCGGCTCGGGGCCGCTTCTCCTCATCTCGAAGCGCCTTCTCGGTTACAGTGTGTACCTGGAGATCCTTCTTTGTTGTTTGGCGGCATGCTTTCTAGTAGCAGCTCCAACTGATTTTCTGAGCTGTGGGGTTGGGGAACTCGAGGCAAAGGTGCCCCATGGAGATGAGGGTTTTTGACTGAAATGGGAAGAGACAAATGATTGTGAACAATAATGGAACCTTTTTTTTTTTTTTGACAGGAATAGGAAAAACGAGTTTGGGAAACGCGGTTGGGGTCAAAACCACATTTCCCAAACTCGGGTGGGTTGCAAATCTTTGGTACTGACAACCGCATTTCCCAAATGCGGTTGTCGTATACGCATAACCGCGTTTGAGAAATGCGGCTTTCGTATAGCATACGATAGCCGCATTTCCCAATTGCGGCTATGCTATTAGAATCGCCGGTTGGCCGGCGACAAAAATGCGTTTGGGAAATGCGTTTTTCGAAACGCATTTCCCAAACGCGAATTTGTCCTCGGCGGGCCGGCCATTTACTTACATGTCCTATTTCACCCCTTTTTCCGGCACACACAATATTTATCCATGTTTTGCGACTCTAATGTGCGTGTAGTTTTCCGAAAGTCTTCATTTACATATTCATACTTTTTTGAACTTGAGTAGACTAGACTAGAGTTTTGATTGGAATTAATGTGTGTATTAAAGTAGACATTACGAAATTTAATTTGAGAACACAATTCATAAGAAAATAAGAATTTTAACGGTGTTTGTTGTATGAAACTGCAACATAATATATGCTTCTAATATGTGGTTTTTTTAGAAAGCCATAAAAAATAAAGCATGAAATTTTGTATATGCACGTTTCATGATATAGTATTTAATTAAAATATTTTGCGTAATGTTAATAAATAAATTGTCGATTACATGGCATATATAAATAATATAATACATTATTACAATTTTCATAGTTTGAATATAAAATTTCATAGCTTTTGACAGATTGATATTACACATTTAATAATATTTTGAACAAATAAACAAATATTCGTTACAAATTTGACAAAGGTAAACCCATGTCGGGGCGTATTACTTGTGTGCTTACAAAATCTAGGCCACGCCACGAATGAATAATCTCCCATTTGGAATTTGAATTGAAGGAGTATGTCTGCGAAACTGTCAGGCTGCTATCCGCGACGAATGAATACTCTCCCATTTGGATTTTGAATTGCAGGAGTATGTCGGCGGAACTGTTAGGCTGCTGTATTAACAAAAGAACTACCCCTCGTTGTCATTGGAACTTTGATTGAGGTGCATTTTGTCAACGTAACAACAACCTAGGAAGAAAATATGCAACTTTCAATTCCTAATCACAATCACAAGTGCGCGAGATTTAATCGAATGACAATAAAGATGTTTTTGACAAACAAAGAGTGATGAAAAGAAGTTTAGAGATAGCTGAGAAAATATTCGCAAAATCTCTCTCGCCATATTTTGGTAAAAATAGATTGAGTGTGAAGACAAATGTCAGAATTGATGTGGGAAAGGTGAGATTTATAGAAAAAAAAATTAAAAAGAGATTGTATAAAAAATTTAGAATAATTGGCTCGAAAGTCACCGCAAATCTAACAATTCCGTGCAGAACAAGAGCAAACGATTGTGATCGTAATCACAAGCACTTGCTCTAACCTCAAACCCAACTAACAGGCGAATAGCAATGGCGGAAGGAACCTTTCCCTTCCGAATCGCTCCACACTTCCATCTCTTGGGTTCAAATACATTCGCGAGACTTAATTGCATGACATTCAACATTATCCTCCGTTGAATCAGAGTGTGATAAAATTTCTAACATTTTGGAAAATTTCCAATCGAAAAATAGGAATTTGCTATTTTGAAATTGAGAAAAATACAACATGTAATTCTACATGATTAAATATCGTGTTTCAATTCACGAATGCAAACAGAACAATTTATAATCCAAGGTGTATAATACATCCAAAAAATTAAAGTTGTAAAAATTTATCATTATATAGGTTAAAACCCACATGGAGTGTCAGCCGTGAGATGACAATGCATGGGTTGTCATCTCAGGGCTGACAGCCCATGTGCGCTGTCAGCCGGGCTGACAGCCCTATGGGCTGTCGCCGAGATGACAGCCCATTTCGATGACAGCCCCAACCCATGTGGGTGTCATAATGAGATGTCATCACATTATGACAACCCATGTGGGTTATCACGCATGGTTTTGTTTTTAACCGTGTAGTGTGTTGAGTTTTTAGAAGTGTGGGTGCTGCAAGGTGGGCTATAAAAGTTTTCATTTTCAATCCGGAGTTAATTAAAGGTTAGTTTATTTTATCATTATTTATTTTGTAAAATTTTATTTGTTATTTTGTATTGTGTTTTTTATAATAGTTATACCTGATATGTATATATATATATTTTTTTGTAGGAATTACCTAAAGAAAAATGGCAGGTATGAATTTCATATCTTTATAATGATTGAAGTATAAATTATTTCGATTAAAATTTATATGAAATTATTTTTATTCTAATTATAATTTTATCATCTATATTTTATTTTGTATAGGTAACCAGGTTGTTGTGTTGATATGTCGTCATCTAGAACATGAAGGTCCTAGAGATGCTGTTGATTTCAACATTGCTCCCCAAAATGTCGTGTTCGTCTCTGCAACATGTTCGTTCGAACGTCATCGCCACTTCCGTTGATAATGTACCATGTATGCCTTTATACTTTATGTTGCTTATCTTCACTCCCGAGCCCTGTCATAATTAATCATATATAAAACATGTTTAATTAGCATCGGAACATCATTTTCTATTTTTGATGTTTTTAAGGTATGAAGTTTTGAGGCTGGTGATGGGGAACAAGCTAAGCTAAGGAATTATGTATATTTATAAATAATGAGAAGAGTATTTTATACTTTTGGTGTGTGTGTGTGTGTGTGTGTGTGTGTGTGTGTGTATATATATATATATAAAAGAGCGCTCATATGTGGCCATACCATTAGGTGTGACGGTGTGATGGTGTGATAATATTGTATCTGTGTCGTTGAATCAGTTTAATCTAACGGCTGTGGGTAATTATGAGAATTTGAGAATTTTCGCACGTCTTGGTAAGTGGGGGTGTTATGGTAATGACAGTGGCCATTTATAGCGGCCGGGTTCCAGAATACACCAACAGTGCTGACAACATGCACCAATAGTGTAATAAAACACACCACAATGAAACACACCAATAGTGTATTCCTGAACACTGTATGGTGTATTTATTCATATCTAGTGGCGCGTTTTGGTGATGCGTACCTAATTTGTGTATATTTTTTTGTTGTGCATTTCATAACATGGATGGCGTATATTTAATTTGTATAACAATTGGTGCAGCCGGACGGACCACACGGAAGGCGTTGCCGCACCTGAACTTCGCACCAATAGCAATCTACAAATACACCAGAGTAAGGCTAATAACGCACTAATTACACAAATAAACTAAAACACACAACAATGTGATTTTCCTTATTCCGATACCCTATGACGAGTTTACCCTTACAGTTCGATGGGTAGGAAAACGTGCGCGAAAATACTAGAAGAATCTTGATTAATGTGATTCATTGGATCTATCTAATCTAATTGCCTGTAATTGACAGTATGACCATAGCTAACAACATGGATGCACTTGATCGCCCCGCCCATATATATATATATATATATATATATGTGTGTGTGTGTGTGTATATATATATATATATGTGTGTGTGTATATATATATATATATATATATATATATATATATATATATATATATATATATATATATATATATATATATATATACACATATATATATATACACACACATATATATATATATATATACACACACACACACACACATATATATATATATATATATATATATATATATATATATATATATATATATATATATATACAAATGTATATATGTATATATATATATATATATATATATATATATATATATATATATATATATATATATAGAATTATATTCATGTAAAAACAAGGCTTAAAATACAAACGTGTGGACATTTCTGGATCGTTGGATTTTGGGTATCTAAGGTTGTGTTTAATTTTTATGATTTTGTGTGCTGCCAGCCTGTGCGCACTGCCGTTCATGGATGTGTTCACGCCGGCCCAAATACTGTGGATTCACACATGCATACTACATTAGATGTGTGCACTGTCGTCCATGGTTGTGTGCATACCCGCATTTCGGTGTGTGCACTGTATATGTCCACATGTTTGTATTTTAATGGTGTTTGCATGTGAATGCAACCCTATATATATATATATATATATATATATATATATATATATATATATATATATATATATATATATATATATATATATATATATATGAAGGTTTAAGTGCGGCAATGCACTTAGGTGCGGTTAATTGTAGGCCATTAGATTAGATAAATCCAACAAATCACATTAATCAAGGCTTTTCCAATATTTTTGCGCACATTCTCACACTACGCGAACTGCAAGGTTAAAGTCGTTGTTGGGCACCAGAATAGATCAAATCATAGTGTTGTGTGTTTTATGTTCGTTATTGGTGCATTATTAACCTTACTGTGGTGTATTTGGGGATTCGTGTTGGGGCCAAGTTCAGGTGCGCCCGCGCCTTCTCATGCGGTCAATGCGGGCGCACTAATAGTTATACAAATATACACCATCGGTGTTAGAAAATGCACACAAAAAAAACATGCACAAATTAGATACACATCACCAGAACACATCATTAGGTATGAATAAAAGCATCACACAGTGTTCAAAAATACATCATTGGGGTGGTGAGTTATATGGTGTATTTTTTGGGTGTGTTGTGTGTTTTTTGGTGTATTTTTGCATTTTATTGTGGTGCTTTTTCCTAACACTATTGGTGTCTTTTGTTAACACTGTTGGTGTATTCTGACAAACAACCGATATAAATGATCACTACAATTACCATAACACCCCCACTTACCAAGATGCGCTTAAGTCTTTAAATCTTCAGAAATTAGCGCTACCGTTAGATTAAGCAGAATGGACGATGCTGATATGGCCGCACCGCCGCACCTAAAGCCACTACCGCATTTGAGCGCTAATATATATATATATATATATATATATATATATATATATATATATATATATATATATATATATATATATATATAGATATTGGATCCAATGAGACCCCTAGTAAGGTGAGATGACATCTTGGCCGTTTATTTGTAGGTTTTAACGTTCCAGATTTGATGGTTTTTTGTCCTATGCGCTGATTTCAATATATCTGTCCAAGGATGTTTTGGTCTTTGCTTCGTGTATTTATTTCCTTCCATTAATTGTTGTCGTCGTTTGCCTATAGATGATAGCGTGGTTTTTGGGCTGAAATCTTCTTCAATATTTACTCTCTCTCCTTCCTTATCATTTTAGTTCTTCGCCTTTCAATCTTCTTCACGCAGTGAGTTTAGGGGTCAACGGATTCTTTTGATTTGGCGTGCTCAGTCCTCTTCGGTGCCGTGCTTCCGTGTCCTCTAGGTGGTGCTCATGGCCGGATCTTCTATTAGGTAGTCTAAGCGGCGTAAGGGCGTTTCCTCAGGTTCCCTTCGAGGTATTCCTTGTTCCAGGTTTTTTATATGGTTTTCCCTTCTTTTTTTTTAGTTGTTATATGCATTGCGTTTTCCCGCTTGGGTCTTGTTCTGGGGGGGGGGGGGGGGGGGGGTTTGCATGGCGTTTTCGACGGTTGTTGTTGGTGGTGGGGGAGGGGGTTCTGCGGGAAGCTATGTGTGTGTGTGTGTGTGTGTTTTTTTTTTTTTTTTTTTTAATTAGATTTGATTCCCCAATTCAGATTATGAAAATGTTCTGCTAAGGCTGTAGAAGTGTTTTGAATTGTTAATAACCCAATTCAGTATTATCTATTTGCATATAATAGTTGGAATTGTTCCCTTGAAAATTGTTAAATTGCTGCATTCTTAGAGAACTGACTTTTCGAAAAATATAAAAATAAAAATATATTCGTTATGAAGACTAATTTTTTTGAGTTTCTTTTTGAGCATTCAACAAGATTCAACTTGGTATGCATTGCAGTGAGCGTAAAGTGGCAAAAGGAGGTGTTTCCTGCCGTGGAAATTGATACTAGCTAGCCTCCATATGTCTTCAAATACCAGCTATTTGATCTGATTGGGGTACCACCTAAAAGGCAGAAGATTGTGGTTAAAGGTGGTTTATTGAAGGTATTAGAAACTTTTATTTACTTGAATTTTTAATTGCTTTACTTGGATGATTGTAATGCTTCTTTTAGTGCTAAATCCAATTTCTTTTTTTTCTTTTTTTTTTTTGGGTAGAGAATTCAATTTCTGTTATTGAGAAATTGCTTCTTCTTTCATCGTTTAGGATGATGCAGATTGGTCAAAACTGACAGTAAAAGAGGTACATGATTCCCTATTGCTAATTGTAATGATTCCACGTTGCTTCTTCTCGTGTTGAGAAATCTCTCTTTTGATTTGGTTGTCACACAATACATGTAACATTAATTTTGTTACTTTGTATTTGTTTTCTTCTATGGTGTTGTTTTCTTCAAATCATGATGAATGGATTTACTTTAACGTAATTTATTAGTTTGCGTCACACATTATAATAGGGTGGTAATGTTTCATTCCTAGCTAGGGTCATTCTGCTAGCTTATTTAATCTAGGAAATACATGTTACAGGAATTCTACTGTTCAATGCCTTCATTCTATTTCAGAACTGAAGTCTGCTCTTAGGTTGTGAGTTCTTCTCATTCTTATTAATAGAGATCAATTATTTATTAGAAGTGAACCAGATTTGCTTGTTTAATTGATTTTATTACATGTTTTACATTTTGTTTTGTGCATTTTCCTCTTAGGTTCCCTCATGCGGATAGACGAAATGATCTGGATAGCTCATCTCATCTTCTGACTGTTGCAACCCGTAATTTATTTAATGAACTTGATAAAAATGTCAAACCAAAGTTTTCGATGCAATTCTGGATGGTACAAATGTTATTTTTAATGTCAATTTCTTTTGAGAAATGGGGTATAACAACGGATTAAGTCACCATGGTCTATGCGTGTGCGTACCATGGTGTGTGCAAAGTAATAGGACCAAATAGTCGGTGCGTAGTTCTGTATTGGCGTGTGCATGTTACTGGGTTTATGGTCTGTGCTTAGAATACTATCAGTTTGTGCATTGTACTGTAATGCGTGTTTTTGGTGTGTCGATTGTATAATAATGTTTATGTTTTTGTGTTTGATTACAGATCTTTGTTGCTTACAGTGAGCATGAGTTTTAATCGTTTTTCCATATTCATTTTATCTCAGGGATCCAATGTTTTGTTTGTTTGTTTTTTTTTTTTTTTTTTTTTTTTTTTTTTTTTTTTTTTACTCGCGGAATGCAAATATTTTTAATCGGTGATGTGTTAACACTGGTTTGTGCATAGTTGAATGTTGGCGTCTGCATTTCACTGTGACTGAGGTTTGTGTGTGTTCAAAGTAATATGACACAATAGTCTGTGCGTAGTCGGGTATTGGCGTGTGCATCCGTCACAAGGTGCACCCACCTTAACACATATACGCACCCACCAGCGTCACAAAACAAACCACCCCCCCCCCCTATCAACACATCCGAATAATACCCTTTTCGTCTATTTCATTCAAAACAAACTAACAATTTCATTCCATGTCCACCCCTATTACTAAATCTGTGTACAAAAATGAATTAACGGAAGTTGCAAACCTCTTTACCCTACGATTTGCACTCACCATACCACGGAAATGCACACACTTTAAATGTTATAAAACACACAGCAACATAATAAACATCTGTACACACCTCCCATGCCATTATTGAACCTAGTTTCATGCACACGCTGAACTACATGTACGAACACACCACCCTAAATATTCAACTACGTTCAACAAAAAATTAACGAAATACCCCTCGTACCTTCTTTTCCATTTAAAAAAAAAACAACGAAAAACACCATCGTTTATGCACACATCTTAATAATAATTTTCTACAAGATAAACCGCCAGGCTAAAAAAAAAAAAAAAACATTCCCACGCCTTATCCCAGCACGCTGCACACACCTTCACACATAAACGCACACACCAGCTGGAAAAAAACTGCATTGCATAGGAAAGCAACCAAATAATACTCATACCGTCTAATTCATTCAAAATGAAATAACAATATCATTTCACGGACACCCCTAATATTAATGTTTGATACAAAATGAAGGAAAAACAAATTCTAAACCCCCTTCATCTAGAACCTACACACGCCAATTTAAACACACGCACACACCAATAGTATACACATTATCCAACTGCTTTTGCATTCTTTTTTTTTTTTTTAATAAAAATAACAAACAAACACCCCTCATTCCTTCGTGTTCAAGTTACATTTTAATTGCTCAGAACACATCAACAAAATACAATAACAAATGCGTAAAATGTTTTTACGCACACGTCGTAGGTCCAGAATGCACAGACCGACGTTCAAAATCAATTTCAAAATCAAAACAACAACACATACTCGTGTTATTACTCGCCAACCACGACCCCTAGACTGTTCTTGCGCTTCACCACACTGTGTTCACGGTTAGAGTGGTACAGCTACTAACAAAAATTGATTACTACTTATTTTCATTAATTTTGTGGTCTATTATTATGTCAAAGATTCCAATCTAATTCTAGCCAAAATTAACACATTAATAGAATTACTTTTAAACCCTTCTGATTAAAATATGGCCTTATTTACACTATATTTCTCATTCAATATCATCCTTCCATTACAAATGTATTAATGGATGGGATGTGATCTCATGATCTCATTTAATATAGGGGTCTCATGGGATCCGCACCATATATATATATATATATATATATATATATATATATATATATATATATATATATATATATATATATATATATATATATATATATATATATATATATATATATATAATTAGTATTATTTCCATGAAAATAACTTTGTATAAGTGTCTTATTAATTGTCTAAACTATATACCGGCCACAATCATTTAAGAAAGATTGAATGGAAGCTAATATTTGTCGCGGCGAAATAACGAGACACCATTCATGATGCATCAATGACTACATATTTTTGGAATCCTCACAAGAGAGGTTCAACCTCTACCTTTTTTTTTGGTTGGTGCAGTTAGTGTTACGTGGCATAAATTCATAAATGAACTTATTTAATTTCAGTCTCAAAATTAAAATTTAAAATATTTTCTTTATTAATTTCATGTTCGCGGTCAATATACACCCAACATAAACTAAAAGTAAAACTTTTAATATCAAAAAATTCTTCTTTAAACTCCTTCAAATTTTTAAATAGTCTCCTTTTTCATAAATTCTCTTTGAACCGAACTAGAACATAGTGTGGTTGAAATTTGCTAAGGATTAGAAAAGATTACACAAGGGTTGGCTAGCCCTAAAACCCATATTTCAAATTATTAGGATGCAAATTTTAGCTCATGTACATGATTTCAATCCGTAAAAAAAAAATGCAAAAATAAGGATCTATTTTATATTTTATATTTTATATTTTTTATATATTTTTTTTTGTTTTGAGTGATGAAGGAATCCATATCCATTATAGTTACATAAATCACATAAAAGAGATAAAGTATACTAATTAAATAACCAGGGGCATACTTGTCCTTTCAAGTCCTTAGTTAGTTATCTTTGTAATAAAAGGCAACTTTGACTGCTCTTTTTCCTCTCAAGTTCTTTTTTATTCTCTGCTCTGTAAGTTTTGCCCAGCATGAACACTGTTACATTGAACATCCATCAGACTCTTCTTTCACCTCCTTCGTGTTTGCTTTGATGTGTTTCTGCTCAATTCATCATGGTATCAGAAAGGAATCGCACCTACACTACTGCCGTCATGATGGAGGAAGCTGGAAACAATAATCCGATGGAGAATGCGGCAGGATCTTCGAATCAGACTACGATGAACCCTAATCAGCGGGTGGAGGAGTTTGACGATCCTTTGTATATATCTTCACATGACGGAGAATCCGAACTTGAGTCTGGTTTCTCCGCCAGTAACCGAGCTCAATTACGCTTCCTTGAGCAGATCGATGAGGATCGCTCTGGAAGTGAAGAATAAATTTGGATTCGCAACTGAAGCGATTCCAATTCCAGATGAAGCCGATCCTAGGATAGCATCATGGAGGAGATGCAATCGTATTGTTTCCTCGTGGATCCTTCGATCGATTAGCCCTAGAATTGCAGATAGTGTTATGTATTTCGATAAATCATCTGATATTTGGAGAGCACTTGAGAAGAGATACTCTCAGTCAGATCCTCATAAAATTGATGAAATCCAGAATGAGATATTCAAGGTCGTTCAAGGAAGCATGACGGTGAATGAATACTTCACAGAGAGCAATGCTCTATGGCAGGAAATGAACTCTCTAAGGCCCCTGTTATTGTGTGAATGTGTACCGAGATTGTCATGCACTCTTGTTAGCCGAATGCAGAAGCAAAGAGAGGAAGATCAGATAATCAGATTCCTAGAAGGTCTGAACGAAGAATATGAGATTATTACGTCTGGAGTTCTAGTGATGGATCACATTCCGGACATAGAGAAGGTTCTAAATATGGCTCTCAAAGTGGAGAGGAAAATCAGAGGAACTCTCAACCAAAGGGGCAATGACCTTGCCCAATCTAATGCTGTTCAGAATCAGACATAGGAAGAACAGTCTCTTGTAGTAGCTGCAACTTTTAACAATAAGAAGAAATTCAATGCTAATGGAGGGAAAAACGTACCTAAGTGCACCTTCTGTGGTATGAATGGTCACACGATTGAGAAATGCTATAAGAAGCATGGGTACCCTCCCAGATGGATAGCAGGCTATAAAACTAAGAACAAGCAGTACCAAGGCACACAGCAGCCTTCAAATGCATTTGTGAATCAAGTTGGGGAAACAGGTATATCTGCTGATCAGTTTCAAACGTTACTGTTTCTTTTGCAGAACCAAAACAAGGAAAATCAACCTTCAAGCAGTGCTGCTGTAACAGTCACTAGCCCTGGGATCATATCAGATTTCAGAGGGTCTGAGGGAATACATGGAGAAGGTAGCATTACTTATAATCCTTATGTTAGTGCTGTTTTGAATTCCCATACCATGTGGATATTAGATTCGGGTGCTACTGATCACATTACATGCTCCTTAGACTACCTTGAAATATACCATAAAATCCATGGATTGTCTGTTAAACTCCCAAATGGTGAAACAGTGAAGGTTACTCATATAGGACAGATCAGGCTTGATGAAAACATAATACTTCAAAATGTGTTATTCATCCCATCATTTGCTTTCAACATTGTTTATGCTAGTAAACTGACTAAAGAGTCCAATTGCAAGCTTGTTATGGGGGTTGATTCATGTGCTATTCAGGGAACTCATGGAGTAATGGATGGTTTTTCTAAGCAGAAGGATGGTCTGTATCTGATCGAAGATCCTCCTATAAAGAGAAAGAGTGAGATTATGAATAGAAATGCTGATATTCACTGCAATAGTGTGACAGTTGAGGTCTGGCACAGTAAACTAGGTCAGTATCCTGTCAACAGAATACCTTTTTTGAATGGAATAAAGTCTGTTTTTGTCAATAAAAATGCTGATTTTGTTTGTGATGCCTGTCATTTTGGTAAACATAAGAGGTCCAATTTCCCAGTTAGTACTTCTGGAGCTGAGAAAAGCTTTGATTTGTTGCATATGGATGTGTGGGGACCTTTTAGTGTAGCATCTTTGAGAGGAGACCATTATTTTCTCACCATAGTTGATGATTTTAGTAGGTTCACCTGGCTACACTTGTTGAGAAGTAAGTCAGAAGTCAAAGCCAAATTCCAAAGTTTTTATAACTATGTGTCTACTCAATTTGCAACCAAAGTTAAGATGGTGAGAACAGACAATGAAACTGAATTTTTAATGGGAGCCTTTCTAGATGAAAATGAAGTTATTCATCAGAAATCATGTTCTTATACACCACAACAAAATGGAGTAGCAGAGAGGAAACACCAGCATATCTTAAATATAGCTAGAACCTTGAGGTTTCATTCAGGGTTGCCTGCTGAATTTTGGGGACACTGTGTGTTGCATGCCTCTTTTCTCATTAATAGATTGCCTTATGAGGTCATTGGTGGAAAGACTCCTTTTGAGATGTTAACTGGGAAATGTGTAGACTATGGGCAGATGAGATCTTTTGGTTGCCTATGTTTTGGGGCAACCATTTCACAAGGAAGAAATAAAATGCAGACTAGGGCAAGAAAATGCATATTTTTGGGCTATCCAGCCAATGTGAAGGGCTATATCTTATATGATATTGTTGTTAAAGATGTATTCATATCAAGGGATGTAAAGTTTTATGAGAAAACCTATCCCTTCAGAAAGCAGGCTTTAGGAACTGACCTTGAAAGTGTTGATAGTCATGTTCTTAATCCTTCATTACCATTAATCCCCACTTCCACAGGTACAGAAACCATTTTGGAACATAATGGAAATTTTACCAGTGTTGAGAACAGAAATCCAGAATCTGCTGTTGATCAGGTTGTTGAAAGACAGGATATGCATCCCACTGAGTCAGTTGATGAACCAGTTGAACTTACAGTTGTTGAACCTACTGAATTGAGTAATGCAGGGCAAAATGAGCTGAGTGTTAACTATCATCCTCCACACAACTCAGAAAATCAAATACATCTCAGAAGATTTACCAGACAAAGACAAGCTTCCACCAAGTTGCTTGATTACTACTGTCACAATATGGTGGGAAACAGCTCAGGTATGAGGACTTCTCCCTATCCTATAAGCAAGTTCATTTCTTATGATAATTTACCACCTGATTATAAAGCCTGCATTGCTTCCATTACCACAACACATGAGCCACAATCTTACAATGAAGCTGTACAGTTTGAACCTTGGAGAAAGGCTATGAATTCTGAAATAGAGACCTTAGTTCAAAGTAACACTTGGACTCTGGTAGATCTACCTTAAGACAAAACACCAATTGGTTATAGATGGGTTTATAAAGTAAAACACAGGGCTGATGGGTCTATTGAGAGGTATAAAGCAAGATTGGTTGCAAAAGGTTACATTCAACAGTTGGGAATGGACTATTTTGAAACCTTCTCTCCTGTAGCTAGGATGACAACCATCAAGACTTTCCTAGCTATAGCAATAGCCAAAGGATGGGATATTCAGCAGCATGACATCAACAATGCTTTTTTACATGGGGATCTAGATGAGGAAGTGTAACAACCAAAAATTTAATTTCATAAATCCAATTTTAAGAAATTCTGAAATAGCCATTTTTCACTCCATAAAATTTTTTGCGTTAGAATCGCTGTTGAATAAATTATTTTGAGCCACTTTTAAGTAAATTCAACACCGGGACTTATTTTTAAATCTAAAATCCTAGATTTTTGGGTACATTGCGTACCAAGTTTTTGACCCAAAAGTCAATCTGAGTGAATCCGGAAGGAATCTGAGAAGCCTAAATCAAGTGTTTATCTAAGAATCATTTTTGGGAAATTCATCTTAACCCCAAACTATTTTAAATCTAGAATTCTGCCCTTGGTCCATGATACAAGGTGAACCCTAAAATTATATCTTTACATTTTTACCCCAAACCCAAACTATAAAGAAAAGTATTTTCCCTTGCTTCACTATCAAAAAGAAATCATCAGTAGCCCTCACCTCTCATCTTCCTCTCGTGACTCTCCCTCTCTCCATCTTCTTCATTTTAGAGCTTCTTATTCTTCCCAAAATTAGGGTTCAAGATTTCGTAAAATACCTCCTCCCATTTCCTTTGGTTAACTTATTTCTAAGATGAGATTATCTAAGCTAGATGTGTTTGTTTGTGTTGGTTGTTGCTTGAGAAATGGAGATGGTAAAGAAGAAGACCAAGCTTGAGGTTGGAGATGGAAGAATTCTTGAGGTTGAAGCTTGAGGTATAACCCCATGGACTCCCTCTTTTATTTTGGCTCTGTGAAGCCTATTTTATTGAGTAGAAATGAGTAGAAATTATGAGATTTTGTTGTGTTTATGCTTGGAAGTGATCTAGTATTTGTCTTTGAAGTGTTGAGAATGTTTTGGATGTTTTAGACATGTTTGGAATAATTTTTGCAGATGAAAATGTTCATCTGTGTGTGCACCAGATCAGACCAGCGGCCCTAGCCGCGGCCCATCAGGACGGCCGTCGGCTAGAGCCAGGGCCAACCGGGCCTAGGGCACAGCCCTAGGAGAGGGCCGTTGCCTAGGATCGGCAATGTAACGGGACACATGGGGCGGCTCTTGAGGAGTCCCGCCCCAGGTCCCTGAGTTTCATTCTGGGAAGATTTAATTTTGTTCAGTGGTCGAGCCCTTGTGGCTCAGTTACGTGTCGTTTCGGGCCAGCTGTTACGGGCCCTTGTGGCTCGATTCCTCGGGACAGTCTCGATGCACGTTTTGGCTTTGATTTCATTGAATTTGGATAAAAAAAATGAGTATGTTATGATGAATTCATTGAAGAAATTGTTGCACAGTATAATTGTTAAGTTCACTGTGAGGAAGAAAAGTTTTCCCTTGTTGTCTGATTTTATTTTTGTATAAAGTTGAGAAGCATGATCACTTGAGAATATGATTTATTTATGAAAGCATGACTAAATGTGATATTTGATCAATGAGTTTTGAAGAATATTTTATTGATAGAAATTGTATAGAATTTGCTATGTTGCAAACCGAGTGTGATATGATATCCTTGAGAATTTTATGGATTTTATACATGGTTTAGAAGCATGTTATAGAGTATTTTGCATCTCACATATATCATATTTCAAAAATGCATAAGGGGCCAACGTGAGCCCAAGTATTACTATCAAAAATCCATAAGCATGTGGTATATCATTCTTTGATGCATTGAGAAGTAGTAGAATTGTTGCATGCATGATATATATATATATATATATATATATATATATATATATATATATATATATATATATATGTATGTATGTATGTATTATCTATATCGGTGAGGTTTTGGAGGATCCCGTTTGGACTATGTCCTCTCGGATGATTTTATGGACATTGCGGTCCCAATATATGTAACACGGCGTATTCCCACGTTACGAGGTTGGAAACTGCCCGCCAGGCTTGGAATCCTGGTCAGGGGGTGTGCACACTAAAAGTTCGATACCTGATTCCACAGAGTTAGAGCATAGAACTAAGAGAGTGGTTCGGTGGACGAGCAGAGTATTAGGTCGGCTAGACGCCATGCCCAGATAGGTTCATTCACACTATGATGAAGTTCCTACCTCGTCCATTTAAAGAGAAAGTATGAGTCTTGAGACTCTAAAAGAGAAAGAATGAGTCATTGCGACTCTAAGAAAGAAAGAAGTGAGTCATTGCGACTCTAGAGAAAGAAAGAAAGAAAGCAAGTCATTTATGACTCAATGAGACCTCCACAGAAAGTACTCTATTTTTGCAATGACTGTATGAGTATATATTTATAGTATTGCATGAGATTGCATATGAGTATATTTATAGTATTGCACGAGATTGCATATGAGTATAGTATTGCACGAGATTGCATATGAGTATAATATTGCACGAGATTACATTTGAGTATAGTATTGCTTGAGTTCGCATTTTGAGAATGTCGATTTAAGATTGTACATTGAGCATGATTGTATAGTTGTATTTGAAGCTTTGTATATCCAGTTTACGTGATGAGAACTTGAGAGCATGAGAATACCTGTTGTATGGTTTATTAGTATGATACTACTTGTAAGCATGAGTCACTTGTTGAAGTATCTAAGTTGTTAAGTCTTATGTATCGAAGCATGCTTGTTGATATTATAGGTTGCAAGCATTTAGAAAGTATGTGATATGACTAAAGTTGTCTATGAGATGAGTTTGTTGCATACGAATGTTATCAAATGTTTGCAAAGTATATTCTATAGTACTTTACAGGGTTGAGTGCGGTTATACTTAGCTTCGTGCTAACGGGTGTTTTCCTATTTGTCTATGTGTTGCTTGCAAAACCCCTTTCAGGTGGGCCCAACAGTGAGAAGTGATCGAGTTAGACTAGTCTTTTAGATTGAGATGTCTAAACTCTTTATGACTTATTTATGTCGTTATCCATCGGATGTTAGACTTGTGATGATTCGTAGACGCTTGATGATGTAGACCTTTGGGGTGACTTTTTCCCCCTTATGATTTTCAATAATTGATATGGATATTAGATATTTATTTCATTTCTAGTTCTACCCTTAGCCTGTGCAATCACCACGGTGTGGTGGTTGTGCCGGTGACATTCCCACTAGTTATCTTTTTAGTTATTTATTCCGCTGCTTAGCTTATGATAATTCTGGTTTAGATTTGTGATTAAGAGTTAGAAAAGTGGGGTGTTACAGGAAGTTTATATGGTTCTACCCCCAGGATTTAAAAGTGATAAGCCCAATCAAGTCTGCAAATTGTTGTGGTCTTTATATGGTCTAAGACAGGCAAATAGACAATGGAATGCCAAGCTCACAAAGGCATTGCAAAACTGTGGTTTCCAACAGTCCACTGCTGATCCTTCACTGTTTACTAAGTCTACAAGTGATTCTTACCTTGCTTTGCTTGTATATGTAGATGATATCCTTGTGGCAGGTACAAACTCTGACCAGATCCAAGAGTTGAAGCAATCACTATAAGAAATCTTTCATTTCCAGACGAAAATTTTAACGACGCTCTAAAAAACGTCACTAAATATAATAATTTGTGACGTTATATTATAACGTCGCTATATATTTTGGTAGAGACAATAATTTTTATTTTTTTTGTAATATTTGCTGAAGAAATATAATTTTTTTGTCAGTAAAGATATAGAATCAATGACATTTTTTAATAAACGTCCCTAAATGTTTTGTTTTAAAAATTAATTTTAGCATAAAGCGTCAGGAAAAGTAAAAATATTTTGCGGGACCTTTTTATCATTTAGCATAAAATTGGTGTCTTTGTACGCTCTTTTTGTTAAAAACACACCGATTTTTTTAACCGTTGTCATTGGTATGTTGTCTTTAAGTGTACTTGAATACACAACACTACAAAGATAACGAATTTTAAAAACCGGTGTCTACGTGTTACTCCCTCCGTCCCATTTTATCTGTCTTACTTTCCTTTTTTGTCTGTCCCAAAATATTGTCTACTTTCCAAAAATAAACATCAATATTTAATTATTTTCCAATTTTGCCCTTTCAGATTCTATCACACTTGGTACCTAATATCAACAGGTGTCCATCCTGTCATCAACTCAATATTTTAATTAGACATAGTCCACAGCTGTCATCCACTATATCAAAACTAGTAAACATTTCATTTTAATGAAACAAGCTGAATCCCATATCTTCACCGCTCTCTTCTTTTGGTTCTTCTTCCTTTTCTTTAGTAGCCGGAGAAGCAGCTGTGGGGTAGCACCATCGGCAGTGGGAGCTGCAACAATGCCGCCACCAGCGCCCACGTTAAGATCATGATAAGATCCTAGAAATTCCTCTTTCTCACCGTGCTTTGCGAAGAGATTGAGCTAGTATGACTCCATGGAAACATTGGCCTCCTTCACTAGTGTAGCAGTCTTCACCATCTCTCAAATAGACGTTGCCATCCCAATCTCCGATCAATTTCATCAAGTTTAAGATTTTTATAACTCCATCTATTTCTTAACACCACTAGTTTTTGTCTTTTTTTTTTCCTAAATCTTTTTAAGTATTAAGTTCATTTATTTTGGTATAATTACTAGTGTATAAAGAACTAAAAGAAGAATGAAAGATACAGAAGGTATATGGGATTTGTTGGAGAAAGATGAAGAAATGGGTTTGTTGAAGAAAGATGAATAAATGTACAGATGAGAAGAAGAATTACGAAGAAATGCATTGTAGCAAAATTGTCAGTAAGGGCAAAAGAGAAAAGGGAGTGAGCTTTGTTTAACCTTCTTAAAATCCGTGCCAAAAGTAAATTAGACATACATTACGGGACTGAGGGAGTATATTTTTTGTTAAGACAATATCATAAGTGTGTTGTCTTTTAATTTTTCAACTTGCATCTTTAACACTTAAAATCTTTTTAATTTTTTTGTTTCCCACCGTAGCCTCACAACACTTTGTGAATTTTTTTTTTAGCTAATATTAGCCTCACTGCCTCCCAAACAAAATTCTTTTGTTTCATTTCCCTCCCAAACAACTTAATTTTTTTTTTTTTTGTTAGACACATCCTTTAAAATGAAGGATCTGGGAAAGCTGAATTATTTCCTGGGGATTGAAGCCTTGAGAACTCCAGATGGCCTCAATCTGTGCCAAAGAAAATATGCCTTATTCTTGAAGAAAGTGGGTTTTTGGATGCCAAACCTGCTAAGACGCCGTGCATCACAGGACAAAAACTTACAAATCTTGAAGGAAAGTTGCTTGAAAGTCCTGAAATTTACAGGAAATTGGTTGGCAAGCTCTTGTATTTAACCAATACAAGACCTGATATCACCTTTGCTGTCCAGCATTTGAGTCAATTTGTAGATAAACCAAGAAATGCACATTTGGTGGCAGCTCACAGGGTATTGAGATATCTCAAGGGGTCACCAGGCAAAGGATTGTTCTATACTTCTAAGTCTCAAATCAAACTCCAAGGCTTTTCTTATTCAGACTGGGCAACATGTGCTGAGACTAGGAAGTCTGTCACAGGGTACTGTATTTACCTTGGGAATTCCCTCATTTCCTAGAAAACCAAGAAGCAAGCTACTATCTCAAGGTCCTCATCCGAAGCTGAATATAGGGCCCTTGCATCCACACTGTGTGAGATTCAATGGCTTATCTATTTATTAGCAGATTTGAGAGCAAATTTCAAGCAATCCTATTCCTGTTTTTTGTGACAATCGTTCTGCTATTGCTAAAGGGGATAACCATGTGTTTCATGAGCGTACGAAACACATTGAAATCGATTGTCATGTGGTAAGGAAAAAGGTTAATGAAGGGGTGATTAAGTTGATGAATATTCATTCAAATCAGCGAGAGGCAGATGGTTTCACTAAGGCTTTGCCTAAGCCTTTATTTGACAGTTGTTAGAACATGGTTTAAATTATGTGGCTCTAATTAATGCATGGAGACTTTTTCCTCAACCTTCCGCATCGCACCGCATCGCATGCTGTCCACCTCTCTTGGACGTTATCCGCCTTCTGCTCTCCTCCTTACTATTGCCGCATAGCTCTCCTTTTTGTTGTATAAATAGTGTCATAGCCTTGTAATTATTGCATCATCAAGATTGAATTCTTTCTTCCTTTCTCACGTATGCATTAATATATATATTTCTTCCTTTAATTCTGATTTGAGAGTTTGTATATATATATATATATATATATATATATATATATATATATATATATATATATATATATATATATTATATTTTCCCACTTTATTAATTCTTTTGTCATTTATATATTTTCCTTATTATTTAACTTCTATAATTCTCACTTTTCGATTCTTTGCTTCCGCATTATTCCGCTATATTCCTAACAAGTGGTATCAAAGTGGTTTAATTGAGAGTTATTTTCAAAGATGTCAACTGTTACCAAGTTCGATATCGAGAAGTTCGGTGGGAAAATTAGCTTTTCTATCTGGAAGGTTCAGATGGAAGCCGTTCTTACCCAGAACGGTTTGAAGAAAGCGCTAGCTGGGAAGAAGAAGAAACCGGCTGCAATGACAGATGAAGATTGGGAAGATTTGGATGACAAGGCACGTTCAACCATTCAATTGTGCATGTCTAAAGAGGTTATACGTGAGGTGGTGAGTGAGAAGACTACGTCAGATTTATGGTCTGAGCCGGAGTCGCTTTATATGGCCAAATCTCTGGCGAACAAGCTGCGCCTGAAGGAGCGCATGTACACAATCCGTATGACGGAAGGTACTTCGATTAAATCTCACTTGGATGAATTTAATTCTATTTTATTGGACTTGGAGAATATTGATGTTGTAATTGAAGATGAGGATCGTGCTATTTTATTGCTTGTCTCTCTCCCTAAATCGTACAAGCATTTCAAAGAAATTATGTTGTATGGTAATAGTAGTGATACCCTTACTTTTGACACTGTTAAGTCAAACCTATTTTCCAAAAAAAAGTTTGACTTTGAAATTAAGTCTAAGGACAAAGGTGAAGGCTTGACTGTAAGGGGTCGTTCACTTGAAACAGAGAGTAGCAATAAAAAATCTAGATCCAAGTCCAAAGGACGTAAGTCCAACAAATCCTGTAAGTACTGCAAGAAGAAGGGTCACGATGTGACTGAATGCTTCAAGTTGAAAAACAAGCAAGAGAGAGAAAAGAAGTCTACTGAAGCTAGTGTTGTTGAAAGTGATTCAGAAGGCGATGTTATGTTATCTGTTAGCTCCGGTGACAAACGGAGCAAAACTGAGTGGATTTTGGACTCTGGTTGTACATTCCACATGTGTCCTCACAAAGACTGGTTCGTCTCTCTAGAACCAGTTGATGGTGGAGTTGTCTTGATGGGTAATGATACCCAATACAAGGTTAGTGGAATTGGAAGTGTTCAGATTAAAACTCATGATAATGTTGTCAGGACTCTTACCAATGTTCGGTATATTCCTGATTAGAAACGCAATCTGATATCCTTGGGCACCTTGGAATCTCTGGGGTGCAAGTACATAGCTGAAGGTGGAGTTCTGAAAGTCATAAAAGGCTCTCTTGTTCTCATGAAAGCTTCTCGATCTAGAAGCTTGTACGTGTTGCATGGCAGTATTGTGAAAGGTTCAGTAGCGGTATCCTCATCGATGTCTGATGCAGATCTCACTCAACTATGGCATATGCGTCTAGGGCATATGAGTGAGAAATGCATGCATCTCCTGAGCAAGAAAGGCCTCCTTGGTGATTCAGGTACGGGTAAATTACAATTCTGTGAGCACTGTGTTTTTGGGAAACAAAAGAGGATTAGTTTCTCTACTGCTACACAGTGTACCAAAGATGTATTGGAATATATACATTCCAATTTATGGCTTTATGGGGACCGACTAAATTCCAGTCTATGGGAGGCTGTAGATATTTCATGTCTATTATTGATGACTTTTCTCGTAAGGTCTGGGTCTATTTCTTGAAACACAAAAATCGGGCTTTTCCTATTTTCAAAAAGTGGAAAATACTTGTTGAGACTCAGACAGGGAAAAAGGTCAAGAAGCTCAGGACAGACAATGGCTTGGAATTCTGTGAGTCAGATTTCAATGACTTCTGTGCGGCAAATGGAATCGCCAGGCACAAGACCTTGCCGGGTAAACCCCAGCAAAATGGTGTTGCCGAACGTCTAAACAGGACATTATTAGAAAGAGCTCGTTGTATGCTCTCTAATGCTGGGTTATGGAAACAGCGTGATTTTTGGGCCGAGGCCGTTTCTACTGCTTGCTATTTGGTGAATAGATCTCCACATTCATCCCTTGACTTCAAAATTCCAGAGGAAGTTTGGTCCTGTTGACTACTTTATCTTAAGAGTTTTTGGATGTCCTGCTTATGCTCATTCCAGTACGGGTAAATTAAACCCAAGAGCTGTCAAATGCATTTTCCTTAGTTATGCCTCTGAGTCAAAAGGGTATCGTCTACGGTCTCCTGATTCTCAGAAAATCATTTTGAGTCGAGATATCACTTTTGACGAAAATGCACTACTTTCTTCTGGAAAAGATTCCAGTACAGGTGAGACGCAGAGTACAGGTGATAAGGTGGAGTTTGAGTTCAGGCCTAATGATAGTATTACTACCACTAATGGTAATAATAAAGATGATGCATCTACAAGTACCGCACCTCTCGTCGAGCCACAACGAGAGTACTCTATTGCCCAAGATCAGCCTAGGAGGACAATTAAAAAACCTGCTAGGTACGCTAGTGACGATGAAACCCACTTGGTTGCTTATGCTCTTTCAGTTGCACAGGAGGTTGATGGTGATCCATCCTGCTATTCTGAAGCTATTTCCTGTGCCAACTCGTCCAAGTGGTTGGTTGCTATGCAAGAAGAGATGGAAAGTCTCCATAAGAATGAGACTTGGGAGCTGGTAGAATTACCGAAAGGTAAACGCCCATTGAGCTGTAAATGGATTTACAAAAAGAAAGAAGGCATTCCTAGGGTTGAGAAAGCATGGTGGAAGGCACATTTAGTTGTTCGAGGTTTTGATCAACGTGAAGGTATTGACTTTAACGAGATCTTTTCCCCAGTTGTTCGTCATACTTCTATACGTGTTCTACTTGCTTTTGTTGCTCTTTTTGATTTGGAGTTGGAGCAACTTGATGTAAAGACTGCTTTCCTACATGGAGAGCTTAATGAAGAACTTTACATGTACCAACCTGAGGGATTTGAAGTTCCTGGGAAGGAACATTGTGTCTGCCGTCTACAAAAGTCTCTTTATGGGCTAAAGCAAGCTCAAAGGCAATGGTATAAGCGGTTTGATGCGTGTATGTTGGGGCAAGGATTCTCAAGAAGCCAGTATGATAGCTGTGTCTATTTTAAAGAATTTTCTAATGGGTCTTTTGTCTATTTGTTTCTTTATGTTGATGATATGCTCATTGCTTCCCCTGATATGTCTCTGGTTGATGACTTGAAGTCTCAACTAAGCAATGAGTTTGAGATGAAAGACCTTGGTGCAGCAAAGAAGATTCTTGACATGGAGATACACAGGGATCGTCAAGCGGGTAAACTTTATCTATCCCAGAAAAAGTATGTTGAGAAGGTGCTTGATCGATTCAATATGTCCAATTGTAAACCCGTGTTTACTCCACTTGGTGCACATTTTAAGGTATCTTCTGGTTCATGCCCTAAGTCTGATGTTGATGTGGCTTATATGTCAAAAGTTCCTTAATCTAGTGCTGTTGGAAGTCTTATGTATGCTATGGTAAGCACTAGACCTGATTTGGCTCATGCTGTAAGTGTTGTGAGTCGCTACATGCATAACCCTGGTAAGGAACATTGGAACGCCGTTAAATGGATTCTACGGTACCTAAAGGGTACTTCGTCTTTGGGCTTGGTCTTTGATCGAAATTCTTCTGCATCTACTGACATTGTGGGCTTTGTAGATTCTGATTATGGTGGTGATCTTGACAGACGTCGATCGCTCTCCAGTTATATTTTCACTCTTTGTAATTGTGCTATCAGTTGGAAAGCTACGCTTCAGTCTATTGCTGCATTATCTACGACTGAGGCGGAATATATTGCAGCCACAAAGGGTGTCAAAGAAGCTACTTGGCTACGAGGTTTGGTTATGGAACTTGGTGTTTCACAAGGTCAGACCGTTGTGTTCTCAGATAGTCAAAGTGCTATCCATCTCACCAAGAATGATACATATCATGCTAAAACCAAACACATTGATGTCAGATACCATTTTATCCGAGATGTTGTAGCTACGGGAGATATAATCGTTCAGAAGATTCACACATTAGAGAATCCAACAGATAGGCTCGCCAAGCCTCTACCTATTACTAAGTTCAAACAGTGTTTGAGTTTAGTCGGATGTTTCAGTTGTTAATTTCCACCGTGAATTTGATCCAAGGTGGAGATTGTTAGAACATGGTTCAAATTATGTGGCTCTAATTAATGCATGGAGACTTTTTCCTCAACCTTCCGCATCGCACCGCATCGCATGCTGTCCACCTCTCTTGCACGTTATTCGCCTTCTGCTCTCTTCCTTACTATTGCCGCATAGCTCTCCTTTTTGTTGTATAAATAGTGTCGTAGCTTTGTAATTATTGCATCATCAAGATTGAATTCTTTCTTCCTTTAATTCTCATTTGAGAGTTATATATATATATATATATATATATATATATATATATATATATATATATATAAGATTGAATTCTTTCTTCCTTTAATTCTCATTTGAGAGTTATATATATATATATATATATATATATATATATATATATATATATTCCCACTTTATTAATTCTTTTGTCATTTATATATTTTCCTTATTATTTAACTTCTATAATTCTCACTTTTCGATTCTTTGCTTCCGCTATATTCCTAACAACAGTTTCCATGATAAGCTTGGCCTTCACGATGTTCACGCTCCAACTTATGCGGGGGGGGGGGGGGGTGGGGGTGGGAGGGGGGTGATGAAATAACCAAGGGCATACTTGTCCTTTCAAGTCCTTAGTTAGTTATCTTTGTAATAAAAGGCAGCTTTGACTGCTCGTTTTCCTCTCAAGTTCTTTTTTATTCTCTGCTCTGTAAGTTTTGCCCAGCATGAAAACTGTTACATTGAACATCCATCAGACTCTTCTTTCATCTCCTTCAAGTTTGCTTTGATGTGTTTCTGCTCAATTCATCATATACTATCTTCAATCAAAAAAAAAAAGTATACTAAGAAGATCCTTATCACAAGTTCATTCGACCGAAAGGATATTAGAAAGAATCAAACTTGTAACTTTCAGATATGATAATTATATTCCTCCCACTTGACAATTCCTTTCAAAGCAACATGAGGCTCTATTTTGTTTTACAATCCATGAAAAGGAGTGCATGAGTTGGTGAACAAACATCCACGTTGTAGTAATATATTTTTTAATATATATATATTTTTTAAAAAAACAGATTTTTTAATGTTTAGTTGTTAAAATGATAAAAATTGTCCCTAATGAGTGCTAAACTTGGGATTAATTGTTGCAATAAAGAGGTTAATGATTCTCCTTAAAAAAAAAAAAAAAAGGTTAATGATTCTAGCTAACAACTCAAAGTACATAATTCAATTTATTTCCTTAAATTACACAAAATATAACATTTTAAAACTCTACATATATAGATTTGGAAGTGGGGACTGCAATTTTACCATTATGCATGTGGACCATTCACTTTCTTAATCAAATCACTATTTTGTTCACTTTCTTAATCAAGTCATTTATTCCATCACATGCATTGTTGACTGAAACCATGTTACCCTTTTCTTAAATGCACATATAGGATATATTATCACACTAATTGCTCAAGCAAATATTGGTATCAGAATTATTTATAGTTACCTGAGTATCAAAACCATCGGGGAGCTTGATAATGAAGGAATGAGCATTTGCAACTCTGGCAGCCTCTTCGGCCTCATTAGAACTGACATCGAGCCGACCCAATAGTATGTTTTCTTTGATCATATGGTGGCAAATAGTCAAGGCCGATTTGTTGCCTCAGCCATCTAAGCTTTAATGTCTTGATATCATGTCCATCGAGTACGACTTGTCCTGCACAATACTATTTATTAACACACGTACATTTCCAACCTTGTTTCGCTATTCCTCTCAACATACACTTAGTTTGTGATTACGAAATAACCGACGTGACGTTGTACATACTTGTTTAATTATGTTAGTGCTAGATTTTCCACCAATCAGAAACTTCTCAAGGCACCAGTGCACTGTCTTGGTGCCACCACTTCTAAAACACAATACTATCATTTGATTCCAAAAAGATAAAATCAGAGAAATGAAAGAGCAACAACAATGATGCCAGCTACAAAAGTTGCCATTTAGAGATGTAAATTTTGCTATAAAATAGCATGCTTTTAATTGAAAGCAGCAATTAGAGTAAGTGAACAGTTGTTATGAATTTATCATTTTACTCCAATCTGGGAATTAGAAAATGGGAACAAAATACCCAGAAATATAATGGATGATGCCACAATGTCCAATTACAGGTTTACAGCACATGAATTTCAAAAGTATAGAAATAAAAATAACATTCCTGCTGTCTAAACACCACAAAATATACAAACAAGTTGAGAAAGATTCTCCTAATTGCGGCAATTTCAACGTTTTTTATTTTAATTTTTTAAAATAATAATTAAATTAATTTTTTTATATATAATTTGACCTTATGACATCATATTTAAAGAAAACTTGGAAGTAACATGCAAAAAATACTATTTGCACAAGTTTAGTATTTTTAATGATCCAATTGCACGTACACTTTTTTATTTGATGGTTCAATATAATTGCACAATATGTAAAAGTTCAGTGGCTTATTTGACACTTTTTTCAATGAATTTCAGAAATTATGCATGTATGATTATCTAATGACCAATCGTTATGCTATGGACCCGTGTCCAGCATGCATGCTGGGCACGGGTAAGGCACTGTTATTTTATTTTATTTTTTTTTTAATAAATTTCAGACCACTTCGTTATAGGAGTATATGTTCATAATTTTATTACTATATGTTCATAATTGTAAGTTCATAATGTCAGAGCTCTATGTTCATAATTCCATAACTGTACATTCATACTTCCATAAATGTACATTCATAATTCCGTAACTGTACATTCATAATTCAATAACTGTAACTTCATAATTTTCGAAGCTCTATGTTCACAATTTTAGAGCTCTATGTTCATAATTTTATCACTATATGTTCATATTGTAAGTTCATAATGTCAGAGCTCTATGTTCATAATTTCATAACTGTACATTCATAATTGCATAACAATACATTCATAATTCCGTAACTGTACATTCATAATGCAATAACTTTAACATCATAATTTTCAAAGCTCGATGTTCACAATTTTAGAGCTCTATGTTCATAATTTTATCACTATATGTTCATAATTGTAAGTTCATAACGTCAGAGCTCTGTGTTCATAATTTTATAACTTACATTCATAATTCCATAATTGTACATTCATAATGCCATAACTGTACATTCATAATGGCACAAACGAATAACGCCGTTAACGGCGTTAACGGCGAGACAAAATCAAAAAATTTTTTTAACTGAAATGACGCGTTTTTCCTGAAAACGACCCGTTTTGGACTCGTGTCCACAATGCATTGTGGACACGAGTCCACTGCATAATTTACGATTATGGCAAATTATGCCCTGGACCCGTGTCCACAATGAATTGTGGACACGGGCCCAAAACGACGTCGTTTTTCAAAAAAAAAAAAAAACAAAAAAAAAAAAAACGTGTCATTTAGTTTTAAAAAAAAAAAATTTGCGCATGTTTTGCCGTTAACGGCGTTATTTTTTTTTTTGGTTATGAATGTACAGTTAAGTTGTTATGAATGTACAATTATGCCGTTATGAATGTACAGTTATGCAATTATGAAATTATGGACACAGAGCTCTAACATTATGAACTTACAATTATGAACATATAGTGATAAAATTATGACCATGGAGCTTTAAAATTGTGAATATAGAGTTTCGAAGATTATGAATGTACAGTTATGGAGTTATGAATCTACAGTTATGAGATTATGAATCTACAGTTATGGAATTATGAATGTACAGTTATTGATCGAATTATGAACAAAGAGCTCTGACATTATGAACTTACAATTATGAACATATAGTGATAAAATTATGAACATAGAGCTCTAAAATTGTGAACATAGAGCTTCGAAAATTATGAATGTACAATTATGGAGTTATGAATGTACAGTTATAGAGTTATGAATGTACAGTTATAGAGTTATGAACGTACAGTTACGGAGTTATGAATGTACAGTTATTAACATATAGTAATAAAATTATGAACATATACTCCTATAACGAAGCGGTCTGAAATTTAATGAGTGAAGGATTATCTCTGCAAATCCTTCTCAATATCAGCCATATTTGCTCTATATATATATATATGTATGTATATATATATATATATATATATATATATATATATATATATATATATATATATATCAATAGTTATGATGTGCAACCGTGTGCACCATGAATGGATTTTTAATTCGTTCATTGATTGTGGATATTTAGTTCATTCATTCTGAATTTTGTGTTATTCATTCACTGTGGATATATAGTTATAAATTTATGGATATATAGTTATAAATTTGTGGATATATAATTCAAATTATGCACAAAAAATGCTATTGCTGGGAATCGAACCTGATTTTTTTTAAATGGGACGCGCATTTTTAGTCAAAACGACGTCGTTTTTGCAACTGTATGGTGCACACGGTTGCATAGCATAATTTGCGATATATATATAGGGATAGTATCTAGTGCGAACTCGGGCATAGGTGCGAATGTATGAATTTTAAAATGTATCACGCAATTACAAAATGCATTTTATGATATATATTTGGAAGTATAACTCAAAAGTAAAGTTCAAAAACTATAATTCTAAAACTGCACAACACAAACAATAAATATGCAAAGTTTATACTTACAAGTGCAATTTAAAAGTAAACTTTAAAAAGAAAATATTATTAAATTATTATTATTATTTTTGATAATCCAGAACAAAAGTAAACTTTAGAAATTATTATTTTCTAAACGGTACACTCCTGCTCACAAGAAGTCTAACTCAAATTCAAACCCACACTATTGTTTGTGGCAACCTCCATACAGCCTACTATTAGAAGCAAGTCTTAAGTGCATGTTTGATACGAAGAAATTATATTTCGTTTTTCATATAATTCTTTAGCATGTACAATTCAATTGTTTGTTCCATTCTTTAGCATTTATGAAAATGCTATCGTATTTTTTCCTCTCTCACTACTTTATTAAATTCGGTAGATATTTCTAGATGGACCGTTCCGATTAATTCCTAGTTCTCTCCCATATACACAGGCCCGGATTTTGGGTTGTGCAAGCTGGGCTACCGCATAGGGCCCCAAATTTTAGAAGCTCAATATTTTATTTTTACCTAGTTAGTTCAAAAATAAAAATTAAAAGTTTTTAATTAAACCTAAAAGGCTTTATAAAAAAAATGGTAGGAATATGTATTTATTGTATTTTAACTTTGAGGTCTAAGGTTCAAAACTTGTGCACACTATTATTATTATTCCATAATATGTCTATTTTTACTTGTGCGTTGCACGGAAAAGATTTGTTATAATCTTTAAATTATAACAACGAATATTATATAGTGCAATTGATGAAATAGGTTATATCGATTATGTTTTTTTTATGTTATCCTTGCTTGAATTCGAGCAAATAATTGCCTAATTATCCGTGCAATGTGCGTGCGATACACGGATTATTTTTTTGTGTTATATATTTTGATAATAAAATTACGGTATTAGTTTTAAAGATTTTAATTTTACTAGGGCCTTATTTATTTACTTGAGTATATAGGGCCACAAAAATCTAAAAATCGGCCCTGCTAAATGCAGTTTTGTTTTGAAACTTCATTTTCCTATAGTATCTTTTCTTGCCTATTTTACAAATTTATAGCTATTTGAGGTAATTCAATTTCCCTATCCATGTAACACTAAATATTTCTGTTGCAGACAAAAAGAGTGCAGAAAATAAATCATGATGGGGTAGTTAACCGAGCTCGTTACATGCCACAAAACCCAAGTATTATTGCTACCAAGACAGGCAGTGCTGAGCTTTTCATTTTTGATTGTACCAAACATCCATCAAACCCTCCCGAGGAGGGTGTTTGCAACCCTGATTTGAGGTTAACTGGTCACAAAGCCAAAGGGCTTGGCTTGTCCTGGGGTCCATTTAAGAAGGGTCATTTGTTAAGTGGCTCAGAGGATGGTCAAGTTTGCTTGTGGGATGTTAATGCCACTCCAACGGATAAGACACTTGAGGCTATGCATATATTTGATGTATGTATCAGAATTAACTATATAGGAATTACTATGCATCATGTGTTTTATGAAGTTACTTTCACTTGCATAATCATTATGTATTTCACAATTTTGTGAGATTTTCCATTAATAAATAGCTCTTTTGGTGATGTTCTAACAGATACAGTATGGATGTAGGCCCGGATTTTGGGCTGTTCAAGCTGGGCTACTGCATAGGGTCCCAAATTTTAGAAGCTCAATATTTTATTTTTACCTAGTTAGTTTAGAAATAAAAATTAAAAATTTTTAATTAAACCTTAAAGGCTTTATAAAAAAAAATGGTAGAAACATGTATTTATTGTATTTTAACTTTGAGGTCTAAGGTTCAAAACTTGTGCACTGGTAGGGAATATCCCGACCGACATAGCTTCACCACGACCGAGAAGCCTTTGTCTTTTTCTCTTTGTCTTTGCAGGTAACAGGTCGGGCTCCTTGAGAAGAACCCGGTCGTGGGCCGACCGGGAGTTGCCCGAGCGACGGTGTCGACCACCGAGCGGTAGCCCTTTGGCGAGAGAGCTGACGAAAGACACGTGGCGGTTCTCTACGACGACAGACAGGGCACCCGGGAGGAGGACACGTGGTGGCTACGTGGAGGACATGCCGAGCAGCCGGAGTCCTGTCCCCGGCATAGCGGCTATAAATACCCACAGTAGCTACAGTGTAGGGGACTTTTGGACGATCGATAGGTTGTTGTTAGAGAATCCCGACCGCAGTCAGTCGGTACTCAGAGCAACCAAGTAGATTGTACTTAGGGCCTCTATTGTGATCAATAAAGTCATTTACTTGCTTTAATTGGTCTCGTGTTACTACATATTGCTTACGTATAATTAGCAGTATCATTTTGGCGCCGTCTGTGGGGACCCGTGCAAGAAACCAACGTCTTGACGAGCACCCGATTTCTATATCAACATGTATCCGTGGGCACACAACAACTTTGCCGACGACCAGGCGGATGCGGCGAGCTCCTCCGACCACTATGCTACCCAACAGCAGGGTCAGACGATGGACCTCAACCTCAACCTCTCACCACCGCATCCGTCGAATGCATACCCGGCCACCCGGCAGCCGGTGAATTACATACAACCGGGATACCCAACACCTGGTCTGCCATACCAGCAGCAGCCGATGATGTATCCCGCCCAGTATCCGTACCCGGTCCCACCTCCGCCGTATGGGTATTGGCCAGGCCAACCGATGTGCTACGCTTCCCCGGTTGGTTATCCACCATATACGCCTGCTTATACAGCTCCAGCCGCCGCCCCTCCAGTACAACCGACCGCACAAGTAGAGCCGCAGCGTCAGTCCGCATCCCGGGCTCGACGCTCGGCTCATTCGTGGTTGGGGTTGGGGGGTGCTGATGCGATGGAGGCACCAGCTCAGGCCGTCCAAGTGGAGGACCCTGAAGAAGTTGCCCGAGCGGTAGCTTTTGATCGTCTTCGACCGGAGATGCGCCAGCGTTTGGGACCCCAAGACCCGAACCGCGGGCAAGAGGACGTACAGATGCAGGAGGCTAGCCAGGAGGCTTCATCCGGGTATAGCGGGTCAAGATCTCACCGACGGCGACGCGCTCGGGACACAGCCCAAGCCGCTCAAGCCGCCGAGCTCAACGAAACCCGAGGATTACTCTATAACCTCCAGGCGGAAGTTGCGCAGCTCAGGAATGCGTATCCTGCAACACCCCCGGTCAACCAATCGACCCTGCACCAGACGCCTTTCACAGCAGCGGTAATGGCCCAGCCTTACCCACTCGACTTAAAGGTCTCTGGGGAGAAGAGTTATGACGGGCGGGCAGATCCTGAGGCCCATGTGAATGATTTTTTCAGCAACATGATGCTGAAGGGCGTCTCGGACGCCGTGATGTGCAGGGCTGGTGAGCTGTCGTAGGCTCCCAAATTAAAACCTTACAAACGTAGTAGCGGGAGTAAGGATCGATCCCACGAGGAGTAACTAGTTTAACTTTTGTGCTCAAATTAAAGGTAGGGGGGTTTGGAATATATCGAGAATAAATATTAAATAAAAGAGAAATTAAATAAACGAGAAATTTAATCGAACGAATAAACAGTGAAAATAATATATCGAAAACACTTATAATAAGAAACCTTGGTTAGTAAAGATCCACCACCGGAATTCAACACTGATCATTGATTAATAAAGTAATTAATATGCAATTGAATATTTGTCGTGAAATTATTTCATTTCTGTTTTCCCTTAGTTGTAGGTAAATAAAGCACAAGCGGTTTAATTACCCCTAACTACTAAATAACCTAAGACAAGCGCTATAGATTTAATTTAATAGCAGCAATAGGAACTAGGAAAACCGACAAACTAAATAACACAAGCACAAGCGGTTGCATTTAATTTAGGAAAATATTCTACCCGAGTCCAATTATCACTAAGCCGTCAATAATTAACCCAGTTGCTACTGAATATTAGAGTAACTTGTAGCACAACATTATCTAATATAGCAAATAATTATATCAAATAAATAACTAGTAGGCCTCCCTAGCAATTAGATGACACAATTACTTCAAATAACTTAGAAGAATATTTAATACTCAAATGCATAAAAATTATATAATAAAAATAAATAAATAACCTTACAGCGTTATGAACTCCGGGGCTTCAATTCACTAAACCAAACAAGAAATTAGCCGCGAATGGGCATTGATAACAACCTTAAAGAATATTCGAGAGGGGAAGAATGAACATTTTACAATAGGAAACTCCTACTATTTATAGCATTCTAAAAATAGGCTAAATCAATTTCCACCACTCAATTCCTACTTTTGTGCTGCACGTACGATGAAGCTTCGCTATTGCCGCATGAATTTGTCCGCTACATTGCTGCATACCACACGATTTTAAGACCAAAACAAACAACATAATTATAGCTTAGTTTTGTCTTTTTTTTTTTACTAAGACGTGGGCCAATCTAATTTATTTGTAGGTTATTTATAAAATATATATAGATATATGTATTCTTATCTATGATATTCTTATATATAGATGTACATAGTATGTATTCTTATATATGTTATATATATATATATATATATATATATATATATATATATATATATATATATATATATATATATATTATATAAGAATAGATTATATATTATATATAAAAAGAACTAATTATTAGATAATATTAAATAACCAATGCAAAATTATTATAAAGATTACCTAAAATATGAGTATAAAATGTGCCTATCAAATCCCCCCACACTAAAACGTTTGCTTGTCCCCAAGCAAAAATATTATTTGCGAAGTAAATAGAAATGAAATTCCCAAAACTCATAACATATCATGAACGACAATCTGAAGCACCCTGCAATTAATAAGTTAGCACCCTGTTTGAAAATGGAGAAAACTAAATAAGTAAGTCCTCACAGGAATATCACTTATCACTCAAGTGTTTGATGGATATAAATTTCACTCAAGTTCATTCCTATAAAATTGATCTACCATAGGCTTGCATATCTTCTCAATCACCACTACAAGAGTCATGCATGACACAAATCATAAGGACTTTTCACAGGTTGTAATGGGGCTAGGGTTAAGGTAGGGAATTTTTAGGAAATTAGCTTAAACAAAAGCTTCAAACTAGAGGAACAAATAAATACAAGTAATCCAACACCCTCAATTTCCAATCAAAAAACACATCCCATTGAGGTACAGAATGCTTCCTCAGTATTACCAGACTTTCCCCTTACTTCATTTATTTAGAAGTAACTTCAACTCAAAATCAATTGCTGATTCTTTTTCATTTTCTCATAAATTTTCAGCAATATTCTTCTTTTTCAAACGTATATTCTTCATTTTTCCATTTCATTTTTTTCAATTTTTCATGTTTTTTTTTTTTTTTTTTGAATCGTGAACTGCTTCCTCTTTTCTTTTTTCATAGAAGACCGACGACATATTGGCAACGAAGATACAACTCACCTCACTCTCAATCATATTAATAAGAGTAAGTGATCTCCCCCACACTTATCCTTCCCAACCTCACGTAGATTACAAAAATAATCCAAAATTTGCTCCACTAGTTATTCAGCTGGGTGAAGGCATTATTTTAGATATAAAAGGCTTGTAATGTGGTCCAAAATAAAGAAAGGAATGGCCATAAAGCTCAAAGTGGTTAACAAAGGGAAATAAATCATAGGACAAACCGGTTATTTGGCTAGTGAGGCTCAAAGTCAAATAATGGCCTTAATCACATTTGAATCATGCATGGTCTAATTAGCTTTAAAAGAGAATCAAGGCAAGTTCTAGAGAAACAAAATTATGGAAGAAATCACACAAAAGAAAGAAAATAAGACCGAAGTGTCAGTCAGTGGCTCAAAACACTCACAGGTTTATTGCTTACTTAATATAGCCACTACATATCAAACAAGAGATGCTAACAAACTAATCACAACTTGCCAAACTATTTATTCAATCATGTTATGCATTCCAAGAAAGAAAAAAAAATATTATTTTTCAAAATAATACTTATTTAGCATAAAATACTAAGAAAATATTTGTGAAACTTTTTGAAAATTTTGACATATGCAAACAAATAATAAAACTAAATTCCCTCCCCCACACTTATTATCAACGTTGTCCCCAATGTTGAATAAAAACATGCAGAAAAAGGGTTATTGAATGAGAATAGGGAATAAAATAAAATAAAATAAAATAAAATAAAAATGGAACAAACACACCTTAGGTTGCCTCCCAAGCAGCGCCTTTGTTTATCGTCGTTGGCTCGACTTATGATATATCTTTAAATTTCCATCGTCTTTTTGAGTACCTTCGATGATTATGAGTATTCAAAGAAACAGCCCCTTCATGTAGATTAGGACTCAAAGATGATTTATTATTTGGTTCTTCTTTATTTTCAATAGAAGCAATTGCATTAAATTTAACAAGTTTCAAGGAATCAACAAAAATTGCAAAATTATCATCACTAGGAGATTTCATGGTATCATAAATATTAAAGTTCACAAATTTACCATTAGACTCCATTGTAAGCATGCCACTATGAATATCAATTTTCGTTTTTGCGGTTTTTAAAAATGGTCTTCCTAACAAAATATGAGAAATTTGATTATTATTTTCCATATCAAGGACATAAAAATCAGCAGGAAAAACCAAGTTATTAACTTTAACAAGCAAATCCTCAACCACACCCCTAGGATATGTAGTAGATCCATCAGCCAATTGAATTACTATACTAGATTTATTCAGGGGTCCAAGATTTAAAGAAGCATACACAGGATATGGCATAACATTAATAGAAGCTCCTAAATCTAACATAGCATTTTCAAGTTTCACACCACTTATCATGCACGGAATAGTAAACATACCTGGATCTTTGCACTTTTCAGGAAGATTGCCTTGACTAGCCATAGAGACATTCTCGTGCACTTTCACTTCATCAACTCCTTTATTTTGTTTCTTTTTCAATGTGCATACCTCTTTTAGAAAATTTGCATAGCGAGGTACCTTTTTCATAGAATCTAAAAATGGTTTATTAGCCTCACATTCACGAAATGTCTCATATAAATCATTATTTGAGTTTCCTCTTATTGGTTCCAAAAGAGCTTGAGGAAAAGGGGGTACTGGTTCATAATCAGAAAAAGAAGAAAGGTTACCTTGGGACTTCTCTTTATTGGCAATGTTACCTGCACTTATTTCCTTGTCTAAATCAACATTCTTTTCCAGCGACATACTTCTCACAGTAATTGCACTTACATTCTCTTTAGGATTAACGATCGTTTGAGAGGGTAATTTGCCAGAACTCTGTGCTTCCAACCGACTTACCGTAGTTGCTAGTTGGCCCACTTGCCTTTCTAAGTTTTGAATACTAGCCTTTGTTTCTTGAATACTAGCCCTTGTCTCTTGTTGGAATAGTTGTGTTTCTTGTTGAAACTGCAAAGTGTTAGTAGCAAGAGATTTAACAATATCTTCTAGATTCATACCTGAGCTAGAGCTTTGGGTCGGTTGTTGTCTTGAAGGAAATGGTTGTCTATACTGTTGAAAATTAGAACGATTCTGAACAAACTGGTTCCCTTGGAGAACGGATCATACTTACCTTGAGGTTGTCCAGGAAAACCTCCAGCCATGTTAACTTGTTCAATAGGTTCTTCTTGAAGAGTTGGGCAGGCATCAGTTTGATGCCCAACTACCGAGCAAATTCCACATGCTTTTACAGTTTGCATATTGCCTACTGCTAATTGACGGACAAGAGTACTTAAACCAGAAATTTGTTGTTCAAGGGAAGAAATATTTACCTCATTCACATGCTTAGACGGTTGGATTATTCTATTGCCGAACTGTTGAGAATTTGCAGCCATGTTTGCAATTAAATTTCTTGCAGCGTCTGGTGTCTTGTCAACTAAAGCACCACCGCTTGCGGCATCAATCATGCTTCTATCCATTGGAAAAAGTCCTTCATAAAAGTATTGAATGAGTAATTGATCACTAATTTGATGGTGTGGGCAGCTTGCACATAGTTTCTTGAAACGCTCCCAATATTCATATAGGGATTCTCCATTGTTTTGCCTTATACCACAGATTTCCTTCCTAATGTTGGCCGCCCTCGAAGCGGGGAAATATTTTTCAAGGAACATGGTCTTCAAGTTATTCCATGTGGTGATGCTCCCAGAAGGTAGATAGTATAGCCAATCCTTCGCTGAATCTTTCAACGAAAAGGGAAAGGCTCTCAACTTGATTTGTTCCTCAGTAACCCCAGTGGGTTTCATACTTGAACACACCACATGGAATTCCTTTAAGTGTTTGTGAGGATCTTCACCTGCAAGTCCATGAAAAGAAGGCAAAAGATGAATTAACCCAGATTTCAATTCAAATTGGACATTAGCATCCAGAGCAGGGAAAGTGATGCACAAAGGTTGTTGATCTAAATTTGGGGCTGCAAGCTCTTTTAAGGTCTGATTTTGAGCCATGGGTTCCTCTTCTAAATCAGAATTGGTAGAAGGTTGGGGATCGGTAGCCAGATCACTAAACTCCAATTTCCTCAAAGCTTGTTTCTTCCACCTGCGTACAGTTCTTTCAATTTCTGGATCGTATGGCAGGACTTCTTTGTTAGCTAATCGAGTTACAGGCATAAACAAAAAGAAAATATATTGCAGCAATTATGTAAAAGTAACGAAAGAAAAGATTTTTTTTAAAAAAATTTTATGGGACAAATTAACGAGAAAAACAAATAAACAAATAAATAATTAAATAAACACAAAATAAACAAGAAAATCTCCCTGGCAACGGCGCCAAAATTTGGTGAGCTGTCGTAGGCTCCCAAATTAAAACCTTACAAACGTAGTAGCGGGAGTAAGGATCGATCCCACGAGGAGTAACTAGTTTAACTTTTGTGCTCAAATTAAAGGTAGGGGGTTTGGAATATATCGAGAATAAATATTAAATAAAAGAGAAATTAAATAAACGAGAAATTTAATCGAACGAATAAACAGTGAAAATAATATATCGAAAACACTTATAATAAGAAACCTTGGTTAGTAAAGATCCACCACCGGAATTCAACACTGATCATTGATTAATAAAGTAATTAATATGCAATTGAATATTTGTCGTGAAATTATTTCATTTCTGTTTTCCCTTAGTTGTAGGTAAATAAAGCACAAGCGGTTTAATTACCCCTAACTACTAAATAACCTAAGACAAGCGCTATAGATTTAATTTAATAGCAGCAATAGGAACTAGGAAAACCGACAAACTAAATAACACAAGCACAAGCGGTTGCATTTAATTTAGGAAAATATTCTACCCGAGTCCAATTATCACTAAGCCGTCAATAATTAACCCAGTTGCTACTGAATATTAGAGTAACTTGTAGCACAACATTATCTAATATAGCAAATAATTATATCAAATAAATAACTAGTAGGCCTCCCTAGCAATTAGATGACACAATTACTTCAAATAACTTAGAAGAATATTTAATACTCAAATGCATAAAAATTATATAATAAAAATAAATAAATAACCTTACAGCGTTATGAACTCCGGGGCTTCAATTCACTAAACCAAACAAGAAATTAGCCGCGAATGGGCATTGATAACAACCTTAAAGAATATTCGAGAGGGGAAGAATGAACATTTTACAATAGGAAACTCCTACTATTTATAGCATTCTAAAAATAGGCTAAATCAATTTCCACCACTCAATTCCTACTTTTGTGCTGCACGTACGATGAAGCTTCGCTATTGCCGCATGAATTTGTCCGCTACATTGCTGCATACCACACGATTTTAAGACCAAAACAAACAACATAATTATAGCTTAGTTTTGTCTTTTTTTTTTTTTACTAAGACGTGGGCCAATCTAATTTATTTGTAGGTTATTTATAAAATATATATAGATATATGTATTCTTATCTATGATATTCTTATATATAGATGTACGTAGTATGTATTCTTATATATGTTATATATATATATATATATATATATATATATATATATATATATATATATATATTATATAAGAATAGATTATATATTATATATAAAAAGAACTAATTATTAGATAATATTAAATAACCAATGCAAAATTATTATAAAGATTACCTAAAATATGAGTATAAAATGTGCCTATCAAGGGCCTTCTACTCAACCCTCACCGGTCGGGCGGCAGAGTGGTTCCGCACCTTGCAACCGGGGTCGATCGATAAATTTGAGACCCTGGCGATCAAATTTGTGAGGAAGTTCATCACTTCCAAAGTGGTGAGGAAGTCCTACATGTATCTCGAGAAGGCCAAGCAATTAGAAGGGGAAAGCTTGACCGATTTCCTCATCAAATGGAAAGCAGCGGTCGGGGAGGTCGAGCCTATGGACGATGCGACCGCCACCCACATGCTTCACATATCTCTCCGGGCGGGGCATTTGTATCAGGACTTCATCCTACACCCCCCGACCAGTTACGAGGAGGCCCTTCGGAGGGTCACAGACTATGCCAACGCCGGCGAGGCGAATGCCGTAAAGCGCTTGCAGGAGGTCGGTTCTTCGTCCCGTAAACCGGCCGGCCGGGCGGAGCATCGGTCGGGAGATGACAATCCCCGATCCCGCACCAGGCCTGGCGAGTTTACGGCCTTGAACCGATCCGCAGCGGAGGCCATGCAGTACGCCCAGTCCTGCAATCTCATCAAGCTCCCCCATCCCGATCGAGACGGCCCTGACAAGAGTAAGCACTGTGCTTACCATCGATGTGCCGGGCATGATACCGAGGAGTGTACCCACTTACGCCAATTGTTGGAAGATCTGCTCAACCTGGGAAAATTGGACAAGTGTGTGGGGAAGAGAGAGGACAACAAGAGGAACACCGAGCGGAGGGATCATAGACGTTCCCATCACCGCTCTGATCGATCTGGGCAAGACAGAAGGGACGATCGGCGGGATGATCGTCATGATGACCGACGAGATCCCGACCCTCCGTCTGGTAGCCGCCCGTCCGGAAAGCCTACCATCCACGTCATTTTTGGTGGACTGGAAGATGCTTCCCGACCGCGGACTAATTGCCCGGTCGCTATAGTGGACTCCCGGGGAACCGGGAAGAGGCAGAAGATGGAACCCATAACCTTCACCCTTGAGGACCAACCTACCAGCAGCGACCACGGCATGGAGGCGCTCGTGGTCACGATTGGCGTTAAGGGGACAGACGTCCAGAGGGTTATGGTTGACACAGGCAGCAGTGTGAACGTCCTATACTTGGACGTGTTTGAGAAGCTTGGCCTCGACAGGAAGGAGCTGACTCCGGTCGGTGTACCACTGTCAGGATTTACCGGGGCTCTTATTTACCCCGAGGGAAAAATAACGCTCCCGGTGGAGATCGGCACACCTCCAAAGTCGATCCAGACGGAGCTGGAATTTGTTGTGGTCAACCTCCATTGCGTCCACAACATAATCTTGGGCCGACCCGCCATTATGAAGATCGGTGGGATAATTTCTATGCCCCACCTGTGCATGAAATTCCCCACCCCTAATGGGGTCGGCGTGGTCCGTGGCGATGTCCAATCCGCCCGGAAGTGTTACACCCGAGCGGTCAATAGACGTGACTCCGGTCCATCTTCCCGGGTGAACACCATAGCCAAGGAGGAGGCTAAGGAACGGAAGGAGCAGCTTGAGCCTTCCGAAGAAATAGAAGAAGTTCCCCTATCCGAGGACCGCCCGGACAGGAAGATAAAGATTGGTCGAGCCCTCACCCCCGAGATCCGAGCAGAAGTTCTGGCCGTACTCCGGGAGTATGCTGATATCTTCACATGGGGGCCCGAAGATATGCCCGGGATCGATCGTTCGGTCATCTGTCATAAGCTAGCCGTCGATCCCGCAGCAAAGCCGGTCGTGCAGAAGACACGCCACCTTTCCTCCGATCGCCGCGAGTTTGTTAGAGATGAAGTTAAAAAGATGGCGGCGATCGAGCACATCCGTCCGGTGGTCTATCCCGAGTGGGTGGCAAATATCGTTCTTGTTCCTAAGCCCCCAGCATGGAGGATGTGCATCGATTTCACAGACCTCAACAAGGCCTGTCCGCTCGACCCGTATCCCCTACCGAGCATTCACCAGATGGTCGACGAGACGGCCGGGGCCGAATTAATGAGCTTCATGGATGCCTTCAAGGGGTATCATCAGATCATGATGCACCATGAAGACGAGAGCAAGACAGCCTTCGTGACCCCGGATGGGCTGTATTGTTACCGAGTAATGCCGTTCGGTCTCCGGAACGCAGGAGCAACCTACCAGAGGATGGTCAACATGCTCTTTGCCGATCTATTGGGCCGAACGATGGAAGCTTACATTGACGATATGCTGGTCAAGAGTCGGGACCGATCCGACCACACTCGGGACCTCCGGGAGTGCTTCCAGATCATGAGGAAGTACCAGTTGCGGCTGAACCCGACCAAGTGCACATTCGCGGTTCAGACCGGCAAGTTCCTCGGCTATATGATGACCAAGAGAGGAATCGAGCCTAACCCAGCCAAAGTAAAAGCGATTCTGGACATGCAGCCACCTTCCACCATTCGGGAGGTCCAGCAATTGACCGGTCGGTTGGCAGCCCTCAGCCGGTTCCTCTCCAAGCTAGCCGAGCGCGCTTTACCTTTCTTCAAGGTATTACGGAAGGTTAATGGATTCATCTGGGACGAAGACTGCCGAGCGGCTTTCGATGAGCTGAAGGAATATCTCATGTCACCGATCGTGCTCTCAAAGCCCGAGCTCGGAGAAGAGCTAGACGTGTACCTCGCCGTCTCCGATCGTGCAGTAAGCGCAGTGTTGTGCCGAACCGATCCGGAAGGGGTCCAGCGACCGGTGTACTATGTAAGCCATGCGCTACATGGTCCCGAGCTCCGGTATTCCCGGCTAGAGAAAGTCGTCTACGCCTTATACATTGCCGCGAAGAAGTTGGCTCCCTACTTCCAAGGTCGAGCAATTCGCGTGTTGACCGATCAGCCGATCGGGCCAGTCCTCCGAACTGCTTCATCATCAGGTCGCCTAGTCAAATGGGCGTTAATGTTGACCCAGTACGCGATCGAATACCGACCAAGACCGGCTATTAAAGGTCAGGCTCTTGCGGACTTCTTGGTTGAGTGCACCGCCCGGGATACCCGGCCTCCTGAGGTTGTGGATCCCGAGGCTGAGTGGTGGTCGCTGGCTACAGATGGGTCAAGTAGCAAGAAAGGGGCAGGAGGAGGAGTGGTGGTCACGAGCCCGGAAGGATTCAAGGTCTACTTTGCTCTCATGTACCAGTTCCACCCGACCAACAACGAAGCCGAATACGAAGCGTTCGTTAACGGCTTACAGTGCGCTCGGGACTTGGGGGCTGAGTACATCCGAGCTCAGACAGATTCCGCGCTCGTGGTCGGGCAAGTTCTCGGAGATTATGAAGTCAATGGTGAGCGTTTGCAGTTATACCGAGACCTTGCCATGGAGAAGCTCGCTCAGTTCCGGGGATATACCGTCCGGCACATACCCCGATTGGATAATGCCGATGCAGACATCTTATCCAAATTAGCTCAAGACGCCCCGGAACATATGTCAAAGATAGCTCGGATCTTGGTAATCCCGAGACACAGTATTCACCGTCTACTGGTCAATCCCATCCAACCGGTAGATGACAATTGGATCACCGATCTGAAGGAGTACCTCGAGCACGGCCGCCTCCCAGATGACCCACAGCACGCTCGGAAGGCCAAGCTGAGGGCCCCAAGGTTCCAAGTCTTGGACGGTCGTTTATATCGGCGATCGTATGGAGGCCCCCTCATGCGTTGCTTGACCGCATTTGAGGCCGATTTAGTTATGAAGGAACTGCACTCGGGAATTTGCTCTTCACATCAAGGAGGCCGATCCCTGGCCCGTCGTATCATGCTGATCGGGTACTATTGGCCGTCCCTCCAGCTAGACTGTGAAAAGTTAGCTCGGAAATGTGAGACGTGCCAACTGTACGCCCGGATGCCTGGACGACCGGCAACCTTCTATCAGCCGGTCACGACCGCAATTCCTTTCGCTAGGTGGGGAGTAGACATCTTGGGCCCCTTCCCTCAGCTCTCTGGTCGGAGAAAGTTTGTAATCGTCGCCATTGATTACTTCTCCAAGTGGATAGAAGCCGAGCCCTTAGCCACGATTACCTCTCAGCAATGTGCTCGCTTCCTTTGGCGCAATGTGGTTTCCCGCTTTGGTGTGCCCGTGCATCTCGTCAGCGACAACGGCCGCCAATTCGTCAGCCAATATTTCCAGAGCTTCTTGGCCACGATCGGGACGACTCACGTCCGGTCGTCGGTGGCTTACCCTCAGGGAAACGGTCAAGTGGAGAACGCGAACCGGACGATTTTGGAAGGTCTAAAAAAGAAGCTACACTCGGCCGGTCGTAGTTGGGCCGATGAGTTGCCATATGTCTTATGGACTTATCGGACGACCCCGAGGGAAGCTACTTTGGAGACCCCTTTCGCCCTGGTTTATGGAGCAGAAGCCCGACTCCCGATCGAGGCTTGGATCCCGACCGATCGAGAGAGAACCTACAATGCGGAGGAAAACGAACATGCGATGGCCGTGGATCTCGATGCGGTCGAAGAAAAAAGAGAGCTAGCCGCTCGGCGTATGTCCGAGTACCAGAAGCGTGTTAAGAGTTCGAAAGACGTTCGAGTCAACCCTCGTTACTTTCAGGTCGGAGACTACGTTCTACGACGAAGGGAGGCCAGTCAACCTTTGGAGGGCGGAAAGCTAGCTCAGAACTGGGAAGGGCCGTACATCATCAGTGCGATCATACGGCCGGGAACATACCGACTGGAGACGACAACTGGTCGGGTAATCGAGGGGACTTGGAATTCCGAGCACCTCGTTATGTTTAGGCATTAAGCCTATTTTTTGTAACTTTTGACGAAGTGGGGGCTTGACCTGCGAGTAGGTCCCGGTCGTCGGTTGTAATTAAGCTTTATGATTGTAAATATTTGCTTAACCGCCTGCGAGCGGGAAGGTTTAATGTATATACGATCGGTGATTGCACGACCGTTTGCATACGGCGGCCCGATCGGTTATTTCCTATACCTCCAGTGCATGCAGATCAATTTATCTTCAAGCTACACCGACCGGGCGAATCTATCGACCGGTCAGATGCGCTCCATATCGGCGGACATTTGAGTCACGCCATTGATCGGGGAAGCCAGGAGCTCTCAACATCACTCCCCGATCCGTCAAACTTCTGTCCACTATCGCACCCACTCGTGCCTCGAGGGCACAATAGTGTGGGGGCTGGGATAAATGGAGTGTTGATAGGCCCATATCGCTCGGTATATACTGACCGTGGGGCTTACTCCTTTTCGAAAAAATTCGTCGAGACCTGGAGACCGGGTAAACTTGGTCGGGTAGATCGATATTATGGCGAATTTACTTCTAAAAATCGTCAAGGCCGAGAGATCGGGTAAACTCGGTCGGATTGGCCAGTTTTATGACGAAACACCAGGTGTGCGACCAAGCCATAAGGCCCTAGGGTCGGGTGTCGAGTGGGTCGAAGTAGTGCAAGACCGGGCCATAAGGCCGCGAGGTCGAGCATTAAGGATCAGCATTTACACGACTAAAGATAAAAATGCGAAAAGAAAGAACGAACAGCATGAGTTAAACAAAAGAGAAATTTTATTGATCATCAAAAGGTGCCCGGTACAAATTCGGGACCGGGCTCCCGATCAGTGGCCCTTTACAAAAAAGAAGAAGAAGAAAAGAAGCCTACTCTACTTCTTCGTTTCCCGAGCTCCAGCAGCCGTCTCCTTCCCGCTCGGTGTGGCCGCAGATGCTCCACCGGGCTCAGCCGCTTTTTCTTTCGGAGCAAAGGGAGAGGGGCCAGGGTCAGCTAGGTCGGGAGGAAGGGCAGACAGTACGAGTTGGAGGTCGTCGCCTTCGAGGGCTTCCCCCAACCGTTTCTGGGCCTTTTCTAACATCTTCCTTTGGCCGGCCTTGAAGGCCCACCGACCAAAGGAGAGAATCAGGTCCTCCCCGACCTTGGTCCTCCGAGCAGCTGTGAGGAAGGCCGAGCCGATCTGATCGTCCTTGAAAGCCGAATGGGCCAGCTCCTCCGGGCTCTCCAGGCGGGACTTCAGTTCCTTGTTCTCGCCGATCGCCCGTTGAGCGACCTTCTCTGCAAGGGCCCGGTCTTCCTCGCTCTTCTTCAAGGCCTTTTGAGCCTTCTCGAGCTCGGCTTGGAGCTCTTTAACCTCCAGAAGGCGACGGGCGGCCGTCTTCTTGTGGTGGTCGGCCTCCTCGGCCAGCATGGCCCGACCCTGTAGTAGTTGGGCCGCTCGGGAGATCTGCAAAGGCAAAAACGGTCGGGTTAGCCCGGTCGAAGGCACTTGCGCAAAAGATGAAAGACGGATAGCTAAAGAAGGCTTACCTCGGCCAGATCATAGTCGATCCTCTCGGCTACCTGTGTGGGGGTCATCTTCCCCAGATCTTCTTTGGCCCGCCCCGCATTGCCAATTCGGGCCAATATGGACGAAGCGTCCCTTTCTCGCCCGACCGAAGGGCTCGGGCTGCGTTGCTCACGGCGGCGTTTCATGCCGCCCACCTCCCTCACGCCCTGCTCGGGCACCTTCTCTTTTCCCCGGGCGACCAAGACATCGGACGGCTCGACGATAAAGCCCTCGCCCGTCGTCACGGTCGAGGCGCTTAGGGGTCGGGCCAAGGGGATCTCCTTTTCCCCGGCTGGCTTGGCTTTCGCCTTCTTCTTGCCGCCCAGGGAGATCTTGGTGGGCGGGGGAAGGGAAGTGTCTTCATCACCGAATTCGGCCATAGCTGCAAACAAAGAGATCAAGTTAGTGTGGTCGAGGCATAAAGTTAAGTCGGGAAGGTTAGCTCGAGTTAAAACCTTTCTTCATTCGCCTCGACGGTTTGGCGACCGTCATGCCCATCGGCACGGGCAGATATTTCTCCTGAAGCTCGTATGTAGGGGGCGGGAGTTTAGCCGCCTCGAGACTCTCAGCCGTTCGGAAGATCGTATACTCGTGCAGCTCGCTCGAGATCCGACTGACCGTCTCCCTCAGCGCTTGCGTCTCGACCGGCACCACTTGTTTCCGAAAGTGGGTGCTCCAAGCGCGGTCAACCGGGAGGATCCAGGGGTCGTATTTGAGGGAGAAAATCATGTTCTTCCACCCCCTGTTGTTCCCGGGCAAGCCTCTGATTGCGCACATGTCGGCTCGGGACTGTAGCATCAAGAACCCGCCCCCATAGCTGCCCGGGAGAACTTTGACCTGGTAAATGAAGTTGAACAACTCCATCGTGCAGGCGGCTTCGTGCCGAGCGCATATCTGCGGAAAGCAGGCGATAATCCGGTGCGCATTGGGGCAGATCTGGGCCGGGACGACCCGGTAGTAGGCCAAGAAGGCGTTCAGGAGGGGGGGTGAAGGGAATGGCGATCGGGGCCATCAGGGAGTCGTAGTGCATCCCGATCCATTTGCCCCGATGCCGATCGAGGACATTCCCTAACTTCCGGCTCGTGTCGAATTCCACCCGACCTACGAGCCTTTCAGCAATCCTAGCCGCCTCGCCTGTGGTCAATCGGCTCATTTGTTGTTCGACATTCTCGCTGTTCAAGAATTCGAACTCTGTGGCGGCTGGTGCGTTTGGCCCAGCTATGTCTTCTTCGGCCGGCTCAGGAGCAGGACTCGGGGGGTCCCCAACCACCCGGGTGGGCGTTTCCCTAACGCCTTCGGTCGGAGATCCTTGTCTCCGCGATGTGGTTCCTTCTTCTTCTTCTTCTTCGCCGGAGCTCCCCGATCCGCTTGAGCTAGAGCTCGACGACCCGGATGAGCTGGACGACGTGTCTTGTGCGGCGGCCTGCTCGGGGGCTGGCGCCGGTCGATAGGTAGCTTCGGGGGAGTAGGACATGATGTCCACCTCCTCATCGCTGAGATGCTCGACCTCTTCGTCATAATCCGCGATCGAGGCGTTCTGACTGTCAGAGTCCGTCATTTCGATCTACCTAAAGGTCGGTCGGGGTTAGTAGAGGACTTAGAATGTCCGGGACAGTTAGTTGACCTAGGAGTTCTACCTAAAATGGAAGCATAAAGAAAAGAGCAGGGTTAGGAGCTTACCGAGTGAAGAAACTTGGAAGAGGATCTGAAGTTTTGCTTTGCTTGATCGGACTGCTGATCTGCTGCTCGGGACTCTCTGAGGGTACCGATTGCTTCAGAAGATTGAGGAAAGTTCAAATGAGGGCCTCAAGGGCCTATTTATAGGAGGGCATTTAGGCGGGAAAGCCGTCCACTTGCGCGACACGACCAGCGCTGATTCCGAGGCAACGGTTGCAGTCGCAGAGGCCGGCAGTGGCCGACACGTGGCGGAGAAGGGAATGACAGATGGCCGGTCGGTTTAGCGGCCGACGGTTGGGCTTCTTCATCCCGGCCCATTTTTTCCCGGACGATCAAAAAGGCCCGGGCTGGGCGGCTCTTGGTAGGGAATATCCCGACCGACATAGCTTCACCACGACCGAGAAGCCTTTGTCTTTTTCTCTTTGTCTTTGCAGGTAACAGGTCGGGCTCCTTGAGAAGAACCCGGTCGTGGGCCGACCGGGAGTTGCCCGAGCGACGGTGTCGACCACCGAGCGGTAGCCCTTTGGCGAGAGAGCTGACGAAAGACACGTGGCGGTTCTCTACGACGACAGACAGGGCACCCGGGAGGAGGACACGTGGTGGCTACGTGGAGGACATGCCGAGCAGCCGGAGTCCTGTCCCCGGCATAGCGGCTATAAATACCCACAGTAGCTACAGTGTAGGGGACTTTTGGACGATCGATAGGTTGTTGTTAGAGAATCCCGACCGCAGTCAGTCGGTACTCAGAGCAACCAAGTAGATTGTACTTAGGGCCTCTATTGTGATCAATAAAGTCATTTACTTGCTTTAATTGGTCTCGTGTTACTACATATTGCTTACGTATAATTAGCAGTATCATGCACACTATTATTATTATTTCATAATATGTCTATTTTTACTTGTGCGTTGCATGGAAAAGATTTGTTATAAATTTTAAATTATAACAACGAATATTATATAGTGCAATTGATGAAATGGGTTGTATCGATTATATTTTTTATGTTATCTTTGCTTGAATTCGAGCAAATAATTGCCCAATTATCCGTGCAGTGTGCGTGCGATACACGGATAATTTTTTTGTGTTATATATTTTGATAATAAAATTACAATATTAGTTTTAAAGATTTTAATTTTGGTAGAGCCTTATTTATTTACTCGAACAGGGCCACAAAAATCTAAAAATCGATCATGTATATACATGTTTGTTTTTTGGAAAGGCTGTATGCATATTCTTATTTGATCGAATCATATTTGAATTTAACTTAGGTCACATCTGCGGAGATTAACTCTTATTAAAAAAAAAATAATAAAGGTCTAATATAGTAGACATATATACAATAGTTGATAGTTGATGATTCTCTAACCTCATACTTACAAGATTGAAGATTTATTTTATTTGGTCAAGTCAATATTAAATTTCAAATATAATCTTGGTCGCATTTTTAGATTTAGTACATAATTAGTGTTGTCATAATTTTGACAACAGTTCTATATTAAGTTTTCTTAATGATTAGTTTTACCCAAGTACCCCAAAAGGTTGTCCTCCACATCACTTTAAGAATATCTGAGAAGATGTAAATTCTTTATTTTGATAATTTTTCGTTAATTCAAATTTCACTCAAGTAATTAAAATTATTGGCATAAAAATTAAGAGCATTTGTACTTACATGCAAACTCAAATAGTTAGAATTATTGGCATAAAAATTAAAAACATTTGTACTTACATGCAATCACTAATATTAAAATTAATATATATAGTAACAAATAGATATGGACAATTTTGATATTTCAATATATGTCCAACACAATTTCGATAAATTGTCAAACCTATTGTCCAAATAAGCTTCCAATATTGTCTTTAAAAATAAAAAGAACTTTTCGTACACCAAACCACTTCAATTAAATATATTAATCAATTCTAGCATGATACACGATACTACTCCATCACTGTGTGAATTTTGCACTCTCAATAACATATCGTTGTCAAATCTAAGAAAAATGGATAAATATAACCTAACTACCCTTTCACATTACCTAACGCAATACAATGTTATTGACAAGGACCCATTTGGTAGATTTTCTTTTAAAATATATACTCCCTCTGTACCATTTTATGTTAATGGTTCAATTAATCAAGTTTGACTGAATTTATTTTTAATCAAATTTATCATAATATTATATTTAATATTAGTATACAAAATTTACTTATTTAGAAACTACACTAAACGTAATATTAAACACAAAAAATCAAATTTAAAAATAAGTAAAAATACAAAAGAAAATAAACAAAGAAGAAAGAAGTGATTGAGCATGAATAGTAAGTATGACTGATAAAATGAAACAAATTAAAGAGAGTATTTTTTGAATAATTGAATCACATGATATATTTGACACCTACATATTAATCATCAATAGATAGCTCTCACTAAATGTTCAATTTAGAATATATATTTTGATTATCAAATAAATTGTTTGATCAACTTGACTGAAGTTGCCCCTAAAAATCTTTTGAATTGTTGAAGTGGTGAAGCAAGGGCAAAGATAATCATTTCAAACATACAAAGACACACACACACACAAAGTATTACTACTCCTTAATATTTTTTTTTTAGAGTCACACTTGTGTGAGATCGTCTCATGAATCTTTATCATTGAGATGGGTCGGGCCGGGTCAGGTCAATATGCAAATGTGATACTTATATTAACAAATATATAATACTAATTAGGAATAAAGTGTTTGTTACTTATAAGAGAAAAAGCAATACTTAAAACTATTACTTTTTTCATAAAAAGTATTACATTTTACATTATAAGTAATATTTTTGATGAAAAAAGTTATACGTTTACATCAAAATGTAAAAGTATTACATTTGTCCTCAAAATATTACGTTTTCTCTTATAAGTAACAAACAATTTATTCCTGATTAGTATTACATTTGCTAGTATATTGACACGACCCAACCTACCCGTCTCACACAATGAGACCTTTACGAAAATATACCAGAAGTCATTCTTTATTTACATGAATGAATATTTTTCCTATATTTACAAGAAAATAAAAAAAATTTAGAAAATATTTTCTGATTAAAAATTTAGGAAGACATTTTTCGCTAAATTGGAGGGTGCTTTATTTATTTTTTTTTATTTTTTTTTATCATAATAAATATTTTCCTTTAACCTTATTTTTATTGAATACTCAATCACAGAAAAGTATGAAAAAATGACTTCCAAAAACCCTTTTTTTGATTTTCAAACAAACACTTTTAATGCAACAATAGCAATTTTTCCTTTTTTCTTTTTTATTCAACAAAATCAACATACATGACTACACCAATACTATTTTAAAATACACCAAATATTTTCCAAAATTCTCCATACAACTCTTAACTTTACACACACAAATCACATCAAGGACATGCAAAATATATAAATAAATAATAGATATTTCAAATCAAGGTACATTTCGTAAATTGGAATAGGACTAGAGAGGGTTTGAAGTAATCAGTAGTAGCAGATTACATCTCAAAATAGTACTAAGCTAGTTGCTCACCAAATTCATCACAAACAACATTAATTTGGGGAAGGGGGGGGGGGGGGGGGGGTGAGAATGATAGAGAAAATGATGTTCTCAGCTATTTATGAGTAATAGTACACTTAATTTAGGGGTAAAAATTGTGCCAAACATGGTTCCGATGGCTATTTGATCTTGATAATTGGTATCAGAGCAGGTCACCGGCAAGTATAAAGAAATAAAGTTGTATATTTGTTACTAGCTATATTTTTTGGCAAGTTACTTCCTCAATCTCTTTTTACATATCATATTTATTATTAATTGGTTAAAATAACTATTTTTCATTTGCTTGTTTTCTTTAGTATTTTTTTTATTTTTATTTTTTGTTGCACTTTTAATGTAGTATCTAAAAACATAAATTTTATATACTAATACTAAATTAAATATTAAAAAAATTGAATTGAAAATACACTACTGGAAATTCTGAAATTTTCGACCACCTGAAAGTTATCTTAAATCAAGTCTAAAGTCTTGTTCCGATCACTTTTGGTATCCGGAAAAACCCTTGTTGCTATTTCTGACCACTTTTTGCTTTCAACTTGATTTAAGATCATATTCAGGTGGTCGGAAATTCAATAATTTCCAGTAGTGATAACATCTATCAAATTTCGTTAACAGAACCAAATATATAAAATGATACGAAAGAGTAATTTTTTAATAAAAGTAATATAACAGGTATATTTTACCAATAAAATTTTTATGTGATATGATTGTCAATGCATACCATAGGGTAATAGCGCCAATTTTTCTTTATCATTCCAAAAAAAAAAAAAAAAAAAAAGTTGTGTGTGTGTGCCATTTTTATTTTTATTTTTCAAAACATTTCCTTTGGTCCTAGTACTATTATTGTGGCATGACAATTTTTAGTCATACGTCAACAAAACTGTTTAAATAATGACGTTAAAAATAAGGGCATTTTTGTCTATTCAGTTCTAATTGTTAATTCTTTTTTCTGTTTTAGTCCTAGATTTATATGCCATTCGACTTTTAATTTTAATTTTTTTTTTGTCAACAACATCCCTGTTGGTCCTAACATTATTGTACATGGCCGTTTTTGGTCATCTGTCAACAAATATGTTTAAATGACATTAAAAATGAAGTTATTAACCATTCAAAATCTTTCTTTTTTCTTCTTAGTAATAGAACAATTCAAAGAACATCTTCAAAAAACCATATACACTATCATACATTTTTTATAGAATAAATAATCCATATTTCATTTATAGCATAATGGAGCAAAAATTATTATCATTATATAAGTTTACTACAAAACCCAGAAAAAGTGAAATTGAAAAAATCACAAATCTACTTTATATATATGACAAACCTTAAGTCTAGTGCATAAATCTATTTCATAAAAATCGACAAGATCTCCGAAGCCCCTAACAATATACTTATTTAAAATATTTTTAAAGTAGACTTGTGGATTATTGTGAAATAATCTTGAGGATTTTTATGAAGTAGACTTATACACTAGACTTAAGGTTTGCCATGAAGTAGACTTGTGATTTTTTACCAATTGCACGTTTTTTGGATTTTGCAATACACTTACGTATTTGTAATAGTTTTTGCTCCATTATGCTTTTAATGAGTTATTATTGAATATTTTTGGTATCAATGAATGTATGATTAGTGTATAAGGTTTTTTGGATGTAGAACCTTTGTATTGTTCTATTACCAAGAAGAAAAAAAGTGGATTTTGAGTGGTTAATAACATCATTTTTAATGTCATTTAAACATATTTGTTGACATAAGGCAAAAAATGGTCATGCAACAATAATATTAGGACCAATATGTGTGTGTGTGTGTGTGTGTGTGTGTGTGTGTGTGTGTGTGTATATATATATATATATATATATATATATATATATATATATATATATATATATATATATATATATTATGTTTTGATAAACAAGATTAAAAGTGAAATGACACATAAATTTAGGACAAAAAAAATAAAATGAATTAATACTTAGAACTGAATAGACCAAAATACCCTTATATTTAACGGTATTTAAACAGTTTTGTTGACAAAATGCCACAATAATACTGTCACTAAACGGATATGTTTTATAAAAAAATTTAATCTTTGAACTAACACCTATACATCTATAACAAAAAATGAAATTAACTCAATTTTGACTTAATTGATATGATCATACATTAATTAAATTTTATGTTTAATATATGTTCTTTGTTTGTGCTAAGACAATGTGGTCTAATGGCACTCGGGTTGCCCTTCCATATGGAAGGGAGTGGATTTTGGAGTTGCAAAAAGCTAATTAACCAAACACTTATATTGATATTTTAACTAAATCAAACAATTAATAGTCCAACCGAGAAGGTGGAGGAGGAGACTTGGGTTTTGATCGGGCGGTTTCTAACGGAGAAGGCGATCAAAGTTGAATTCATGCGACAGGTGCTCGCATCCGTCTGGCAACCGGTCCGTGGGGTACAAATAACAGAGGTCCAACCGAAGTTATTCATGTTTGTTTTCTACCATTATACGGATATACAATATGTGTTGGAGGGTGGTCCCTGGGAATTCCAGAATCACACGCTAGTATGTAAACAACTTCCGCCGGGCGCAATTCTGACCGAGGTACCTCTTGATACCGTAGAATTATGGGTCCAATGCTATGACTTACCGTTTGGATATACATCGGACAAAATTATGGAGCAGATTGGGAATTTTTTGGGGGTTTTCGTTAAGCTGGATGATCGCTTCCTTGATGCACCTTGGCTAACATATTACCGGATACGTGTTGCACTCCCGGTGGACAAGCCAATTAAGCGAAGAATGAGAATGATGAAACGCGATAAAACATATTGTTGGATCAATTTCAGGTATGAAAGGCTGCACACTTTTTGTTTTTATTGTGGAATGATGGGGCATTCTTATAGGTTTTGTCTAAAAGCCCGGAATGCTACGGTACCGGTGGAACAATTTCCATACAATGATGAGTTGCGGGCAGGGGGGTGCGTGGTCCCAGAGAGATTGGGGATCCATGGTTGGTGCCATTGGGGGGGTAAGCTGAAAGGTGATGTTGTAACGGTGGAAGAAAGGGGAATGAGGGATGGGGTGGGGGAGGACAGTTTGGAGGAGGGGCGGGGTGTGCATGGGGCCATGTATGCAGTTGCGAAAAGGAGGAGAGGGATGGATGGGGTGAGAGAGGACACGGGGTGGGTGAGGGAGTGGTGGTGGAGGAGGATATTGCAATGACAGATGTCCAAAAAAACTTGCAAATGACGGGTGCTGCGGTGCAGACCCGCCCGACCCAATGAGTACTTTGAGCTGGAACTGCCGTGGCTTGGGTAATCCACGGACAGTTCGGGAAATTGAGGACATGGTGTCTCGCAAGAAACCCGATTTTGTATTTTTGATGGAAACCAAGGTTAGCCGGGATCATGCAGAGCGACTCCAGATTAAGCTTGGATTCGAAGGTTTGTTTAATGTTGATAATTCTGGATTGAGTGGGGGTTTGGCATTGTTATGGAGAACGAATAATACAGCAAGATTGATAAGTTATTCTGATAATTACGTAGACGTTGAAGTGAGTATGCCAGGGTTTGGAAAATGGAGGATGACAGGTTTCTACGGCTTTTCAAAGCGTCCGCAGAGGAGAGAATCGTGGGATCTTATTCGTTCATTGGCAAACAAATCTGATCTGCCATGGGTTATAATAGGAGATTTTAATGATTTCTTATTTCAATATGAAAAACGAGGAGGTAATCCACATCCAGACAGCTTACTACGGGGTTTTGGAGAAACTATTGAGGAGTGTGGATTGACACAATTACCGATGGCTGGATATCCTTTTACTTGGGAGAAAGGAAAAGGCACGCCAAACTAGATAGAGGAACGATTGGATAAGGTTTTAGCTACACAGGAGTGGAGGGAGCTAGTAACTGATGCTAGTGTGCACAATATATTAACCCGGAAATCAGATCATTCTGCTCTTTTCCTTGAGATTCTCAATCTTCGGGAAAGGAGGGGTGGCCTAAGAAGGGGTTTTCGGTTTGAGATGACATGGTTACATGATGAAGGATGTAGGGATGTGGTTGAAAAAGCCTGGGGTGAAGGAAGGAATAGGGGGCTGCAGGATTGTGTCACGTTTTGTGGTGAACGGTTAACACGCTGGGGTGGAGACCGTTTTCACAAATTCGGGGAAAAAATATTGAACTTACGAAAGGAACAGCTACGTCTTAGAGGACGTGCGGATCCGGTGTCTCTAGTTGAATTTCATAAGATAGATGAGTCCCTGACTCGTATTGAGTTGCAGGAAGATACTTACTGGAGACAGAGGGCCAAACAGCATTGGCTCAAGGATGCGGATGCAAACACCAGGTTTTACTACAGGTACGCTTCTCATCGAAAGAAAAAGAATTCTATTACTAAGATTATGAATGGTAATGGGGATTGGATTGAGGGAGATGCCATGAGGAATGTTATCTTGAATTATTATCGTGATATTTTTGACTAAAGTACTCCTACTATTAATGATAATTTCTTTGATAGTATACAACCACGAGTGACAGCCACGCAGAATGAGGGCCTGTTGCGCCTTTTTGAAGAGAGTGAGGTTAAATCTGCATTGTTTTCAATGTATCCTGATAAAGCACCGGGACCGGATGGGATGAACCCCGGATAAAATCAGCACTTCTAGGATGTGGTGGGTAGCGATGTTTCTACTTATATTGTGAATTGTCTGAATACTAAATCGTTCCTTGATAAATTAAATGAGACGAATGTTATCCTGATCCCAAAAAAAAAAAACCCCCAGAGATGGTTTCTGATTATAGGCCAATTGCTTTGAGTAATGTGGTTTACAGAATTATGGCCAAGGTTATTACAGTTAGAATGAAGCCTTTGATGGAGAGTATCATATCTGAGTCACAAAGTGCATTCATATCTGGGAGATTAATTACATATAATATATTGATAGCTGCGGAGGTAGGCCATTATTTGAACAGGAAGCAATGTGGACTCATGGGTTGGGGAGCTTTAAAGCTAGATATGGCCAAAGCCTACGACCGTATGGAATGATCCTTTTTTACGGAAAATGTTAATGGCCCTGGGGTTTGATGGAAGATGGGTGGAATTGTTGATGATGTGTGTAACCACTGTATCTTATAGCGTGCTGGTGAATGGGACACGGAGTGAACAAATAGTCCCGACTCGTGGTCTAAGACAAGGTGATCCCCTCTCACCTTATCTATTCATTATTTGTGCTGAAGGGTTTTCACTATTGTTACAGCAGGCGCAGGCGAAAGGAGAAATACATGGCTGTAGGGTTGCTAGAGGAGCCCCCTCCATTACCTACCTATTTTTTGCCGATGATAGTCTACTTTTTTTCAAAGAAAATGTGCAGGAGGCGGAAGTAATTAAACGTTGTTTATCGGAGTACGAGGAAATGTCTGGCCAGGCAGTAAATTATCATAAGTCGAATATTTTTTATAGTAAAAATACATGTGAAGAAACAAGGGAGGAGGTTGCCAATATATTGGGTGTAGTGCAGGCTCAGAATTTTGGGAAGTATTTAGGGCTTCCATCGTTTGTGGGCAGGAATAGAAAAGCAGCGTTTTCATATATTGAGGATAAGATAAGACAGAGGATCAGCTCATGGAATAAAAAATTGTTGTCACAGGCAGGAAAGGAAATTCTATTGAAAAGTGTAGCCCAATCTATGCCTACCTTTTCAATGAGTTTTTTTTACTGCCTACGACTTTGTGCACTGCCATTGAGCGAACCATGAATCGATATTGGTGGAGATCCAAGAATGACCAGGGTATACATTGGAAAGCATGAGATAAACTATGTATTCCAAAGAAATATGGAGGTTTGGGGTTTAAAGAGTTACGTGCCTTTAATCTTGCTATGTTGGGTAAGCAAGGGTGGCGTTTTCTGACACAACCGCAATCATTGGTTTCGAGAGTTTACAAAGCCAGGTATTATTCCACTAATTCTTTCTATGATGCATGCTTGGGTAATAACCCAAGTTTTTGTTGGTGAAGTATCTTGGCAGCACAAGAGTTGATTTGTGGGGGAGTTAGGAGGAGAATTGGGGATGGCAAATCAACTCTGATTTGGGACCACCCATGGTTACATGATGAGAATCACCCGAAAATAGAAACAGAAAAACCACCCCAATTGGCACAGACGAAGGTGATGGGTCTAATGGATCAACAAACAGGAACCTGGGATCAGGATATTCTCACAGATATTTTCATACCTGAGGATGTAGAACGGATTAAAAAATACCAGTGTCACCTGATTATGAGGATTTATGGTACTGGTATGGGGATCCAAAAGGAGAATACTCAGTCAAGGATGGGCATAGGAAAATAGTAGGTAACTACACCCAACCAGTAGGGACCTTTGATAAATGGAAAATTTTATGGAAGCTTAAGATCCCCCAAAGTGGAAGACATTTATATGGAGAGCTCTGAATAACATTTTGCCCACTACGAACAACCTACTTATAAAGAGAGTGGATATTGATCCAACATGTGCCATGTGTGGGATTATACATGAGGATATTGTGCACTCTTTAATCACATGTGACTATACGGCAAACATTTGGGCACAATCTCACCTTCCAATCCCCAATAGTGTCACAAATGTTTTCAGTGATTGGTTTAATGATTTGATGAATATTTTAGATGATAACGAGATTATTTATGCAGTGGCAATTCTATATTACATTTGGCGTGCAAGGAATGGGGCTGTTTGGGATGCATGATTGCCCAGGCCTCGGAAAATAATTGCGATGGCATCATCAGCTATACATGCTTGGAAGATCGCTCATCCAAGTCGTGTACAGCCGCTAATCAACACTGCCGCGTCGGATCAGATTGTTACGCCAGCGGCCACATTTGCAGCGTCATCTGCCACAAATGTTACTGCCATACCGACAGTAATCACGCCTGCCAGGGACGTCACTGCATTGCCGACGATCGATCAGCATCCTCCACAACCAGCTGCGCCGGGAACGGAACTCCTCAAATGTTACTTCGATGCAGCATACGACCCACGGCAAGGAAGGTATATTTCAGCTATGACCACTCCTATGGTAGACTGTTTTACACCCCTAATGGCGGAGGCTCTCGCATGCAAGGAAGTTTTGTCGTGGTTAAGGGATCGCGAAATAAACTCTATCGAGCTCTTCACGGATTGTTTAGTACTACAACAATACCTGTCGTCTATGACACGCTCCTCACGATCATACTTAGGCTATGCCATTGATAGTTGCAGGACTAGTATGTTAACTTTTGAGTACTGTTTGATTCATTATGTTCCTAGATTAGATAATTATTTAGCTCATACATTAGCATCTAATGCCTTTACTCAGTCGACTATTATGTATTCGGACTTAGGTCCACCAGCTGCTATTTCTGCATATTTCGAATAAATGCCGTACAGGCTCCTTTCAAAAAAAAAAAAAAACAATTAATAGTGGGGCATGGGCTTTCGTAGAATCCATGAGATGAACTTGGCCCTCCTTGGAGAACAAGCTAAGCCAGGTTCTATGATGAGCCGGATTTATAAGGCTCGATACTTCCCTACCAGTTCGTTCTTTGAAGCAAAATCTGGAATATGGAAATAATCTGTCATATGTTTAACAAAATAATAATAATAATAATAATAATAATAATAATAATAATAATAATAATAATAATAATAATAATAATAATAATAATAATAATTACTAAAATAATTAAAAATAATTATTTAGCATAATTGTGATGGAAATTTGTTTCGTCGTGTTTTTATGATGAAATTTGTAATGAAAGGTTAGCGAAAGAATTGCAACGATAATTTGTTTTGTCGTTTTCTAACAACGAAATTTTGTGACGAAATACTAAATTTGCAACAGAAAAGTTAGCGACGGAATCACGACGACAATTATTTCCGTTGTTATATTTCAAGACGACAATAGGCGACTGAATAGAGTTATTTTTTTCACGTGGTGGCGACGGAAGGAAACATTTCCGTTGTCAAAGCAGCGACGAACTCACGACGGAAAGATTTTCGTCGCCAACTTCGCGCTGAAAAATTCCGTTGTCACCGCTTGCAACGGATTATTTTCGTCGCTAAATGAAATACGACAAGCCTGTAGGCTACGGAATGAATTCCGTCGCAGAAATGAAAAATTCCGTCGCAAAACATGATTTGCGACGGAATTTTGGGCTTTCGTGACGGAAATTTTCCGTCGCGAATCGCAATTTTTCTTGTAGTGTTTGGAGGGGAATGATAGAGGTTCATCGTTCTTTGAAGCAAAATCTGGAATCTGGAAATAATATGTCATATGTTTGGAGGGGAATGATAGAGGTCCAAGATATTCTGCGACAAGGGTGTAGAAGATGTATCGGGGATGACATAACGACCACAATTGGAAAAGATCCATGCCTACCGGATGGAATAAACCCTTATGTTATGACAACGCTGCATGAATCGATCTCCACTGCCCCAGTTTCCTCACTACTTAATGCTAATGGAACTGGGTGGGATTATGAGTGTGTGCAAGATGTTTTTGAGCACCGGGATGCTACTTTAATCATGAACCTCCCACTAAGTAGTAGGCTCCCTGTTCTGGACAGCTGATCATAAAGGAAACTACACGGTTCGTTCTTGCTATCGAAGGCAGATGGGAGAAGCAAGATATGCGTTCATGGGCGAAGATATGGAGTCTACATGTTTCTCCTAAGGTGAGAAGCTTCTGTTGGCAACTAGCTTCACAATACTTACCATCTCGTGATATTCTTAATGGCAAGTGTGTTCATTGTTTGTTGACGTGTCACCTGTGTCGACATCAAGAGGAATCCGCAATCCATCTTTTCGCAACCTGCAATGAAATTAAGAAAGTCTGGAATGCATTGAACCTGCCGATCATATCCACTAATATCGGTAATGTCTCCAGCTATTTTTTTGAGAACCTAAATACATTAAATGGAGATTGTTTGTGTAAATTTGCACTGGCATGTTGGGGTATTTGGTGTAGCAGGAATGATTATGTGGAAGAATGCAACTTATTCAATGGACTTTATGCTACGATCTGCTTTGTCACTTTGGAACAATTGGAAGGGTGTTAATGAGCAAGAGGCACTGGTTAGTACCCCACTGATGAAGAGAATTGGAGTCCAACTTTGCATGGTCGTTTCAAGCTAAATACGGATGTGGCCATGGAGTCTAACAGTGGTACTATGGGTATGGGATGGATTATAAGAGATGAAATGGGTGTTCTTATGGCTGCCAAGAGTTCAACGTATTCGGGCTACTTTGATGTCAAGGAAGCCGAAACGGTGAGCATTCGAGAAGCACTAAGTTGGGTGAAGGCACTGGGCTATGGCGACATTGATGTGGAAACTGATTCCCAGATTGTTTTTTATGCTTTATCTTCTACTTCATATAACTCTCCTTTTAGTTTAATAATTGATGATGTAAAAGAGGGTGCATCTCCGATACGTGATTTAGTCTTTCGTTTTGCTAGGCGATCTGCGAATCGCGCTGCCCATGCTCTAGCTAGGGAAGCTGCATGTTTCTTTGTCAGGTTGCGGGGAGTGGTTCCACACTCCCCCTCAGTTTCTTGTCAACATTCTTGGTTCTGATATAATGCATTAAGCTTTTATTTAAAAAAAAAAAAAAAATTGGTGGTCAAATAAGCCAAAATTGGCACAATAATATTTGTAAAAGTGAAAATGTAATATATTTTTATGTGCCAATAAATTTTTATGTGGAGCAATCTAAGTTTATTAAGTAGTTGACTTTGTAACTTGACTCCATGAATAACTTATTCGCCTTCTTGATTTGAGCTGGTCAGCTATGGACAACCCAATTGTTATACCTAGACCAGGGTTCACACTGTATTATGGGCCCTGGTTCATGTGTTTGTGTTTTGTGTTATGACTTTTTGTGTCTTGCGTTATGAATTCTGTATCTTATGAATATGAATTTTGTACCTGAAACAAAGTAGTAATTGCGTCTTATGTTATGAATTTCTGTGTTTTGTATTGTGAAATTTTGTGCTTATGAACACAAATTATGTACCTAAATCAGATTTGAAAATAAGTAAATATATAACATGTGTATGTGTCTTGTGTTATTATTTTTTTGTGTCTTGTGTTAATTTATAAAATTATGTACCTTACGAGTAACAATTATAAATTTTGTACCTCGTCTTTTCAGTCCAGCTGGGTCCATAATGCTATGCTGTGTCTTGTGTTGTGATTTTTTGTGTTTTGTGTTATGAAATTCTGCACTTTTTGAGTATTAGTTATGTACTTCGTTGAATTCATGGACTATAATACTATATGTGGACTTTGGTCCATGATATCTACATCTACATCTACAATTATAATAAGAGCCAATAATGTTAGACCCTTAACTGGAATAAAAAAATATCGGTGGTAATTGTTTCTTAAAATGAATGGTTCATATTATTTTGGTTTTAGTATTTTTTTAATGATTTTCCTTATTTACCCTTTATTATATTATTTTCTTCCCTTAAATAACCTTAAATTCCGTTAGTATAAACTTTATTAACGGAATATTCCGTTAACTATTTATTATTCTTTAACTTACTCATTAATATCTATAAGAATGGTCTTAGCTAGGTTTAAATCACATCCCAATTAGAGTTAGCATAATTGTTAAACATATTCGTAGACTATCGCTATAAAAAATTTGTAAGTTAATTTTTACTGTATTGTAACCTTATATTTTGAATTATTTATTATCATCCTCTATTGACAGCAATTGACATTGACAAAATCTCAAAACAATTTGACTCACTTACTCATTAATTTCTATAAGAATGGTATTAGGTTCGAACCCCATCCCAAAGAGATATAATTTCATTGGTTATATTATCTTTATCTTCTACAATTCAAAGATTCATTACCTTCAAATTAAATTTATTAATTTATTATATTCACTACATTGTCTATTGTATTCTTTTTACATTATATTGTAATTAAATATCGAAGTTATAATAAAGGACATGTACTGAAGAGGAAGACAATGACAATGATACTCAAAAGAGAAATAAAAAATTTAAACAAAAAATAGTGTTTATTTAGACTATCGCTTTTAGACTAAATACTTAGATTAATGTTATTACAAAGTTGCAAACATTTATTTTTGTGACAATTATATATAATCAATCTCTCATATATTATCTTGCATTTATATATTTTAAATTACTAATTTAAATAAACAAATTCAACATTTATTTACCTACGCATGAACATTTTCTATATAATATTACATTAATATACTTTGAAATACTTATTTAAAAATAATCATTGTCATTATTCCATTTGCCCAAAACGCATATAAAAACTAGTATTGATATAATTTACCTGGACAATCTAGGTTGGTTCCCACAAAAAAAAAAAAAAAAAAAATATTATTACATTCTCACTGAAATTAAATATTACATATTTGGCATATGGTGAAAGACCGGCCCCCATAAAATTAATTGAAAATTAAATATTGAGATAACAGAGTCACTTTATATTATTAAATACAAAAAATCAACCAAAAAAACATCCAGAAAAAAACCCAAACAAAAAGGTAGTAATTTGTTTAAAAAAAAAAAAAAAAGAAGTGAAGAAAAATGATCATCATTACTTAATTAGCACAAACAAATATGCAGATTCCTTTTTATATAACAAAGATCCCTTAAAAAAAAATGCTAAAATTGAAAAGTTTATTAAACTCCAAAGCAAAAGGTAGGCATATTGAAGAACGGAAACCCAGGAGACGGCTCCGGAAAATGGTTATTATTATTGTCCACTCCGCCGCCGCTTCCGCTTCCGCCGCCGTCGCTAAGCGGCGCCTCCTCTTCCTCCTCCTCCTCCATCGGCAACCTCTCATACGCAACATTAGTGAACGAAGCGGCCATGAGTATGACCGGGCCGGCCGTCATCAACTCCCCCACCACGTTGCCGCCGACCACCTGCCCTTGCTCGCCGGCCAAGTATATCGTCAGGCTGGTGGCGCCCGGCGGAGCTGGAGGCGGCAGGAACGACCCCGACAGCGACAGGATCTCGAACCGGCCGTGCAGCGTGACTACCGTCCCGGCGGCCGCCGACTGGCGCAGGGTCACGTCCGTCACGGTGCCGCTGCCGCTCATCACGCATATCCCGCGCTGGCGCCGCCGCGCGTAGGTGGCGACGCAGTCGAAGACGTCGCAGCCGTTGCCTATTTCTAAGATGTGAGCTCTGAGGGTGTTTGCGCTCTCCCTTGCGATAATCACCGGCGGCTTTGGCTTGTTCTTCGACCCCGGCGGCCGCCCTCGTGGCCTGCCAGTATAGTTGATAATTATAGACAAAATTAGAGTAAATTTTATTGCATTTTTTAAATTATACTCTTGTCTTTGAATTTAAATCAATTAAATTTGATTCTTGATCATTCGGTCTCATTTTGTGTGTCTGATTTGGTTAAAGAGGTTTGACTGAAGTTGTTTTTAATCCAATTTTTCATAAAATTATGTTTAGCAATTTTTTTTGAAGAAAATATAACATTAGATTAAGTTCGGAGACAAAGCATTACAAATGATAGAGGGTGGCTTAGAAGACCACTCCGAGCAACCAGAGAAACAGATGGTTTAGCTAACAAATGCGCAACCTGATTCGCTAATCGTTTTACAAAAGTGATAAACACATGAGATAGTTCACTCAATAGATGTTTAATATCTCTAAGGATTAAGCTAAAATAGGAGTCTCCACAGGTTTAGTTTAGTATTAGTATACAAAATTTATATTAAAGAGATGGTCAATTTCAATTTTAATAGTTGGGAATTGGAACAAACTTAATCAATTTTAAATTTTAAAATTAAAAGTAAAAACTGTAATAATCAAATAATCAAAATTGAAATTAACTATAAAAATTATGCAGTTAGCTAGGTACAAGAAATTAAATGAAATTAGACCCTATGTTTACTTTAATTCGTGTATTTTCATTTCTCTAATTTTTTATTTTTTATTTTTTAAATTAAAAAAAGTAAGAATAATCACATTTAAAAAAAAATTATTTTATAATTTAGCATTTCATCTCCAAAATTTTTAAAAAGAATTAGTAAATTCCATTGCCATTTATCTTCTCCTAAAAATTGAATTCCCATCCCGACACTGACAAAGCATTTAGAAGAATATAAATTAATGTAATTCAATGGATCAGCACAAGAGATTGCCATGCCTTGGTCTCTTCTCCAAAATAGTATTTACTGAACCAATGAACTAAGCTCGTCCATTGCCATGGCAAAATAACAGGAATCTAAAGTGAAAATAAGTGGGAGTGATATATAGATACCTGCGAGTCCCGATATCGCCGGGATCAGAGTTGTTGGGTAGTGAGTCAAGACTGCCACCGCCACGGCGGTGGTCGCCGGAAAAATGGTTGCCGTCGTTAACTTCATCGTCATTCTCGTGAAGGGGGAGCCTTTGCCGATTGAACTCCGAGAGGTTAAGTTGATGATCGTAGTGAGAAGCAGCGCTCAAGTCTAAACCAGCCATAAACAACATCCAAAGATAATGTATATAGATAATATCAAAACAATTTTTTATTTTTTTTTTTATTTTTTTGGTCCACTTGGTATTGAAAGACCAGAAGAAAATTAAAAAGCTCCAAACTAAATCTAGTGGATATGAATGCAGAGAAAGTGAAAGAAGACGGGAATTGAAGAAAAAAGAGAGAAAGGAGAGGGGACAAGATAACCTAAAGTCACTCTAAAAAATGTGTCTAAAATGTAGAGCTACCATAACCGAAGAAACAACCAAATACATATATAACAATTAACAAATAACAAAACAAAAAGTTGAAAAAAAAAACATTTTTTGAGAGGAAGAAGATTGTTGAATGATGTAACATGTTTGGTTACGTGCGTGAGGGGAAAGAATAGCAGATAAATGTTTTGTTGGGTAGGTATCACGTGTGTCCCACGTATGGAAAATGTTGATTTTTGTCAAAACATTTACAGTGAAATCCGTCTTATAAAGGGAGTGTGTGGTAAATAGTTGTTATCTTATAGTTGTTAGTTGATTAGGTTAGTAAGTTTGACTAGTTGATAACATTAGATGAACTATTTGATAAAATAGATGTTAGCTGATAGTTGATTACATGTAAAAATAACTTTTTCAAAAAGCAGATAAAAACTACTTTGAACAGCTTTTTGAATTTTAATATTTTGGAGCAATAAGTTGTAATAAAAAATTAATTAATTAAAAACACATATTAATTGTTTAACAAGTCAAGCAGTTAAGTTAAGAGTAATCAAATAAGTCAAAATTGACCGATAAACTAACTATGTTATCAAATAAGACTAAAATTTTGTGTGTGATTTACTTTTTTGTGTGCAGTTTATGAGTTATTATATGGGATTCAGATTTATCTAATGTACGCATTCATAAAATGGGGATGCGGTGTTTACTCGTCTTCACTAAAAAACAAATGTTGATTTTTCTTGAGTAATTTTAAGAGGGTATTAGAATCTCATCGTGTGAAGATATTTTGTTTAGAATATTGTAATATATTATTGTTAATTGTGTTAAATCTTTACAGCATGTTTGCTTCTTCGTGATGGTCCCAAATGGGTAGGGTGAATAGAATTTTAATTTTAATTTGTTTTCAAACAAATGGTTTTCTTTTAGACTTGGCCATTAAGTTAGTTTTTCACTTTTTCAAGCAGGCACTGCACTTGATTTGTTATGTTGAACCTTTAATTAATTAGTCTTAGAATTGAAATTAATTAGAGTTTTATAGTCAAAACATAAGTTTGGAGCTTAGTCATCACGAGTAGCGTACGTTTGGAATGTCGAGTCCAATATATTGCCATCCTTTATATAATAAAGCTATATGATTTGGGAAATAATTAATGTTACAATTAATGCCACAACATCCTTTATTATAAAAAAAAACACAATATTTAAAAAATAAAATAGCTATATATTATATAATCATATAAAAAATATACTTTTGAAAAATAAAACAGCTATATATTATATAATCATATAAAAAATGTGTTCAATTAGAGTTTAAATTTACACATACAAAATTTGAAATTTACTTTCCAAATGTAATTATCTTAGTTATTATTCGTATTGTGAAAATTATAATATAGATGAAATACAATTAAGAATAAATCAATGTAATTATGTAAATTCTCTCTATAAGTTTATTTGAATATGCACACAATTAGAGACTATATTAACCATACAAAATTATAATTATAATTTTAATTTTAATTGTAATTTTGTATTCTATAAAAATAATAAATACTTGACCAATGGAAGCTCAAAAATATTATTATATTAAATAATTTAAAATATTTTAGTTTTTTTTTATTTTTTATTTATATTTATAATAGCATAATTTTTTCTCGTGCATCGCGCGGGTGAATTACTAGTTGAAATATAATATCAATTGTAATGTAAATATAAGTAAATAAAATTACAACTTTGATTGGTAAGCGCTTTATCCTAACAAATGCATAAAAATAAATCATAGAAAAATACAGTTTGATAATGGTTTTCTACTTGTTTTCCATTAAGAAGAAATTCACTCAGGTTCATGATGTTTAGTTGGAGACTTTTGCACCCTACTATAAATTTTGTTATTCTACTATGGAATCGAATCATTTAGTAATTACAAAATCTAGATCATTGTCATTGTCACACACACACTCACTGTGAACAAAGAAATCAAATATAATATATTAATATATTAATATTCAAAATTCTGGTTACATTGAGTATCAATGCGGTGTGGGTTTAAGTTGGTCCTCCGATTCTTCAATTGGATTGGATGCCTTGAACACTTCACCCCCGAAGGGCCTCCGGAATTCAAGTGGCTTGATCTTCAAAAAAGGGCTGGAGGGCCTCCGGAATTCAAGTGGCTTGATCTTCAAAAAAGGGCTGGAGGACCTCCGGAATTCAAGTGGCTTGATCTTCAAAAAAGGGCTGGAGGACTCCGGAATTCAAGTGGCTTGATCTTCAAAGAAGGGCTGGTATATATAACTTGTTCTTCGTTGAAGGGCCTCCGGGTTCAAATGGTTTGATCTTCAATGGAGGTTTGGAGGGTTCAAATGGCTTGACCTTCAATGGAGGTTTGGATCAACATGCATGATTGGATTGGAGGAGGGACTTTTACTTTCAAGATCACATTTTTATTGTGATCCCTGAATAAGCTTCACAGCTTAGGATGTTTTTATGAATTTTTCTTAAGATTTTTTTTTTTTTTTTTTGAAATTGAATTTTTCTTAAGATGAATACATAAAAATAAGACTTCCTATTTATATCCGTAGGATAGAAGAGTTTTGGGGTAAGGATAGAAGAGTTTTGATAGGTTCAAACTTTTTTGATATTATTTAATTTAACAAATTAGATACTCCGTATAATATCAAAATTATCCAAGATATATTCTAATAATATTCAAAAACATTATCATGATCAAAATTTAAGTGTCAACACACACATATATTTGAAGGGACATAAATATTATTTATTTTTATTTCAATTCATATTTACTATCAATCAAATAAAGTGACTCCTACATAAATTCATTACCATTATCAAGTATTTGATTTGATTCTCATTATTATCATTCTGATTCCAATGTTTGAACTAAACACCCCAAATATTTCTTTCAAGTATAGGTGTAATGTGAACCAATCTTGTGCTTTGATCACCCAAACAAAACCTTATACTTTTCGGTCGTACTAATTCTCTCTAGTCTATAAAATATTTTACACTTCCATAAAAATTCAAAGTGTTCCTTTGTTAAAGTTCATTGAAAACAATATATTCGAGTGCTTAAATATATTTGTTGTGAATCCATTGTACATTAGGAAATCAACACCTCACACTGCTAGTATCATCCGGGCGAAGTGAATTGATTTTAAAGAAATTGTGTGTGGCACAAACCTTGTATAATCTTTCCATATTATATCGTGACATGGATTTTTGAATATTATTATTTCTTTTAAAATTTTCAACAAGCTTAAAATTGATTAAAATAAGAAATAACTTCCAATGAGATTCAAATTAATAAAAAGGGACCAAAGACTTTGTAGTCCACTCGTATCAAGTTGCTCTTCTATGTAGGAGATGGTAGGTTCAAACTTCAGTGAAAGCGATTATGGTGATATATTTAATGTCTTCTTTTATAATAAAAATAAAAAAGGTGGGAATAAACTAAATATATCTTTACAAATTACCTTCAAAAGGTTAATACATACATATCCTATGTGGGTACTGTTTGTTAAACACGATTGTGTCTTTTTACAACCCTGAAAATTAATTTTTATTCATGTAGGAGATTGTTGAAAAAATAGTATAAACTAATATTTTGAATGGTCATTTTGAGGTACTAATATGAGTGGGTCTACTTTTGATTTGGCTTAGGTCAAAATGTATTTGGATTAATTTTGTCGGGTACCCGCCCCTTCCCCTAAATAAAAAAAAAAAAAATCAATTTAGATTATCCTTGTAGAGACAATGAATTTGATATATTATACTTTCAAAAGGATAATTAATGAATAAGAAATTGATTCTCATAGTTTACTCATTAAAGTTGAAAATTATAACTTGGGAAGGGTTTCAAGTAGTCTTTGTTGCACAATGAAAAAACATGTCAACGATTTGCACTAGTGAGTGTGTGTGTATAATTTTTTTTTTTTTGAATGCGTGTGTGTGTATAATTTAATTATTTTAGGAGTTTAAATTGTGTAGTATAGAAGCTCTCTATCTCAAGTGCACATCAAGATTCATCAATGGTTGATGGTTTTAATTTAAATAAAAAAACACATGATTTTGGTTCTGTTTGAGAGAGCTTATAGCTTATTTTAAGCTACTGATAAGCTAGTCTATTTTGTGATGTTCTCAAAATAAGCTAGTAGTTTAAAATAAAAGCTTATTTTGAAACGCTACCTAGGTAGTGTTTAAAAAAATAAGCTAGTAGCTTTCCAACTTTTATATAAATGACATTCTTTACCCTTCCCAATTAAAACCCTTTTGGCCTTTTCTTTTCGCTTATATTTTTATTCATCGTCTTCCGCAATTATTCACCGCCCAACAATATTGAGGTGAAGGAGATTCACAACAATATTGCTAGCTACTTCATAATGAGATGCTAGATCATGATTATGCTAATAGTTTTATTTCAAAATATTAAATTTTAATATGTAAGCAAATCTATTTTAATTTTATGAAGATGTCATTTTTAGTCTTTTTACATTTATTAGCTTATCAGAAAGCTAATTTTACCAAACACTTCAACCAGCTATTCAGTTTCAGCTTCTAGCTTATAACTTTTCAGCTACCTTTTCAGTTAGGTTTGCCAAACATAGTCTTTATCCTTTATTTTCTAACAACATCAATCATATCATTACAAATAGATAGATCATATCAATTATCACTTTTTACATACAACAGAGTATATTTCTTTGAAAATAACTGTCTCCTTACACTAATAGGATTATAATAATGTCTATATATATATATATATATATATATATATATATATATAATAAAATATACCCACCAAAATATTGTTGATTTTTTTTTACATGTACTTTAAAGAGAAATGTATTTCATAGTACGTCCCAAAAGTGTTTTGTTTTCTTACAACTTTCAACCATAATAATATTTATTTTATGTGTGGATTCATATCTTTATGAAATTTAGGGGTGGTTGGTGCATGTGTGGTGTGTGGCTTTTGTTCCGAAGAAATGAGATGTTTGGTATAGAATTGTTAGTTTGTTAGTCTCCAAGAATGACAATAGAAGAAGGGAGGAAATGGGGTTAGGTTTTCCATTATTTGCCCTCCTATCATACTACTATGAAGGTTTTGATGATGAAAAACAGCATAACTCCTCGTCATTAAAACGTGGTACTGACTATTACGCAAACATAAAAAAAATAAAGTTACGTATTTTCTAATAGTTATATTTTTTGGAGTAGTGGTAAGCGCTTGATACGAGAGTTGATATTAGAGTAGGTCATAGATTAAAGGTGGACCAAATCCAACACCCTACTATTGAAACGTGGCACACAAGTATAAGGAAATGAAGTTATATCTTCGCTACTAGTTATAGATTTTGGTGTAGTGATAAGCGATTGATCACAACAAATTTGCTTACGGAAATTTGTATGCAAATTAAATATTTATTATGAATTTCATTGTTTTGAATTTGATTTTTCTTGTTTCGTAGGTTTTATTTTTATTGATTCCAGCTGCGCTGTACCCTGGAATCCAAAATTCACCCTAGCCAACACATTGCCAGGTTGAAATGTAACATGATGAACCAAACCCTTTTGTAAGATTGGTAAGTAATATATAAGAAGTGATGTTAACTTAGAACTATATATTTAATTAGCTGGGAATGAAAAGGATAAATTGTAAATAAGTTTTGGTTACTTGAATAATCAAAGAACGTACTACTTGCTTTATTGACCACTAGCTAGTGTCCTTTACGTATTTGATTTGATTTCAAGGAGGTGGATGAACTCTTTATATGCATTACTAGTAATTGTCTCGTGCCATGCACAGATGGATATTCCTCAAGATATTGTAAAATTACAAAGTGGATATCGTGGTATATACAAAATTTTATTATATCCAGTTGTAGATATAGTAAAATTTGTTGGTGATAATGAATCAAAATCGATTTAATATCCCAAAAATAATATTTATATATACACACACAAGTATATAAAATATTATTGGATATTTATTCGAAATATATATATATACACACCAATATATATAAACGGACTTAAAGGTTATATATACATGTATATCTACGAAAAAGATATACCAATATATATCAACCACGAATATATCAAAAGATGGAGAACGGATTTTTGCTTACAAGCATAATCCAAACGAGAAAGAAGGAGAAGGAAGAAAGAAATGTACGAGTTAGGCGAGGTGCCTTTCTTTCCTTAAAATCTTATTTGTCACCTCCCAAAAGTGCTAGGAGCGTTGTGGCCTAGGTCTCCCAGGATAAAACGTACAACGGTTCTACGTTTGAGCACCCAAACGAACGAACCCGGCGAACAAGGGCACGGGCAAAACACAGCTTCAAGAATGGAGTAGGAGCAGAATTTTGAGAGGAAAAGAGAATTTCTTTGTGTGTGTGTTCTTGTGTTGTTTCTCTCTTTCTTTCTAACATTGTATCCAAAAAAAGGTTGCTCCCACAACATGTTTATATAGGAGATTGATACTAAATAGCATCATCAGGACACATTAACCAACATAAATTCAATTTAAAAATTGAATTATAACGTTTGAAACGGTCGTACTTATTATCGAAATAATATCAACCGTCACGAATTTAATATTTGATTAATTCGTACCGACCATAACGACCTAGTTAAAAATATCTGAGTGACCGAGAAGTTCGTACAAATCCGAAAATTTAACGAATTGGGACCGGAAACCACACCCGAGTGGTCCGCAAGCACCGAAACGGTGCAGCACGAATCAATGCATAAAGCATTGACTCGTGCTGCTGCCACGATAGGAGCACGAAAGGAGCCAAAGATTATTAAAAATCAAGGCACCACACGAAAGCTTAAAAATAAGCTTTCAAGTTTTGTGCATGCATCATTGAGCCACGAAACTTGTGCCAACATGAATTTGTGCTTTCAAACCCAAATTAAGCTTTCTAATTAAAGCTTACAATTCTTAAGCTTAATTAAGCTTATCCATGCACCTTTGTCCCAAATTCCAATTATACTTTTCAAAAGCTTAATCACACTTAAGCTTTTAACACAAACTTTCGTGCAGGTAACGAAAGTTGTTAAAATGCTAATTTTTAATTAGCATCTAAACTTAAGTTTTTGACGTCTCTCAAATAGGTTCACTTTGAGAATCAATTTCTCATTCACCTATTACCCATTTTGAGCGTACATTATATCAAATTCTTCGTCTCACTACGAAGAACCCGAATCCACTTTGATCCGACCCAAATCGGAAGTGGATCCCACATATATTTGTACCACAGAATAATCACTCAAAATGTCATTTGAATGCTATTTTTTCCAACAATCCCCTACATGAATGAAAATTGATTTTCAGGTTATTTTGAAATCGGAAACAACTGTGTTCAACGGTCGATCCCTGCATAGGATAGGTAGGGATCACTATACTCTTTGAACCTTCCCTTGTGTAGACATGTTTACTCTACTGGCTGTACAGTAGAACGTGATGTCTTTGAACCGACTGCCGTTTGTGTAGACGATGACATGTCTCACACAGGAACCTCCCAACCATGCTCTGCTCTCATGAGTGTGCCCATTTTGGTCGTGGGTCACCGTCCTGGTTCTACAAGAGTTTGTGAAGAATTGTGCCCATCAATTCTCCTTTGAAGCGACCCTCACTTCTCTCTCACATAGGTGATTCTTTTCGGAGTATCCCTAGGGGTGTAAACGAGCCGAGCCGAGCCCGAGCCTATGTAGGCTCATGCTCGTGCTCATTAATGATGGCACTGCTCGAGCTCGAGCTCGAGCTCATTCGAGCTCGTGAAATGTTGCTCGAGCTCGAGCTCAGCAATTATCGATCTTCTCGAGCTCGAGCTCGAGCTCGAATTCGAGGCTGAACTCGACCAGCTTGAACTCAAGCTCGAGTTCAGCCTCGAATTCGAGCTCGAGTTTAGGCTCGAATTTGAGTTCAATTTTGATCTCGAATTTGACCTGTTAGATTTAAAATTTAAACTACTTTGTTTTATGACTTTTATCCATACATAATTATTAAAGTATTTTAATTTCCCTCCCCTGATTATTATTTTTATATACTAAATATAATATAATTATATTATATATTATATATTATATATTATATATTATATATTATATAATATATTATAAGACTCGCGAGCGGCTCGTCGAGCCGCGAGCCTACAATACCTAAGCTCGGCTCGTGCTCGTTTAATCCACGAGCTGCTCGAGCTCGAGCCGAGCTCGATTTTGACCGAGTTCGAGCCGAACGTTGACCGAACCGCTCACGAGCGACTCGCGAGTGGCTCGGCTCATTTACACCCCTATATCCCGCATACTCACGCATGTCAACCGACATTCGAATCATTAAAGCATCAACATGCTAGCCTCGTGCGGGAGTCACTGTTTCTAACGAGGAGTGGTAGGGAGTCCGAGATCCCCACAGTGACACGCTCCGTTCCATAATTTAGTTGTCCCATTGAACCTAGGTGCCAGCTAGGTTGGGTATCCACTATAGAACTTTTAGTCCAAGGGCTTTAGACCCATTCCTCGTTCCAATTTCTCCACAACCATTTGCTTACCCTCGGGTTAGCGAGTTAGCGGCCGCTACGTTATCTTTTGACATCACGTAGTCAACGACTTATAAGTCTAGACTTTCCATTCCACGTCTAACTCTGTACTTAACCAATTTTGGCTTGACTATCGCAACACACACAAATTGGAGGTACGAGTTTACCTCTAGGAACATTCCCGGAAAAATGGCATAGCCGTTCGGCCTACTCGCTCGCGACACGAGTGTAAGGCTCTCAGCTTAGATCCCGTCGGATCTTAGCTATCACAAATCATTTCGAGAATTTCCATCCAACCAACTGCACTGGCCTACGTAAACACGTAGCCTATAATGGAGTTACCGTCCTTTGATATCCGTGCTATACTATCCAAGTACAGCTAGATATCCCCCGTAGTGCAGTCCAAAGTCACGAGCATACCTTAAGTATCTCATAACTTTCACTATTGCCTTCTAGTGAGCAACACTAGGGCTACTCGTATGTCTACCGAGTTCGTTAACCGCAAAGACAATATCCGGCCTAGTATAACCCATTTGATACAGTTAAACTACAAATAATCTAAATGTATTCTCCGTGAGTAATACAATCTCCGTGATTATCGGCTAGTTATACGTTAGTATCTAACGGTTTCCAAGCCACTTAATTATATCCTTTACAAGGATTCAATCAAACTTAATGAGATTGGCTTAACACGAGACCATACGGTCTCCTCACGATTTTAATCTCGAAGATTAAATCTGCCAAACTCACACCTCTCATGTCAAATCTCAAATTTAACATGTTCCTGGTAGAATTGATCATTCGATCGTTGCTACCCACGTTGAGTTTATCGTGTATAAACAAATAGTGATATCGCTGTCTATCGTACGCAATACGTAGACCCACTAGTCACTTTTATTTATTCTAAACTTGTTGGTTATCACTGCATGATCAAAACCTCACATGCCACACTAAGGCAATTGTTTCGAACAATAAAATGATCTACACCAATTACACACTTTCTTTTCACATCGTGGAACCACAAACCCTCAGGTCGTTCCATGTATACTAAGAAAGCGCCACATCCATTTTGATGAACTTCCAAGTCTCGCTAAACGGCTTTGGCAAGTATCATTCTAATTGATTCAATTCTCATCACAATAGAATATATATCGAAGTAATCGTGGCACTCGCGTTACATGTAATCTACAATTACAAGCCTGGCCATTTTATTTCGATATAACCAACCGGTTTTATCTTCCGACTAGTGATCCACTTAGGATTCCGAGATTTTACAACCTGGAGGAAGAACAACCAGTTCCAAGTATGATTCTCTAAGATAGAATCTACTTTACTCTCGGTAGCCTCTCTCGGGTTGGTCCATCTGTAGAAGTCAACACTTCTACATATGTTCGAGGCTCATTTTCTAACAACCATGTCAGAAAATCCAATTTGTTTTCTAGTAGACAAGTTAGAATATGCGCGTCACATTCTAACATGTACGTCAGAAAATCTGGACCAAAAGATTTTTCAATCCTAGCTCGTGCTACGTCTAGCTTTGAGCTCGGGTTCTCTTTCACACCCTTCAACCATAGCTACGCCGAAAGTTCCTTTCAACGTGTTAGGTCCTTTATTGATCCTTCACAAAAAACATCTTCCAAGAACGATGAATTTCTTGAATCAATCTTTCGTGTTCTCATGTACATCCAAATTCTTGGACTCGTGTACTAAGAACCAATACACACCTTTGGCAAGACACCCCCAAATTTCAGGCATTAGTAGAAAACTTCCTACGTACCCACAATTCGTAAGAACTTCATGCGGGTAACCTTTTTAAAAGGTACTTACTTGTCCAAAGTGTTGTTTCACCTCACATACTTTGAGGTAGACCCGAACTTATCAACGTCTTGATATTTATGTTCGGCAACAACGTTCGATTGAGGTGAACACCGTGTCATACGCTCAAGTACGATACCAATGCTTACGCAGAAATCACCAATAGGTGGTTCATGTTCACCACATCAATCACTTGTAGCCACATTAATTCACAATTAATTTGGTTGTCCATTTATTCTTATAAAGAATAAACATGTGCTACACGTTAGCACATCTCGTAGGCGCGAACAGATCAGCACTTACGAATCCATTCGGGATTGACCGAAAGGCCAAGACCACGAATCAATGCTTCCGACGTTGAAGCACGAGTCAGTGCTTAGTAATGAAGCACGAATCATTGCTTCTAAACTAACACATTGATTCCAAAGCAATTTCTATTGCTTTAAATTATAAACTCACAGCATCATTCGGTTGCTTAATTTATAATTTCAGTGCTCCCTAGCACTAAGATTATTAGTTAATTGCACAATTAACCAAAACTCCTTTCGTGCTAATCACATAGCACTTTTACAACGCTAAATTTGATTAGCCACATACGAAAGGTTTAAGCTAAGTAGATTAGCATTAAAACCAATCATAAACTAGCACCTTTATTGTTATTACCAAAGCACCAAATGCTTAAGTTTTCAACACCTAAAGGTGCAGCCACCAAGTGGCCGAAAGTGCCTAATTAGACACTTTACCTAGTGCTTAATAACACTGTTACAATGTTTTAATTTGCACTTCAAAGTGCCAAATTAAATTGCACTTTCCATTTGTGCTACAAAAGTACTATTTACCAAACATAATTTGTCTCAAATTAAATATATTAGTATAATTTAGAATTTTTGATCAAGTTAATTATAACACAATTAACAAGAACAAATCCACCAAATTTTTCGACTAGTTGAATCAAGCTTATATAATCGTTCTCAGAATATTAATTAAAATATTCAACACTTGAGCTGTGACGCTCACGATTATATAGCTATCCCAATTTTCTACAAATTGATCCTTGAAATCCTTATCGTTCTACATGAACCAGAACCGAAGTCCTTTTACGGGATTTCACACATGTAACACGCTTGTTACATTTCGTTTCGGCCGTTAAGCCATTTTAGCATTTTCCGCATAATGCTACGTGGTGCACTATGCACCCATGTTGAATTATTTCATACATTTGACATTATTCTAAAAAATAATTCGTATGTACCAAAATTCAACTCAATGGAACAATTATATTTTTATTCAAATAAAGATATTACAAGGACACTACAATATTTATTCAAAATAAATAAATAGGAAAAACTACAGTGGAAATAATTCCTTATTTCTATCTCGTAGTAGTCCTTCAACCCGTGTGTCTTGTTCCATTTTCCAACCGTCCACTCCACGAAGGGTGGTCCATAGCGCACATCGGGGGTACCTCGGTTGTGACCTCACTCGTCCAACCATCCACATGTTTTAAACATAGCGAAATTGTCCTCAACCTTTTCACCAGGATGACGGTTCACTTTGTAGTGACATTTTTCCTTCTTCTCATAATCTTCATGAAAGCTAAGCTTCCGCTTGCCTTTCCTTTGATTATCGTTGAAGACTTTGGTTACACTACAATAATCCTCAGACCATGTAGTCATTACACTATCATAGGATCCTTCGTGGCTTTTAGCCGATCCACTAGACAACACAATAAGTACCAATTGTGTGTCACCAGCCACAGGTCTACCGGTTCGTGACCCAATGTTCTCCGGAGCACCATCGTGTGTCTTTGCAACTCCCATGGAAATATCATTTCCAACGTTGCTGCCATCAACTGGCAACACGGAATGTGTAACATCGTTGCCATTCTGACCATTTGAATGTGCACCTCCGGCAACATTCACGGATCCAATACTCTTGGACTCCACCGATTTGTTCATTATCAAAAATAAATAAGGTTTTAAGGTTGTTGGTGATAATGAACCAAAATCGATTTAATGTCCCAAAAATAATATTTATATATACACACACAAGTATATAAAATATTATTGGATATTTATGCGAAATATATATATACACACGAATATATATAAACGGACTTAAAGGTTATATATACATGTATATCTACGAAAAAGATATACCAATATATTTCAACCACGAATATATCAAAAGATGGAGAACAGATTTTTGCTTACAAGCATAATCCAAACGAGAAAGAAGGAGAAGGAAGAAAGAAATGTACGAGTTAGGCGAGGTGCCTTTCTTTCCTTAAAACCTTATTTGTCACCTCCCAAAAGTGCTAGGAGCGTTGTGGCCTAGGTCTCCCAGGATAAAACGTACAACGGTTCGACGTTTGAGCACCCAAACGAACGAACCCGGCGAACAAGGGCACGGGCAAAACACAGCTTCAAGAATGGAGTAGGAGCAGAATTTTGAGAGGAAAAGAGAATTTCTTTGTGTGTGTGTTCTTGTGTTGTTTCTCTCTTTCTTTCTAACATTGTATCCAAAAAAATGTTGCTCCCACAACATGTTTATATAGGAGATTGATACTAAATAGCATCATCATGACACATTAACCAACATAAATTCAATTTAAAAATTAAATTATAACGTTTGAAACGGTCGTACTTATTATCGAAATAATATCAACCGTCACGAATTTAATATTCGATTAATTCGTACCGACCATAACGACCTAGTTAAAAATATCTGAGTGACCGAGAAGTTCGTACAAACCCGAAAGTTTAACGAATTGGGACCGGAAACCACACCCGAGTGGTCCGCAAGCACCGAAACGGTGCAGCAGGAATCAATGCATAAAGCATTGACTCGTGCTGCTGCCACGATAGGAGCACGAAAGGAGCCAAAGATTATTAAAAATCAAGGCACCACGCGAAAGCTTAAAAATAAGCTTTCAAGTTTTGTGCATGCATCATTGAGCCACGAAACTCAGACGTTATGCCATGGAACCGTGTTCACCATTCATGGTGAACACGGTTCTAACGGTGTTAGTACACCATTATCTTCTTCTTCTTCTTCTTCTTCTTTTATTTTTTTTTTTTAATTAATTGCGTGACTTTTCTTCTTTATTTTCACATTTTGCGGTTTCACTTTAATTTGAGGTGAACAAAGATTTCGGACATTCATAAATTATGAATTCATGCCTGCACATTCACTTTGGAACTATGCCTACACATTCCCGTCCGAAATCACGGACATTCATAAATTATGAATCCATGGCTGCACATTCACTTTGGAACCATGCCTACACATTCACTTTGGAACCATGAGATTATGAATTTTCTGTTATAAGATTATGAATTTTCTGTTATGAGATTATGAATTTTCAGTTATGAGATTATGAATTTTCTGTTATGCGATTATGAATTTTCTGTTATGAGATTATGAATTTTCATTACATTCATAATTTAGGACATTCATAAATTATGAATTCATGCCTGCACATTCACTTTGGAACCATGCCTACACATTCACTTTGGAACCATGAGATTATGAATTTTCTGTTATGAGATTATGAATTTTCATAAAATTCATAATCTCATAACAGAAAATTCATAATTTGATCAAACGCGCGCCGTTAACTCCACATCCGCGAATTATTTTTTTTTTTGACCTAAAAACGACGTCGTTTTGCCTTGTGTTCGCCATTCTCGGTGAACACGATTCCATGGCATAATTTGTGCACGAAACTTGTGCCAACATGAATTTGTGCTTTCAAACCCAAATTAAGCTTTCTAATTAAAGCTTACAATTCTTAAGCTTAATTAAGCTTATCCATGCACCTTTGTCCCAAATTCCGATTAAACTTTCCAAAGCTTAATCACACTTAAGCTTTTAACACAAACTTTCGTGCATACAACGAAAGTTGTTAAAATGCTAATTTTTAATTAGCATCTAAACTTAAGTTTTTGACGTCTCTCAAATAGGTTCACTTTGAGAATCAATTTCTCATTCACCTATTACCCATTTTGAGCGTACATTATATCAAATTCTTCGTCTCACTACGAAGAACCCGAACCCACTTTGACCCGACTCAAATCGGAAGTGGATCCCACATATATTTGTACTACAAAATAATCACTCAAAATGTCATTTTAATGCTATTTTTTCCAACAAAATTAAGATATTACTATATTAAAAATTTCAAAGTACAAAGTGGATCTTGTGGTATACTATAATAAGAATAATTAAATTAGTTTAATATACAATACACAAAAATAAGTGTCACAAAATTACAAATTATTGAAGATCTTGTTTGATTTCAAGGAGGTGGATGAACTCTTTATATGCATTATTAGAGCATAGCTCTAATTTTTTTGGGGTTTTTGAGGTGTCCATTAAAAAAAAAAGGCTAACAACAAATTTTTAAAAGAAAAAAACAAAAAAAATTTAAAAATACGCGTTAAGTATGCACGCGTTTACTGGGCACGATTCTTATGTTCCACGCGCAAATCATCTACCTTTATTTTCCCTTCTCTCTCTCCTGGAAGGCTCCACAAAAAATCATTCATTGCAGTAGAAAAATCTAATAAAAAAATCACTCTCCACATTTGATAAAACCAACCCTCTAATTTTTTACTGTTTGAAAAAGCATAAATAAATAAAACCCTATTGGGGATGCTAGCTCTTACTACTTAATTAAGACCTAAGATCAAAGAATTGCCCTTTAAGGTTAATTTGAGTTTTCTCACTAGGAGGAAGAAAGAAACCAAAAATTAAAGAGAATAGATATAGTAGCAAAAAGGGGATTGATTTTATTAGTGGGTAGATCTTACTATTTATTGCAATATATTACAAAACTTTTCGTATTGTTTTAACAAAATCTCATACAATAACTACACGCACTTGGGTTATTCTATTTTTTTTTTTTTTAGATCTTCAAGAAAAGTCAAAATTAAAACACATTTTCACTGACCAAAATTTCATATCTAATCTCAAGCTATATATTAATTATAAATCATCTAATTTTACAATAAGTGCTTAACACTCACAGTTTGCCAAGTTCAACAGCAAGGAGATTATTCAACATTTACATGGATCTAGCAACAAGGTGTTATTTGTAACAAGTTAAGTTTAGTTTTTATTTTTTAAAATTTTTTTAATTTTTTGTGTCTGGTTCATTAGTCAAATTTTAGTATGTGAATTATTTGAATTCGCAACAAAACACTTTATACAACATGTTTTTTTCAAGAGGAAAATGTGTTTTTAGTTCATCAATTATGTATTTCTAGTTGTTTTAGACCATGTCTTTCTGTTAATGCAAAATATACACTTTACAAAATGTTTCAGTTTTTACTTTTTATCCCTCGAGGCTCGAGCAACATACCTGTTAACCTCGGCTCTCTCTATTATAATTTGCCTCAAATTTCATGTCTAAAAATTAAAGTAGGTATTTTGGTAAAAATCACATATAGATTTTTTTTTCCTTAAAAAAATAAAATAATGGAGATTAATGGTTTTGTTGCTTGATGAAAAAAATCATAATTTTTTAGATCAAATTAATAAAAACACAGTTTTTTTCGATTTACCCTTAACTTTTTACCAATCAGAAGCAATCATTATTGTGTAGACCATGGTTCGTACAAATTGTGGGACCATATTTTGTCTACTGTAAAATAATGTACATTCAGTATAAAAATAATGTATATTCAGTAGAAAAATAATGTACATTGTATTCAGGAAATGTACATTATTTTTATTCTGAGTATACATTATATTGTATAATTTACATTCAGTACAAAAATAATGTACATTTAGTATATTAAAAATGTATTTTTTGTTATGGTCCATGTAACATTGTGTGGACCAATAATTTGCCAAACCACAAGATGGTAGGCCCTAGTTATTGTAAAAAGTTGATGAAATTTTAATTAAAATTCATTTTATTGGTTAATTTGCCAACCACAAGATGGTAGGCCCTAGTTATTCTAAAAAGTTGATGAAATTTTAATTAAAATTCATTTTATTGGTTAATTAATTAATCATCATTAGCCATGTGGTAATCATATTTTCATGACTCTTTTTTTTTTTTTTTTCGTTTATTGTGAAAATTCAAACCAGTGCTCCTATGTTCAACAAACATATTGCACATGCGTTTGGACTTGATATAAAATGTTGTCCCTAGACAAAGTGCATAAAGTAACTTTGTATAATTACCAGCAATTGGTTCAAGACTGAATTAATAAAATAACTTGATTCTTACTTGTGCGATGCACATATAAAATTATATTACTATAAATTTGAATAATGATAATGTATATTATCTTGGGTCGATTAAATGTGATTGGGAAGTCAAATGAAGATGAAATTATATAGTCCGGAAGCTAATTAAAATGAGCGGTGTGACAGGGAGTTGTGTGTATTGAGAGGAAAATGTTTGCTTTCACGCTAGGTAAAGCGCTCTATTTATAGAAGGTAGTGAGGAGAAAAGTTCCGAGATTTGTTGCATGTTCTCCATGTGTCACAAGCATCTTGGGTGACTGGGCGGTGGGTTTTACGTTCTACACTTGTCTAAATAAAGCTGACAAGCCACGCAAAATGTGTAACGAGCTTTCATATGGTTGGGTTAGGCTTATCTAAGGTTAATAATCAGTTATTAAAAGCTTTCTCGACCACAAACGTGGTTGGGAATGTGTGATTCTTTTATTAATTATGGTCGGTAAATGATAAAAAATAAAAAAATAAAAAAAAAAAATCGATCCGAGCAATTCGGTGAGTGGTCTACTAATAACGAGATCGGGAGAACAGGAAATGTACTGACGAGGTTGGGAGATCAGGAAGTATACAAATGTGGTCGGGAAATTCATTAACGAGGTCAAAAATATCCTAGTGAGGTCGGTAAGTACAGTAGTGAGGTCGAAAAAAACACTAGTAAAATCATGAAATACACTAGTAAACTCAGCAGGGTAAATGAATTGCCCTATAACCCTATTAAATAAGAAATTAGAAAGAATGAAAATATATTTAAAAGTAGAATAATATATCTATATCACTTATTCCTGAACATTTTTGCATGGCACACATTTGAAGTATAATAATAGATTCTTTCCGATGAAGTATACATACATCTCAAAATTTAAAGTGTATAAACCAACAGTATAAAGTGCATCAAATAATAAACAAAGTTCACTCTCTTGGGTGCAGTTATATCTATCATCGAATTCAGGAACGGAGCCAAAGGAGTAGGGGGCAACTCCTCCCCCACCCCTGTATAACCTTTGTATGTATATGTGTATATATAGTATAAGTTTTAGTATTAGTTTTGTTTTCATGTTTTGCCTTCATTCGAAAAAATTTATGGACTCGTCCCCGCTTCTTCGTCCCTGTTCAAAAGAATTCCTAGCTCTGTCTCCGATCAAATTCACTTTGTAATTATACACAATATATACATTTCAAAATTTAGAATATTTACCCAAATATTATCATATTTTTTTCAGATCCCCTTGTTTTATAATCTTCTCAGTACCGATGGTTAAATTAGTTCGTTGTTTTTACCTAAACACTATTCTCACGAGATCCCATCTTTATCTTTATCTTCTGTATATATAATAAAGTAGAATCCTAGCTTTCCCTCCAAAATTGTGAATGAGCTTTGGAAAAATGAGCTACAGCAATGGGATCAATCGTTATACCCTACACCACGGTGCGCGTAGCACTGTGCGCCGCGCGCCTCCCAAAACGACGTCGTTTTGGGGTCATTTTGGGAGGCGCGGTAGGAAGTTGCTGTGATTATGTATATTTGTTCACACAATTATGTATATTTGTTCACACAATTATGTATATTTGTTCATACAGTTATGTACATTTGTTCATACAGTTATGTACATTTTTTATAGAATTATGTACATTCTTTTTATACAATTATGTACATCCGAATCAGAAAATTTGTGTGTATTATGTTAAGAGTTGATGTGTATTATGTTAAAAGTTTATGTTTATTATGTATTATGTTAGATTATGTATATTATCTTTTAAAAAGAGTATGTATATTTTGTTATATAATTATGTACATTCATGTATACAATTATGTGTATTCTAGTATAACATTATGTACATTTTTGAACAGGGGTTTTTTTTTAAAGAAAAAATAACTGCCATACACTGGGGCGGGAAATTTCAAAAAAAAAAAAAAAAAAAAAAAAATTAAAACGACGTCGTTTTGCATCTGGGCGCACAGTGCAACGCGCGCCGTGGTGTAGGATATAAATTGCCGCAATGGGATAGGTTTGGCCAAGAAATTTTAAAAAAATGTAATTATATATTGGCCCAACATTTGTTATATTAAAACTTTTATTTTTTATTAAGTTAGTATATATATATATATATATATATATATATATATATATATATATATATATATATATATATATATATATATATATATATATATATATAGAATTAGGTTCTGGTGCGGTTAGGGTGTCCAGGTGCGGTTGTGCAGTTTAATCTGGGCCATTCATCTCGCTTAAATCAACGTCCAGGATTGTCAAAATTTTTATAAAAAAAAACGCGGTGACAATTTTGTAATTTTTGTATCTGGGTCAAAATTAAGGTGAGCCGGATCTGTGATTAATGTGCGTGAGTTTTGTATATAAGATGCGTGAGGTTTGTGCCTAAGGTGCGTGAGTTTTGTGCTTAATGTGCGTAGGGTTGTGCTTAAAGTGAGTAATTGTTAAAACTTAAAGTGTGGACTTTTGTGCTTAAGGTGCGTGAGATTTGTTCTTAATGTGAGTGGAGTTTGTGCTTAATGTGCGTAGGGTTTGTGCTTAATGTGTGTGAGGTTAGTGATTAATGTCACTAGTTGTTGAAACTTAAGTTCTGTGAGTTAATACTTAAAGTGCGTGGGGTTTGTGCTTAATGTGCGTGAGGTTGTGCTTAATGTGCGTGGGTTTTGTACTTAATGTGCGTGAGTTTGTGCTTAATGTCAGTAGTTGTTGAAACTTAAGTCTGTGAATTAATATTTAAAGTACGTGGGTTTTGTGCTTAATGTTCGTGAGGTTGTGCTTAATGTGTGTGGGTTTTGTACTTAATGTGCGTGAGTTTGTGCTTAAGATCTAACACTTAATGTGCGTGTTTCTATCATTTAAGGTGCGCCATTTTTAACTTATGCTTCTTTCTTACAGAAACGCGCGTGTTTTTTTTTTTTTTTTTTTTTTAATTTTCATTGATTTGAGCCGCTCAGATCTAACCGCACGGGAAGCTATACCCGCACCTGAACCCTTCCATATATATATATATATATATATATATATATATATATATATATATATATATATATATATATATATATATACATATATATATATATACACACACACACACACACACACACACACACACACACTAACTTTTTAATAGTTTGTAATTTTGATTAGTTTTTTAATAATTTACAAAGAAAGTTAGGTAAAGTAAAATCAAGTAGGGAAAAAATTTTCCCGTCTAAGTGTGAATGCATATTAATAGATTTGTAAGATTATTATTATTTTTATGTGTAAACCACGAGGTGATCTTGGTTTTTCTCTATCCGTTTAACTTTGTAAGGTCATTATTGCAAATGAGATTAGCAATATAAATGCATTTATTGTCTTTAACATTTAAATATTAAATTGTATAACTATACTTACATTTTTAATAAACTAATTCTGCTTTGTATCGTAAAATTACAACAATACTAATAAATTTTTATGCGTGCATCGCACGGGGCAAATACTAGGATATATAATGCATCAGATCATATGTCCCTCTTTCATTAACATGTAATTATTCTTCCTGCATTTTTTACATTAATTAGTGGTACAATTTATAAATGTGGTACAATTATCACTGGGGTCCACTTTCGATTTGGGTCGGGTCAAAGTGGATTCGGGTTCTTCGTAGTGGGACGAAGAGATTGATATATTGTACGCTCAAAACGTATAATGGGTGAATGAGATATTGATTCTCAAAGTAGACCCATTTGAGTTGGGAAATGAAGGGAAATAGTGGACTTTGTCCCACATTGGTTTGGAAAGAAGATTTGCCCCCCTTATATACAAGAGCTCTTTTGAAGCTTCTAGAATTGTATAGCATAGAGGCTCTCTCTCGCGGGGGGGGGGGGGGGGTGCAAATCAAAATCCAACTAGAAGAGATCGAAAAGGCTTGATTCAAGCCCGAGCTCGCGTGCGCCGGCACCTGCGGGCGCGAATATCGTCCAGAAATTGGCCCGCCTTGCGGGCTAAGTTATGCCAAGCTTCGGTATCATTTTCCAATAGAAATAGTCACTTGGCTCGGCCAAAACCGAGAGTGGTACTCTCGTGCTACAGAGAACGCGAGAGGTTGTGGTGCACCGAGAGAGCAAAACTCTCGTGCAACGGTGAACACGAGAGGTGTACTCTCGTGTTGCACCACAGCACGAGAGATGCATTCTCGTGTTGCTCTCGTGTCCTGAACCTGCACCCCAATGGTCAGAAACCCGAAAGTTCAGAAGATTAAACTCATCTGTTACTGGAATTAACACTGTTTTAATTCCAATTTTAAACCTGAGTTTAATCCTACTTAGTGGGTGGCTGTTATAGGTGTTACACAATTGGTTTTAATACAAATTTAATGGCCATGTTGAATGCTATCCCTCCAACATCCCTATATAAAGAGAAGTAGGACAGAAGCTTTTTACACAGCAAAAAACCAAAGGAATTCCAGTACTGTTTTGCTTCAAAACTTCTACTCTCTTCTTTACCAGCAGTGTTCTAAGCTTTGCTTTGTTTGTCGGGTTCTTTGTTTAGGTGCTTAAACAAAGAATCGTGGCACGTCTTATCTTGGAAACCTAGGCTACAATACTCCTAGGACTTGTGGGTGGTAGCAAATAAGGTTTTAAGGAAAAGAACATTACGTTCAAACTTGTGCTAAACCTATATCCAAACACTCCACCTTTTCCTTCCCAGTTTTCTGTTTTTCTCTTATAATAATAATTTTTCTGTAGAATTATTATTTTGGGATTTTTCAACCATATTACCCAACAAAATATACCAATACATTAATGAATTGTTTATTCTTTGCACCAAAAATAAAATTTCGTATACTATACAGGCATACAACCATATAGGAGAAGTCTTTCTGGTTTTCAAATGTAGGCAAAAAACTGTCTGAAATTAAAATGAAATGGTTTTGCCCAGACTCATCAAACCGGAGACCTTCAGGGCTCGTTTACTAATTGAAAATTTTCTCCAATTTTCTAAAATACTGGAGAATTGAAGAACAAATAAACAGAAAACATTTTTAATAGCACAGTTTCCGTTTTGAAAACAGGAAACAATTTTTTTAGTTTTCTACAAAATTGTAAAACTATTAAAAACTGTTTTCGAAATGGAAAAACAAAATAATCTATCATCTATTTGGCTATATGTCACTATAACTACTGGTTGTAGTATATTTTTAAACAAATACCCGGAGTATTGGGTTATCGATCCACAGGGAAGTGGAGCGTATTAAGAACTAGCTGCTAAAGTATTCTTATGAAGCTAATCATAATGATTATCATGGATGGTTGATTAAAACAATTAAAAGAAAACAAAGTATGCAGGTTTGTGAAAACAGTAGAGAGAATGAGATTCCTGTGATTCAAGTATTTAATCACCTAGTGTCACTCTAATGAACAATATTAAAACCCGGGTTTAAACAAGTGTGAGAATGCAAAAAGTGGAAAGAGTTACTCCCGTAATCTCTAACCTAAGTGAATATTCGCTCCCGCGATATAAACACACAACAATACAAGAACAAACATTCATAATAAATTCCTAACTACTACCATCTCCTGATGTGCAATAACTAAGAATCAAACTCCATAACATATTTGCCCTCTCCCAAGGTGGGACAGTTAAGTGTAATTGTGTGTGCCCTAAATTATGCCAAACTCCCGTTGTGACACAAAGATAGCGATGAAACAAGTAATTTTTATATACAACTACAGTAAAAATGTTATTTCATAACATCGAGTATGGCTTTGCCCAAACTCAAACCGGAGACCTTCAGTGTGTTAGAGTGACGTGATAACCAACTACACTACGAAACCATGCTTATTAAATCATTTATAATTTATAAATTAAATATTTGTTTTATAAATAAACAAAGTCATGTTTCATTTATTTAGCGTTAATTTCCAAAATGGTCCTCCGACTATGACCTTTTCTCAAATTGGTCCCTTGATTTTTAATTTTTCCAAAATGTTCCTCCGACTTGTGAATTTTACGCCAAAATGGTCCTCCGTTAGTTTTGGGGTTAAGTTGGTGTTAAAATGAAGGGTAAAACTTGAAATTTAGGTTTTGCACTCCAATTTAAAGCAATATGTGATTACTTTCAGCAGTTTGTGCACTTATTTATTCAAATTTGGTTTTTGCTCTCCTAAATCTGCAATAAAAATATGGAATAATCAACAAAAAGGCCAGAAATCTTTGCCTTGGGAAGTTTATGGATGAAGTTGAAGATGAACTTTTTTGGCCTTCCTTCTTGAAGTTTAAAGCACATATTGCTTCTTATAAGCTTTTGCTCCAAGCTTCCTTCTTTTCTTAGCCCAATAGATTTCCATTATTCTTATTGGGCCAACACCTCACCCATAAAGATGGACACCCCCACATGAACGATTGGGACAAACTTTCCCAATAAAATGGACCCTCCGGGAGGCAAATTATGTTGTGCATCCGTGTGCACAGATGCAAAAACGACGTCGTTTTACTTAAATAAAAAAAATCATTTTCGATTGCCGTTAGTTACGTAAACATATGTTCATAATTTTATAATTTCACATTATGAATTTATAGTTATGAAATTATTGATGTGTAGTTATGCAATTCTGAATTTATACTTATGAAGTTATGGATGTGTAATTGTATGCAATTCTGAATGTATAGTTATGAAGTTATAATTTCACATTCTGAATTTATAGTTATGAAGTTATGGATGTGTAGTTATGCAATTCTGAATGTATAGTTATGAAGTTATGGATGTGTAGTTATGCATGCAATTCTGAATGTATAGTTATGAAGTTATGGATGTGTAGTTATGCAATTCTGGATTTATAGTTATGAAGTTATGGATGTGTAGTTATGCAATTCTGGATTTATAGTTATGAAGTTATGGATGTGTAGTTATGCAATTCTGAATGTATAGTTATGAAGTTATGGATGTGTAGTTATGCATGCAATTCTGAATGTATAGTTATGAAGTTATGGATGTGTAGTTATGCAATTCTGGATTTATAGTTATGAAGTTATGGATGTGTAGTTATGCAATTCTGGATTTATAGTTATGAAGTTATGGATGTGTAGTTATGCAATTCTGAATGTATAGTTATGAAGTGGATGTATAGTGATGCAATTCTGGATTTATAGTTACGAAGTTATGAATGTATAATTATGCAATTCTGGATGTATAGTTATGAAGTTATGGATGTGTAGTTATGCAATTCTGGATTTATAGTTATGAAGTTATGGATGTGTAGTTATGCAATTCTGGATGTATAGTTATGAAATTATGGATGTATAGTTATGCAATTCTGATTTTTTTTTAAAGTCGGACGTCAAAACGACGTCGTTTTTGCAACCGTGTGCACCATGTATGGGACACACTAATTTAAAGTATTGTTTTAATTATACTACAATTTCATTTAATGATCATGGTCCACACAATGATGTGTGGACCATAGTGGCATAGTCCACTATATAACAATTGGAGTACAAGTTGCCAAGAATTAACAAGGTAAGACAAATAAAAAAGAGTAAATACTCAAAATGGTCCATCGACTATAGCTAAATTCACAAATTGATCCTCGACTTTTAATTTCAACCAATTAAGTCCTTAACTTTGTAATTTTAACACAATTTGGTCCTATGTCTATTTGACTGTTTGTTGACTATGATTTTTGAGGATATATATGTAATTCATGGTCCATCGTCGGTTTTTTAAGGTTTTGGTTGCATTTTCATACCACACTGTTACATTTGAATCCACTACCGAAAGCAATTTACCAAATCTGGTCGCCTTTTTTCATCCTCCCTTTGGATTCAATGTAATTGAGTTCATACCAAAGCGAAGAAGGCGATGTGTTTCCGAACCAGTGCAACGTCATCCTAGAGGACTCCACATGCTCCGATGAGAGCTGAAGGTTTTTCTGGAGATCGTTGATCACAGTCAACAAACGGTCAAATAGATGGAAGATCAAATCGTGTCAAAATTACAAAGTTAAGGACTTAATTGGTTGAAATTGAAAGTCGAAGACCAATTTGTGAATTTAGCTATAGTCGAGGGACTATTTTGGGTATTTACTCAATAAAAAATGTCCAATGCGCCATGTGTTCATTGGATTGCTTCCTGAATTGGGCCGAGTGAATTGAAGATCACCAAAAATGGGCCAACAAGCAAGAGTCCAACATTCCATTAAGGTTCTAATGGGGCTCATCCCATCATGCAAATTATGCTGTGGACCTAGGTCCAAAACGGCGTCGTTTTGCTTCAAAACGATGCTGTCTGAATTTTTTTTAAAAAAATATTGCTTCCTTCTTTGCCGTTAACTTGCCATTTGTCTTCAGAATTCGTTCATCTATATTCACAATTTTTGAATTCTATATTCACAATTTTTGAATTCTATATTCACAATTTTAGAACTCTATATTCACAATTTTAGAACTGAATATTCACAATTTTATATCTCAATATACAAAATTGCAGAATTCAATATTCACAATTACAGAATTGTATATTCACAATTTTTGAACTCTATATTCCCAATTATATCAACAGTATAACACAATTTATATTCACACTTTTTGAACTCCGTATTCACAAACATATTATTGGTTGAGGAACCGATGCGACTAACGGCACCGTACCATTATTCCATATGCGCAAAGCTGCGTCGCTTTGGAACTGGGTGGGTCTATGGCCGCATAACAATTGATCCTATCATGAGCTCATTTTTAATATCTTAAATGCTGATTTTTAAAGTAGTATAGATTCATATTTATGTAATATGCTAAAACTGAACCTCTAAAAAATGAACTTATACTATTCTAAAAATGAACTTATATGTTAGTGATCTACCTTGTAATGTGAATAATGATTGATCGTATGAATTTTTGGGCATTTTATACTAAAAATTTTATAAAACCAAACATATCCAAAAATATATAGAAAAATTATTTAAAATTTTAATTTTTTGGTTAGATTGATTTACATTTGTAAATTTTTATTTTTTTGAAAAGTACATTTGTAACTTCATTGATCATTATATCGTGGATCAGGATTCAACACATGCATTCTGAACTCTGTTCATACATATCATTAACATATTACACACCTTCAATTAACGGACTATGTATTTACAATTAACGTATTATATACTTTCAATTTATTTAAAAATGTATAATATGTTAACTGCAAGTACATGATTTGGATATCGGACCAAGATCCACATTGCATATTATCTAAGTAGACTCTAGTCTATATATGATATAATTTGCGGGCGTAGCTTTTATGTTCTTGCATGGGCTCAAAATATGTGCACCACATGGACTAGTGTGTGTTGTACAAAATGAATTCAACGACACATCACACTATTATAATGAAGTGAGTTTGAAATGAAACAATCCTAAAGCTTATAGATGCATGTGCAGCTCATGTCATCCAAGTCCAACAATATCATCATCCAGCTAGCAACTAATTTATGAAAGATATTATTTGCACATATATATTTAAGAACTATCAATGAACTAAATGCAACTTTAACTACTAGAGCCTAAATAATCATGAAACTCGCTAGCTTAGTTTTAAGATGAAGTAATTATCACTATGTCAGACGTTATAGCTCGTAATGAATGTGTAATATTATTTCTTTATAGATGGTTACAATTTTTGAGAGGCAAGATGTGTTAAGACTTGACCCTTCACGGACCTCCACCTAACATTAGTAAATGCGATCTATGCATATATACTAGAGACTAAATAATCATGAAACTCAACTATATTAGTAAATGCGCTAGCTCTATGCATGAGACAGACTTAAAAATTTACCCTCAAAAGACGAAGTCTCCCACCTCTGGAGCCGTAATATTTTGACCTGATAGAATTGTGGATGGGTAAATCATTCTGTGACTGCATCTTGAGTCTTCCAACGCAATTTACCACTTTGAAAACCTACTTAGTTTGTTAGACAGAGGCTGATGAAAGGCTAATTTTAACACCTTACTCCCGAAAATGTAGCAATAAAATGAGATAAAGTTGCGCCTTCCGTACTAGTTATACCTTTTGGCGAACTCCTCCCAACCCAACAGAGCATTTAGAAGGATATTTTGATCTTCTTCCGATCAAACATAGCATTTGGGAGGATGTAAATTACAGGCCCCGGGTCCCCCACCCCAATCCAATAGAGCATTTTGGAGAATATAAATCACGATTACTCAATGCCTTAGGACAGACATGACCGTATACCGGTGCACACAATTACACAAGAGATCTGTTTACTTTGTGCATAATTCCTACACTGTCGCTACCAAGGTTCAATAATGCTTGGTCCAAACGCTTGATCATAACACTACTAGTAGTATTAGTTTGCTAAGAACACCACTCCCACCAATATAACTCCACTTCTAGTTTAAACCACACAACATCATATATGTATATATAGCAAAGTTTTCATCTTCTCAATTCACAAGACATTTCCCTTTGCGATCGAATTGAATTGCAATGGCGCCACGGGTATTCTGTGTGAGAAGAAGCAAACCACAACTTATTTTGCCAGAAAGCGAAACGCAACGCGATGTGGTACAGGTGTCGGACATCGACGACCAAGGCAGCCTGCGAGTTCAAGTTGCGGTGTTGATGGCGTACAAGGTGAACGAGGAAATGAGAGGGATAATGGATCCAGTTGAGGAAATCAAGAGAGGGTTGGGCAAAGCACTTGTTTTCTACCACCCTTTGGCTGGGAGGATCATTGAAGGGCAGAATAAGAAGCTTGTGGTGTTTTGTTTTGATGAGAAACGGGTGTGGTTTGTGCCTGCCAAAGCAAATGTTGAGCTTGATGAGTTGGGTGTTGAGTCCTTGCACCCTCCTTGCCCACACTTGAATAAGCTTCTCCATCATGTGCCCGACTCCACTGGGATCACAGAGCGCCCTCTTCTACATATTCAGGTATCCTAATTAATTAATGCCCACACTCGCTTAACTCACTGTTTCACTATGCAGTATTTGAAAAAGGAAATCGAAGGTATTTGGTGAATTAGCTATTATCTATTTGGTATAATTTTTTTTTTTCAAAAAGCTAATTGACCAGTTTTTTGAATTTTAACATTTTGGAGTTGTGATTTTTTAACCAAGTCAAACAATTAATAGTGGTCAAACAAACTACAAGTCAAACAATTAATAGTGGTCAAACAAACTAAAATCGGCACAGGGCCATCAAGTAGGGCTGGATATTTCGGTTCGATCGGATTTAATCCAAACCGAACCGGAAAACCGATCGGTTTTCTATTTTTTTTTTTAATAATAATAGATATATATATATATATATATATAGATAAGGTGAGGTTTGAACCATTACTCATTTGGTTATAAACTAAGAGCTATAGCCACTAAGCTATAACCACATTTATATTTATATTCACATTTGTATGGTAATAAAGGTATACATTTTTCATTAAATGTTGCAAACTTCAAATATAATGAATAAAATTGTCCGTACTACATTCTTGTTAGACTAAAATATCATTATACCGTTATTACACCATTGCTATTTAATTCTAAAAATTTCATAATTCTATCATTATTATCATACACCTATATATATATATATATATATATATATATATATATATATATATATATATATATATATATATATATATATATATATATATAAAATTTAATTAACTATGAGATCTTTTTCCTATTCTTTAATTATTATTTTATTAAAATCATTATATAATTACTTTAATTGTTGATTATATTTTAATTAAATTATATATATATATATATATATATATATATATATATATATATATATAATTAATTATGATATCTTTTTTCTATTCTTTAATTATCATTTCATTAAAATTATTATATAATTACTTTAATTGTTGATTATATTTTAATTAAATTATATATATATATATATATATATATATATATATATATATATATATATATATATAAAATTAACTATGATATCTTATTTCTATTCTTTAATTATCATTTCATTAAAATTATTATATAATTACTTTAATTGTTGATTATATTTTAATTAAATTTCTATGAATAGTAAATCATATATGTGTGTATATATATAAAGATACACACACGTACCAATATATGTGACCAGGTACTAGATTAGAATTATAGATATATTATTTAATTATTGTAAAAATAAAATATAAATTATATCAAAATTGTTTATATTATTAATAAAAAATATATAAATTTTGTTCATATCTATAATTTTCAAATACGATGATTAAAATTTATTACTTTAAGAAATTGCGAAATATAATTTGAACTATAATTTGTAATTATTTGCATTTATCAATTTTGTAATGTTAGACATAAATTTTCGTGCATCACGCGTACAAAATGCTGATATTATATATATTTCATAATAATTAATAATTTTAACTCCTCAAGTCTTCAAATCTCAACTCCAAGTTGTAAGTCCCAACATTTGGTGTTTTAATAATTTTTATTTTTCAAATATTAACTATAGATGAATGATTCTTCATCTTGTCATCAACAAAACACTTCAAGTGGCACTCCAAGTGAGCCAATTGAACAATCAGTTAGGCAAAAAAAGAAACGTTCAAATAGTAAACTTTCACCAAAACCGAACCAAATATCGAACCGAAACTGAAACCGAACCGAACCGAACTTTTCAAACCGAAACCGAAACCAAAAAAACCGAACCGAAACCCGAAGTGCCCAGCCCTACCATCAAGTTTTGAACATCGTCCCCAACAATGTGGGGATTATGCTCAAAGTGAACAAATTCTTTATATGCATTTAGCTTATTTGCTGAGTCATTGAGTTACTGTCATTTACATTCTTCCAACCAAATGCTCTGTCGGGTGCCCCTAAGGGGGGAAATGAAGCATTTTAGGGGTCGTTTGGTTCACGGAATGTCAGATTACCTTAGGGAATGTTAGATTGGTGGAAATGTTAGATTACTGGGAATGTTAGATTCCTGTGTTTGGTTAAAATTGGGGTATGTAATATAATCATGTTTGGTTTAGGGTTATCTTTTATTCACACACTATAATATCCTTAACATATTTTCATATATTTTAATAAATTTAAAAATTAAAATAAATAAATAAGATAACGGTATCATATATAATTACATGATTTTAAAATATTAACTAAAATATTGAACTTGAGAAACAAAATTATTTTATATGCTAACCTAACATAATAAAAATAAAAAAATATATAATTACAAAAATAATTATATATATATATATATATATATATATATGTGTGTGTGTGTGTGTGTGTGTGTGTGTGTGTGTGTGTGTGTGTGTGTGTGTGTGTGTGTGTAATAAACTAACATAACTAAGGTTATCTTACATAACCTTATAAATTGAAGGGAATCACATTCCCTTCAAAATCCTATGTGGAGGGAATGTGACATTCCTGGGGAATGTTAGATTCCATGAGATAATGTGAACCAAACATAGGAATGTGAGCTTTGGAATGTCACATTCCCTTGGTTATGTTATATAACTTGAACCAAACGCCCCCTTAGTCCTTCCTTCAAAATTGTATTTTTTTATTTATGGTTCACACAAATGTGTGGACCATGATTCATAGATAATGATGGTCCTTCAATTTTTTTTTTGCTTTTTTGAATGCTAATGACTCTATTACATTGTAGTATCTGTTCAAACATACTTTCTATCTTTTAACTCGATCGCATGACCTCCCACATGAGAAATGTCATTACATACCATTTGAGCACAAGGTGCTTGGCCTTCAATTATTTGTCCCTAACTAATTAATTTTATCTGTCAATGACTTGGTGGTCTAGTGACACGAAATGAATGGCTTTAGAGATATGATATTGACTATTTGTACTTGAGTAGGTTGAGAGGTATTGATCTGACTCTTTGTATTTCAAGTAATTATGAACAAATACGTTGATTAATATATGCAGTAAAAAGTTATAAAATATATCCTTATAAGAATATATTATAACTCGTTTGATCATGCAGTTAACTCGTTTCACTTGCGGTGGTTTTGTATTGGCCATTCGCTTCAACCACACCATGATGGATTCCCAAGGCTTAGTTCAGTTTCTAAACTCAGTCGCCGAATTGGGGCACGGCGGCGCCACCGCACCCTCCATTTTACCCGTCTGGGAAAGAGACTTCTTAAAATCGAGGCCAACCCCACGCATCACATGCACACACAGAGAGTTCGAGGAGTCCGACGAATCCAAGACCGCAGTGTTCCATGGGAAATCCGTCGACGTAGAAAAGCTGCTAAAGAATCTCCGGTGGCTCTTCGGCGAGACGCTCGTGTTCGGCATGCTCATACTCAAACGCTCCTTCACCTTCGGCTCCAGAGAGCTGCAGGCGATCAAGGATCAGTGCCTAGAAAACTGCACCACCTTCGAGGCGCTCACCGCGTGTTTGTGGAAATGCCGCACCGCCGCTCTCAATCCGCACCCCGCCGCGACGGTGAAGTTAACGTTTCTCGTCAACGTACGAGAGAGATTGCAGGGCGGCACCTACGAGTTGAATCGCGGGTACGTTAGACACTCATTATTTTTTTTAATAATATTAATATATTTGAATAAGTTTTAGATAATGTTGGGCCAAATCTGACATTCCGCTCTTGAAAATGTGATGACAGTCTATTAAGAAATAAAGTTGTGTGCATTCGTTACTAGTAATAGCTTTTGGTGTGAATGGTAATCCTTTGATTCTAAGAAGTGATATTAGAACCAGGTTACGGGCTTGAGTTAGCTTATTAGCCAATTTAAACTTATTTGACCTAGGTGTTTGACTTGATTAAACAATTAATTAGAGTGTTTAATTAATTAACTTTCTGTAATAATTTATTACTCCAAAATGCTAAAATTCAAAAAGCTGTTCAAAGAAACTTTTTCAATCAATTTTTAGAGAAAGACATTTTGTAGATAATCAGCTAACAGCTAATTTACCAAATATTTTTCTACAATTAACTAATGCTATTAACTAATCAAACTCATTAACCTAATCAGCTACCATCTATTTACCAAAAACTCCTTTGTATTTACAGGTACTACGGCAACACGTTTGTGTCGGTGGCAGCGGCCACCACGGCGGAGCTGCTGTGCAAGAACCCGGTGGCGTACGCGGCGGAGCTGATTAGGGAGGCCAAGAATAATGTGAACGAGGATTATGTGAAGTCCGTGGCGGATCTTATGGTGCTTAAGGGCAGGCCGAAGTGGTCGGTTCTTAGGAACTTATTGATTGCGGACAACACGCGATTGGGATTGGACGAGGTTGATTTTGGGTGGGGCAGGCCCATGTTTGGTGGGGTGGTGTCGGTCAGTTATGGTGTTGGCTACTTGGTGCCTCATAAAAGGATGGAAGACATTAATAAGGGTGTGTTGGTAGCACTAGCTTTACCTCCTATAGTTATGGGGAAATTCCAAAATGAGATTAGGGAGATGATTGGAGGCCATAAATAAATTCAAGAGTTACACCCATTTGGACAATTTATTGAGCAATTAATAAGGTACACGTGAATTTTAATGACTTGTTGAGTTAATAAAAATATCAAATGGAGGAAGATCAGACGATGAAAAACCAAGGAGACCAGACAAAGTTTCATTTGGAATTTTTTTTTGAAAAAAAATAAAAATAAATAAAGCTACTATGTACCAGGACTATGTGGTCCAATGGTATCCGGGTTGGACTTCCACTTGGAAGGTTGTGAGTTCGAGCCTCAGTGGAGGTGTTATTAGCTCTTTGTGTTTCAATAGGTTGAGAAAGTATATGAACAGATACTACAATGTAATAGAGCTAGTAGCATTCAAAAAAAAAATAAAGCTACTATGTGGTCTGATCAGTCTGATCTATATATCCATGAGTATTATAGTAGATAGTTGGAATTTTTTTTTTTTTCAAATGTTCAAGTAGATGGAAAGTTGGGCGAAAACTCATTCAAATTATAAACTAGAATTTTTCATCTACTCTTTCAATAATGTTCCAAGTTTAATTAATAGTCTTGTTATGTTCATAAACATAATATATAAGTGTGGGATACTGTACCACAAGGTTGGCTCAAAATCGAAGTAGATGAACAAAGGGAGAGGAGGTGGAAGAGGAGAAGAATTATTGTGGGGAATACGGTCCAAAATGATGTTATTTTGATGTTTAAAAAAATTTCGTTAGTCAATAACGACGTTTGTTCAATCATTTGTGTTAAAATAATGAACTCCTTGGGTACGATAATGTATTTTATGAGTTAAAATAATATATTTTATGCTTTAAAATAATGTACTTTATGAGTTATAAAAATGTATCTTTAGTAAGCTCTCAAGTGTTGATTAATTGACAATCATGTGTTTATATAATGGACATTATGAGTTAGAAAAATGTATGTTGCAGCAATGGAGTTGAAGAAAAAACAGTGGGAGAGGAAAATACAGGTTGCGTGAAAAAAAAAAATATGCAACCCATATCACGCAATTAACGGCACCATATTTTCTTAAATGAGAAGACAACGTAATCCCACTTCTTGTGACAATGAAAAAATCACAGAATCGACAGGAGCACAAACACAAGATGATACACAATATCCAAAAATAAATAACAAAGCAATGAACACAAGATTTACGTGGAAACCCCAATACCACGGGGAAAAAAACACGGGACCACCAACACCAACAATTCCACTATAACAAATCTCGGGTACACAGGTTCAGGCTACCACACGAGCCATACATCCACAAATCATCAAATACACCAATTCTAGGCCAAATACATCCTTTAAAATTCATAGGCTAAATATGAATAATATCCCGTACGTACTCAAAGTATTCAACTACCACGAACAAGATAAAATGAATATAAGTAGTACGAGATTACCCAAAAGATGCCTGGAATAAATACAAACTGACCTTCAAAACATTTGATGAAGATTGTACATAACAAGTTTGGCAAACTCACGACAAGTTCCTCGCACTGCCAAATGAAAAGAATGAAGGGAGAATAGTTTTTCCCTTCTCTTAACCTCACTGCCGAATCAATCTCTCATATGTATATGTGAATACTTGGAGAAGAATGGAGAAGCTCCTTTTATAACCTCAATACTTAAACATGGAAATAATGAAGATTAAATGGGAATAAATTTCTTCAACTCTTCACATGCTTAACTCTTCTACTTCCCCAACTCCTTATATCCCAAGAATTATTATTATTATATAAATAATAATAATAATCATGTCTAAAAATATAGTGGATAAAATTGACTTGGTCCAAACATGAGCTATTTACCACATAGGAGGGAAGCTCAACTCAACAGTGATCCACATAGATGTGTGAACCACGGTCCACGCCATAACGATTGTATCAACTGTGAGTGGAAATTTTGGGTGCAAAATTGTTCGGAGGTTCTAAGTAGGACAATTAATTTAAAAAAATTTCAATTTTTTAGGGTGGATGGAAACTTTCAAAGCAAAAAGTTTTTTTGAATGTTCAAAGTAATCGGGACTAAACCTTTACTTTTCAACATTTTTTTTTTCTTTTACCTTAGGCCTCACAGCTTATGTCGCCCTAGACTCTACCTAAGAGTCGTTGGAAGAGATAAATTGCGAGTTGCTGAGCAGCTTCCCAATCAATTCCTATTATTGATATTGCGCACAATGGATCCATCTCCACACTTCTGTCAACTAAGGAAGCCCAATCTCCAATCTATGGAGCCCAATGGTCCATACTCTAGCGTGAAGGCAAATTATTCTGTGGAAACCCGGGTCCACTTTGCAAGGTGGATCCGGGTCTAAAATACACAATTTACATATTGAATGTTCACAATTTTGTTTTTTGTTTTTTGTTTTTTTTTGTTTTTTTGTTTTTTTGTTTTTTTTTTTTTAAATCGAAAGGAGAATGCATTAATTACTATCCGAAGACAAAACATTACAAAGAAAGGAAGGGAGATGATCAACCCAATCCATACAATCAGACATAGAAAGAGCCTCTCTAGCTAACAAATGAGCGGCCTCGCTGATCGTTTAACAAACGAGATATGCGCATTAGGGAAAATACGTAGCAAATCTTTAATATCAAGCAAAAGTAAATCGAATGGTGAGTCTAAAGTCATGGAATTCAGCCCTTGAACAACCAGGGGCGGAGCCAGGATTAACCAATGCGGGGCCAATCACGATTTAAGAGAGAATAATGAAATATAATAATATTCATTTAACATGTTCCAAAATACATCATTATATTACAATGTATACTAAATTATTTTGCAATTTGCTTTTCAATGTATACTAGCAAACAATCACTAAGAAATTCATATTCCATCTTGTTACGAAGTGTAGCGTTGACTATATTCATGGTAGAAAAAGATTGTTCTGTAGTAGCTGTAGATACTGGAAGTGTGAGAATGAGAGTTACTACTCTGAACACAAGAGGATAGATGTTCGATTTTCTAGTTTTTACCAACCATTAGCATAGATCAAAAATACTTTATAGTGTTCTAAAATCAGGAAGTTGTTGCACACGTTTAAAATGTTCAAGTTGCATTCTCAATTGCAAAATCTCATAATCTTCAAAGTCTTGTGGGCAAAACTTCTCCACCAACTTGCAAACATCATCAATTCTGAATGATACACGCATCTCTTTTGGATCTAACGATGAACTGAGAACAGCTAACTCCATTGCTTTATCATCAAACCTATTGCTCAACTCTTGCAATTGAGAATCAATCACCGCATAAAAAATATCTACTTTGTAATGATGCCCAATTGTTAATTCATCTTGTTGATGTCTAGCCCTTCCTCTTCTTGCAATATATTGAGCATCAAAATCCGGCACAATTATATTAACAGTTTCACAAAAAAACTTCACACTTGCAACTAATTCATCCCATCCACTATCTCTTAAAGTTTGAATAAGCAATTTAGTAAACGACACAAGATGCATTGCATTCAATATATCTTGAGATTGAAGTTGCAAAGCTTGGCAAAGCATATTAGAAATCTCCAGAACTTTTTTTCATGAGATGCATAATGAATACAAATTCAAAAGAAGTGAGTACCTCATAAGCTGCATCGGAATCTCCACGGTGAGCATATATAGTTCCATCTTCAATAATATTAAGTAAAACTTCACATATTGCACTAAACATTCTCATCAAACTTGATATAGATTTCAAATGCGAACTCCAGCGAGTATCACCCGGCCTTTGTAAAGAACCAATTTCGTTAAGGCCCCTCCCACTTTCAAGCTCATCAATACTAAGCAAATGAGCAATATTTGAGGCATGAGCAGCTTTTAACTGGTCATTGCGCTTACATGAAGCCCCAACAACATTAATAATGGAGTTTAACTTGGTGAAAAACTGATGGACAGGGATGACTTCCTTTGATGAAGCTACTAATGGCAATTGCATTCGATGTGCAAAACAATGAACATAATAAGCATAAGCACATTCATCCAAAATTAAAGCTTTCAATCCATTCCATTCTACACGCATGTTACTTGCACCATCATAACCTTGTCCCCGAATATTTTGAACATCAAGATTATGACGAGATAAGATAGAAAAGATACATTCTTTCAATGTTGATGCACTAGTGTCCTTAACATGAACAACTCCAAAGAAACGCTCTTGTATAAAGTCATCTCTATAAACAAATCTCAAGACAATTGGTATTTGTTCCTTCTTTGATTCATCTCGAGCTTCATTAACAATAATACTGATGGATTATATGAACCCGGGGGTCCGGATTATACAACCCGAATATATGTTTGAATATAATAAATAAATAATAAACGATAAATATTGTATCAATTGAGTGTATAATGCTATTACAGAGATTCGGGACGTGTAATAACAGTACAAGTGTTGTAAGAAGGTAGAAGATGTCTGGTTAAGACACCGGGGGGGGGGGGGGTGCTTATATACCCCCGGGTGCCACGGGCCCTGGGCCCGGGGGAGGAGCCGCGGCCCGCGCCGCGGGACTCGCTCCACGCGAGGACCCGGCCCTTGGCCGAACACGGAGCTCGGCCGTGCTTGGTGAGGCCGGTCATGCCGACCCCGGGGTGGTTCGCCATGCTACGTGGGTAACGCGGGTCCAACCCGGTCCGTGTTGGCCTGCTCCGATCCGGTTCCGTGATTATTCCATCATCAGTCCCCCATTCTCGGGGCTGCAAGAAGTCGTCAGTGCGAGAGAGTAAAACAAATTTAATAATTACGGGATCCCAAATTGCGTTCCAAAAAATCCAACCCAGCCTCCTAAAGAATTCCCATCGCGATAGGACTCCTAACCGAACTGGAATTCAGACTTGTGTTCATCTTTATCAGCTTAAGAATCCTTATCCTACCATAACCCTTCAACCTCCCCTTTAAATACCACTCCCATCTTCCCAAATCCCTCATCCCATTCCCAAAACCACACATTTTCCTCTCCCCAAAATTTTCCCAAAAAATGTCTACTCTTTTTCCCTCACTTCCCCCCCCCCCCCCCCACCCCTTTCCTCTATATAAAGTAGCTCACGAAGCATGAATATGAATGACGAGGGTAAGAGGTCTTCGCCAACCTTTCGAGGAGGTCCTTGCCGACCTCTCGTCGAGGTATCGGCCGACCTCTCGGGGAGGTCCCGGCTGACCTCTCGGGGAGGTCTCCGCCGACCTCTCGGGGAGGTTTCCGCCGACCTCTCGAGGAGATCTACGCCGACCTCTCGAGGAGGTATCCGCCAACCTCTCGGGAGTTCCCAGCCGACCTCTCGGGGAGGTCTCCAGCGACCTTTCGGGGAGGTTTCCGCCGACCTCTCGAAGAGGTGTTCGCCAACCTCTCGAGGAGGTCCCCGCCGACCTCTCGACGAGGTCTCGTCCGACCTCTCGTGTAGGTTTCCGCCGACCTCTCGGGGAGGTCTCCGCCGACCTCTCGGGAGGTCCCAGCCTACCTCTCATGGAGGTCTCCGCTGACCTCTCGAGGAGGTCCCCGCCGACCTCAAGACCTCGACCTCTCAACGAGGTCTCGACCGACCTCTCGGGGAGGTCCCGGCCAACCTCTCGGGATCGTTTCCGTCGACCTCTCGAGGACGTCTCCGCCGACCTCTCGAGGAGGTCTGCGCCGACCTCTCGAGGAGGTCCCCGCCGACCTCTCGAGGAAGTCTCCGCTGACCTCTCGAGGAGGTCTGCGCCGACCTCTTGGAGAGGTCCCCGCCAACCTCTCGACGAGGTCTCGACCGACCTCTTGGGGAGGTCTCCGTTGACATCTCTAGGAAGTCTCCGCCAACCTCTCGAGGAGGTCTGCGCCGACCTCTCGAAGAGGTCCCCGCCAACCTCTTGGGGAGGTCTCCGCCGACTTCTCGAGTAGGTCCCCGTCGACCTCTCGACGAGGTCTCGGCTGACCTCTCGAGGGGATCTCGGCCGACCTCTTGAAGAGTTCTCGGCCGGCCTCGCGGTGCACCCTAGGGGCGGTACGAGGTCCGACCTCGCCTATCGCCATACGGATGAGTCGCGTCTCCCCATCGTCGGGCCGAAGGAGAGCCTCAACGCCAACGGGGTCAATGTGAATCCTCTACCTTTAGACAACATTTGTAACGTTATTACACGTCCCGATCCAATGTAATAGCATTTTACGCTCAATTAATATAATATTTATCGTTTTATTATTCGTTCGTCATATTCAATCTTATATACGGGTTGTATAATCCGATGCGGGGTTCATATATTCCATCATTGGTGCTCTTGTTGAGAGCGGCTGTACAAGCTTAAGCGCTCTCCCCATTATCACTCATCCACAGCGATGACAAGATCCGGGTTGAACACCCACAACTCGCAGGGTTCACGCAACACCCGCGACCTCTCCCTTGCCAACCACCCCAACAGGACCACGCGAGTCGGCAGACCGTGCCCGTGGTGACGAGAGGGGACCTCAGAGATCAGATCAACGGGAACCGGCGGGGGACGGCGGAGGACCTCCGGGGTTGGCTCACCAACAATTGCCCGGCCGAAGGAGAGCCTCAACGCCAACGGGGTCAATGTGAATCCTCTACCTTCAGACAACATTTGTAACGTTATTACACGTCTCGATCCTCTGTAATAGCATTTTACGCTCAATTAATATAATATTTATCATTTTATTATTCGTTCGTCATATTCAATCATGAGTACGGGTTGTATAATCCGGACCCCAGGGTTCATATATTCCATCATTGGTGCTCTTGTTGAGAGCGACTGTACAAGCTTAAGCGCTCTCCCCATTATCATTCATCCACAGCGATGACAAGATCCGGGTCGAACACCCACAACTCGCAGGGTTCACGCAACACCCGCGACTTCTCCATTGCCAACCACCCCAACGGGACCACGCGAGTCGGCAGACCGTGCCCGTGGGGATGAGAGGGGACCTCAGAGATTAGATCAACGGGAACCGGCGGGGGACGGCGGAGGACCTCTGGGCTCGACTCACCAACAATCGCCCGCTCAGCGGGATGGCGCCACCCGTCCCACCCCCGATTCTGACTCCCCAAGAGGAGGCCGCCGCACTCGAGCAGGCGGCGACCGCACTCAACCGCGTCGTGGCGGGGCTGCGATGTGGTGCCCCGGCACCTCCACCTTTGCCCCCTCCGAGGGAGCACGGGCCCCCAGCACTCATGTGCCTCGGGCTCTTGGGACACCGACCGATGGAGAAGTCAACTCACCGTGACCATCTGAGAGACGAGGCAAAGTGGAGGCCAGCCGAGGCCGGCACGAGCAACGGGAGGAGAGGAGGACTCGGCCGACCTGGACCACATCCGCGCTCGGGCGGTTAGGCTTGCATGTGCCGGCGTGAGACCGCCTTGGGCCGAGGCCGGCCGCAAATGCCTGACAGGCGGAGTCGTCGTGTTTGCGGAGGTCCCAGAGCCATGAACCTCGCGTTCCGGGGCCACGGGAGCCGACCCCAACAATAGAGCACTCGAGGGAGACCACGCCAAAGACCCCGACAACGCCCAGAAGAATAAGGATGGTGCTAGACCATCCGCCTCCGCCCCGCGCAAGAAGGAACTCGACCAACTCACGCAGGACGAGGAGACCGAGCCGGACAGCCCGGCAAAGAAGAAGGTCACCCACGTCATCTTCGGTGGCCCGGAGGGTGGAGACATGCCCGCCAAGAGGAAGAGGTGGGCGCGGAGCCTATACGTGGGGGAGGTTGTCCGGGTTCCCACGAAAAGAAGACACGCTGGGAGCCCATAACGTTCACCGACGACGACCTCCCGGACGGCCCCCTACCCCACCGAGACGCGTTGGTAATCGGGCTGGAAATCAAGGACATCATTGTCCACCGTGTACTAGTGGACACGGGGAGTTCCGTGAACGTCATGTATTATGACACCTTCACGCAACTTGGATTGTCCCGGAAGCAGCTCTCCCCGGTACGGACCCCGCTATCTGGTTTCACCGGGGACTCTATCGAAACCGAGGGCTCCATCACCCTCGAGGTGCAGATCGGCACCCCACCGCACGTCAAAGAGTGAGAGGTGGAGTTCGTGGTGGTGAAAATTAGATGCGCCCATATCATTATCCTCGGCCGACCTGCCTTGGAGGACCTCATGTGCATCATCTCCATGGGGCACCTTTGCCTCAAGTTCCCCACTCCCACTGGAGTGGGTGTTGCGCGAGGAGAGTAGAAAATCAGTCGGAGCTGCTACTTGAAAGCATGCCGCCAAATAACAAAGAAGGACCTCCAGGTACACACCGTAACCGAGATGTCACTTCGAGATGAGGAGAAGCGGCCCCGAGCCGAACCCGCGGGGAGACAGAAGTGGTCATTCTGGACCGACCCGGCAGGATGGTGAAGGTGGGTACAGGCCTCCTGGCCGACCTCCGGGGTAGGATCGTTGAGATCATCCGCAGCTACAAGGAAGTGTTCGCCTGGGGTCCCGAGGACATGCCGGGCCTCAGTCGGGAGGTCATCACGCACAAACTGGCGGTGGACCCCAAAGCCAAGCCGGTCCAGCAGCGGAAGCGCTATCCCACCGCGGACAGACGAGAATTTGTGAAGAAGGAGGTCGACACCCTCCTCGAGATAGGGCACATATGGGAGGTCCTATACCCGGCATGGCTCGCGAACGTAGTCCTCGCACCTAAACCACCTACATGGAGGATGCGTGTGGACTACACGGACCTCAACAAGGCATGCCCCATGGACCCCTTCCCGCTACCCAACATAGACCAGCTGGTGGCTGAGACGGCGGGATGCGCGCTCATGAGCTTCCTAGACGCCTTCCGGGGGTACCACCAAATCTATAAATGAACACAGGGATTTATCGTGGAAACCGAAACGGTGAAAACCACGGGCCTTTTTTGGCCAAGCCAAGCCGGAATTCCTTTATTATATTCGAAGGTGTAGTACATGTGCACAGGTAGGCCATGGCCATAGAACGAAAGAGAGAGTAGAATGTGTAGAAGAGAGGTTTATACTTGAGACTGGCGTCCCCCTTCCTCTGTCTTCCTGAGCCTTTATATAAAGTAACTTCCTGACAGTTATAACTTCCCGTAGTCTTTCCTATTTGCTTGCCATGATGACCTCTTCTCTTTGACTAATATATTATATAATAATAATAATAATAATAATAATAATAATAATAATAATAATAATAATAATAATAATAATAATAACAATAACAATAACAATAACAATAACAATAACAATAACAATAACAATAACAATAACAATAACAATAACAATAACAATAACAATAACAATAACAATAACAATAACAATAACAATAACAATAATAATAATAATAATAATAATAATAATAATAATAATAATAATAATAATAATAATAGTAATAATAATAATAATAATAATAATAATAATAATAATAATAATAATAATAATAATAATAATAATAATAATAATAATAATAATAATAATAATAATAATAATAATAATATGGCATGCATATTATATTATTCCATCATGAGTCCCCACTTTCTTAACCGCAAGTATTTTTCGGTATAAGAAAGTAGAAAAACAGATGTTCACCGAATAAAAATGACACTCGGAGTGCATCCTTAACGAGCAATGTAGTCCGGACTACATGTTTGTGCACGAGGCATCAAAGTTGTGACCTTCCTCGCTCGGAGCGTTGAGATCATATGAAATTACGGCTAGGTGCGCAGAGCACCCATGAGTCATGGTTAGGTGCACAGAGCACCCATGAGTCACGGAGCACCCATGAGTTCACGAAAGTCGTTCCCTGCATGCTAAATAACACATGATTAGTGGGTCGTGCCACTAGTATTGATTTAAATAATTTGAAATTAAAATTTAAAATAGGTTCAGAAATCTCTATCTTCCCTTAATTTAATGTGACCAATACCAGGGGAACGTAACATATCATATTAGGTGAGTGGCAGCACGGAGCTTGCCAAATTATGTTGTTGTTCGAATAAATTAGCGGTTGGCCACATCAAATCAAATTATTAAATAATAATAATAATAATAATAATAATAATAATAATAATAATAATACTTATCTTCAGTATTTGGGAGGAGGGGGAGATAAATTCTCACGCAAAGAATCATGACAGTCTAAAGCCTTCAACTTCAAATAGCATACAAATCACTATATTAGTGGATTGTCTTCCACTTTAAATAGCATACAACCACTGGATGACTAGATTAGTGGATTGCACAAAATGTAATAGTCGTTGCCTTCCTCCCCCTGCGTTGCCGCTGGTGACCCTTCCATGCGCAGCCATCGTTGAAACTGCACTACCGGAGATAGCATTCGACCGCGCGAGCCTCGACACCGCAGGGCCTGACACGGATATTTGCTGCCTTGTGACGCCCAATGGTAACAATTAATCCGGAGGCGAAACACCAACACGGTAGTAGACGGGAGCAATCTGATGTGCACCCGAACTGGAAAACCGAGCCGCCGCCCTACCTTGCCCCCTTCGTCTATTCTCCGACGCGGAACCCACCTCAGCAATGGTTTAACGGTGGGTTTGGGCCCTGTTGGCGAACGGAGAGTTGAGGAAGTTCGTGAGGCGAGCCCTCGGCGAGATGGAATGTTTCATCTTCTTCAGATTTGCGTACATCTTCACGGCCTCAGAGGCTTGTCCAACAAAGCTTTGTTCACATGCTGAACTTTGGCTGCTGCTGCATTCACACTACTCTTCATTTTCTCCAAAATTCAAGATTTTAATTTCCCAAAACTAGAGAGAGATATGAAAGGATAGAATGTGTCTTGAGAAACTTGTATTATTTGCATGGATATTGGAGATAAATGTACTAGATGGAGTAATTGAAATAAGGTTTGCTTACAAAAAAATATATTGAACGATGTAAAGATGAATAATATATCTTGTTGTGAGATTTATGAATAGAGAACAAATTCAACTTGAGTGTTTAATCAGCTAGGGATAGATAGGGGAGAGAACACGCTTAAGCTTGTACAGCCGCTCTCAACAAGAGGACCATTGATCGAATTAATTAACTCGTGGGTCCATGTTAATTAACCCAATTAATAAATAGACATTTCCATGGAGAAAATATGAGTGATAAAAGGATTGCAGGGAATCAATAAATAAGAAATAAATATGCAAGACACAAGATATTTAACGTGGAAATCGATACGGTGAAAACCACGAGCCTTTTTAGGCTAAGCCAATCCGTAATCTACTAAGTTGTAGGTGTAGTACATGTACATAGGTAAGGCCATGGCCATGGAATATATGGAAGAAGAAAGAATATGTATATAAAAGAGAGGTCTTTTATTTTAGATTGGCATGGAGCTTCCTCTGTCTTCCTGAGCCTTTATATAATATCACCTTTCTGAAGTTGCAACCTCCCCTAATATTAAGGCCACATAATGTTCCTATTTTCTTGGCCTGACTCTTTCTTCTCTGACTGCATCTTCCCTCATAAATAATAATAATAATAATAATAATAATAATAATAATAATAATAATAATAATAATAATAATAATAATAATAATAATAATAATAATAATAATAATAATAATAATGTAGCACTATTATATTATTCCATCATGAGTCCCCCACTTTCTTAACCACAAGTAGTTGTGGCATAAGAAAGTATTACATCGATACACATTGAACCAAACCATATATAACATTTGGAGTGTGACTATTGTAGTCTGCATTACATGTTTGTGCACGAGGCATCAAAGTTGTAACCTTCCTTGCTCGGAGCGTTGAGATCATATGAAAGTTACGGTTAGGTGCGCGGAGCACCCATGTGTCATGATTAGGTGCACAGAGCACCTATGAGTCAAGGTTAGGTGCACGGAGCACCCATGAGTCACGGTTAGGTGGACGGAGCACCCATGAGTTCACGGAAGTCGTTCCCTGCATACTAAATAACACATGATTAGTGGGTCATGCCACTAGTATTGATTTAAATAATTTCAAATTAAAATTGAAGATAGGTTCGGAAATCTCTATCTTCCTTTATTGTGACCAACCGCGCACACTTATTCATTATAATTGTCGTTGTAGGAAGTAACGCGGAGCTTACCGAATAATTTAGGTGGTAGCGCAGGGCTTACCTCACAATATAATTGGTAGCACAGAGCTTACCATATTTATATTACACAAGTGGAAGCACGGAGCTTGCCATATTGTGCAATTATTTGAATAAGTTGCGGTTGGACAAATTAAATAGTTGGAAAAGAAATTATAGTAATTATAGTAAATATTTGAACAAGTTGCGGTTGGACAAATTAAGAGCTTATCTTTTAGTTTTGAAAATTTCTTCTAAAAGTTCCTCATGGGTCATGGCGGTGCAGCTTCGAATCTTCCAAAATGCGCAGCAGCAGATCAGATTGCATCAGATGGCAAGTTTTCTCCATTAGCAGCAATGCACGTCCACAACAGCACGACAGTTTCCGAGCTCGCCCACCCCTAATATGGGCCATGCGGTGATCATGAGTTCACTCCCGTTACTCAAGGAACAGAGAGATGGAAGGATAGAGTGTTTCTTGAGCATTGTATTATTTGCATGGATTTCTGGAGATAATGTATTGGACGAAGTGATGAGGTTTGCTTACATGGAAAAGGATGGATAATATAAAGATGAATAATATAGAGATTGTTGTGAGATATGAATGGAGATAAAATTAAACTTGAGCGTTTAATCAGCTAAGGATAGATAGGAGAGAGAGCATGCTTAAGCTTGTACAGCCGCTCTCAACAAGAGCACCATTGATGGAGAAAATTGATCCAGGATATGACCCAGGGTATGTATTTACACGGATCAATAATCTCCCTAAGAAAAATATATAAGTAATGTAAAGAGATGATTACAAAGAATCAATAATTCAATACACGGATTTATCGTGGAAATCAAAACGGTGAAAACCATGGGCCTTTTTGGGCTAAGCCAAGCCGGAATTCCTTTATTATATTCGAAGGTAAAGTGTAAACCAAACCAAAAAATGTCTCCACTTTCTTGGTTAGGACAGCGAAAGTAGCGATGGATTCCCCCGGCAAGGACCCGAACCAGTCTTGGGCCTGGCCATCCAAAGTTGTGCAGAAGCCGTGACACATGATGGCGTCGTTGACACTTGTCATCATCATGACTGCCTTGTACTTGTTAAGGTGATCCCGCGGGTCCGTTGCCCCCGTGTAGGGTTTGACGGCCGGGAATCTGAAGTCCCGAGGCAGGGGCTCGGCCATGACGTCTTTCGTGTAAGGTGTGGCCAAGGCGTCCCTAGGCTCCGGTGACTCGTCGCGTGCCCCGATCTTGCGCTGCAACTCGCGCATCTGCCTGCGCAGTTGCTCCATCTCATCGCGCTGGGAGCTTAGAGGTCGGCCTCGTGTCTCCCCCGAGCGCTCCACTGGTGGGATCGGTTCCCGTGGCCCTAGAGCACGAGGTTCCTGGCTTCTGGACCTCCGTGAACACGACGACTCCGCCGGCCTGGCATCTGCTGCCGGCCTCGGCCCTAGGCGGTCTTGCACCGGCACATGCGGGCCCAAACGCCCGAGCGCAGATGTGGCCCGGGTCGGTCGAGTCCCTCTCTCTTCTCGTTGCTCGTGCCGGCCTCGGCTGATCTCCGCTTCGCCTCGTTTCTTGGATGGCCTTGGTGAGTTGACTTCCCCATCGGACGGTGTCGCGGGCGCGCGCGACGCTTGAGCGTTGGGGCCCCCGTGCTCCCTCGGAGGGGGTGGGGGTTGAGGTGCTGGGGCACCCAGTCACAGCCGTGCCGCGACGCAGTTGAGTGCGGTCGCCGCCTGCTCGAGCACGGCGGCCTCCTCTTGGGGAGTCGGAACTAGTGGTGGGGCGGGTGGCGTTGACCCGCTGAGCGGGCGATTGTTGGTGAGACGACCCCGGAGGTCCTCTGCCACCCCCCGTCGACTCCCGTTGATCTGACCTCGAAGGTCTCCTCTTGTCACCACGGGCGCGGTGTGCCGGCTTGCCGTGGCCCTGTTGGGGAGGTTGGCCAGGGAGAGGTCGCGCGTGTGGGTGTTCGACCCGGATCTTGTCATCGCTGTGGATGAAGGATAATATGGAGAGCGCTTAAGCTTGTACAACCGCTCTCAACATGAGCACCAATGATGGATTATATGAACCCGGGGGTCCGGATTATACAACCCGAATATATGTTTGAATATAATAAATAAATAATAAACGATAAATATTGTATTAATTGAGCATATAATGCTATTACAGAGGTTCGGGACGTGTAATAACAGTACAAGTGTTGTAAGAAGGTAGAAGATGTCTGGTTAAGGCACCGAGGGGGGGGGGGGGAGGGTGTTTATATACCCCCGGGTGCCACGGGCCCTGGGCCCGCGCCGCGGGACTCGCTCCACGCGAGGACCCAGCCCTTGGCCGAGCACGGAGCTTGGCCAAGGGGCCGAGCATGGGCTCGGCCGTGCTTGGTGAGGCCGGCCATGCCGACCCCGGGGTGGTTCGCCATGCTACGTGGGTAACGCGGGTCCGGCCCGGTCCGTGTTGGCTTGCTCCGATCCTGTTCCGTGATTATTCCATCAAATACAAAATTTTGCATCACCAATTTCTTCTCGAATAGCTCTTTTTTTTAGTTGCCAACACTTGCAAAATTTGCTTTTGTATTGTTGGTGATGTATATGATGCATTTCGTGGAGCTTTATCAAGAACTTTTGTTACTTCATCATTAAAAGAGGCAATGAAACTCAATAGCTCTAAAAAATTTCCACGATTCATTAATGTTATTGACTCATCATGACCTCTAGAAGAACATCCTTGAATTGCAAGTCATCTCGTTGCCTCAATTGAAGTTCTCAAGCGAAGTCTATTCTCTACTATTTCTTGAGATGTGAATTTCTCAATATGTTGTGCAATATGTGATTGTTGGTTCATGAGATCCGCACAAGCTCTCTCGGCATTTCGGTGAGGGGATGTGAGATCTTTCCCAATATGTGCTAAAAAGGAGCAATTTTCCCCATCTCTAACTTTCTTCCGTGATCGAAAACCATTGATAGTAAAAGCATCCAATCCGGAAGACCCATCTTTAGTATGAAACAAATAACATGGTAGACAAAATGCTGCATCTTTACTAGGAGAATACTCTAACCACGAAGGGAATAACTTAAACCAGGATGCTTGAAAACTACGAGGACGTTTTTCTCCTGATTTTGGATATTTCGAAAGCAAATATTGATATGAGCTGGCCTTGATGTAAGCTCTCCTAACTTCATCACGCTTGTCAATGGGGCACTTCCATATTGGTAGTCTCAATCCCGGATCACGTTCTAATGCTTGAATATCAAACTTCTCATTGATTTCAACTCTTTGAGATTTTTTAGGACGACTTTCAAAATTCAATGTCTCAATACTCGCAGATGGATTTACTTGAGATGTTGAATCTTCAGAATACTTTCTTTTAAAGAAAATATCAATTCTGTGTCTTTTTCATTACAACTCAATCTTCCAATGTCCACATTGATAATTTTTTGCAAGTCAATTAAACTAGCTAAAAAGAAAAAAAAAAGAATAATTAGATATAGATTAAAGTAGTAGAAACTTAAAAATTTTGGTAGCAAAATGACACGGACACTGATGCTAGATTTTTTTTTAATAATTAGGATAAGGTTTAAACTACTTATTTTCTTGAAATATGACAAGGCATTGCATTCAGTATTTGTTTTAATTAGTAATTTGATAAAATGTGTTGTAATTTAGAGAAAGGGTTGAGGATGAAAATTCTATGCAGTTAAAAGAATACTTTTTCCAATATTCAAATACTCCATAATAAATTATGAATAAAAACATAAAATCAATAAACAGGGGACTATCGAAGTTTTCACTTCTCACTGTTCTCAGCGTTCTCAGCTTCTCGCACCACCGGCACGAGGCAGCTGCTTAATTTTTTTAAAATCATACACTTTTGGATGAGACTTGGGAGTTGTGCTAACTTTGGAAGCTTTTGGATGAGAGTTCAAACTTGGGAGTGGAGCTTAGCTTAATCTACAAGTTTCTTGATGAACAAGTACTACTCTGAGAGTGTGAGGACTGAGGGGGGCCAAAAGAATTATATGATTTATATTATAATATTAATAAAAAAATTTGGGGGAGGGGGAGGGGGAGGGGGAGGGGGGGGGGGGCAAGGCCGATGAGATTACGATATTCAAAACTGAATGAATTATAGAGAGAGCGGATGAGAGTCCTATACAATATCCTCCTATTCTATAGGCTATAGCTAGTTAGACTAAATCTCTACCACTATTACAAACTATATAATATAAACTAATTACAATCATTATTATATTACTAACATACTCCCTCAAGCACAAGGTTGGAGGGTGACAACGTTGAGCTTGTCTCGGAGAAATTGAAAACGTGGTGCCAGTAGCGGTTGGGTGAAGATATCAACAAGCTACTCCTTCGTAGAAACAAAATTGACAATTAAGTCTCTAGACGCGACCTTGTCCCGAACGAAGTGATAGTCGATCTCAACATGCTTCGTCCGAGCGTGAAACACTGGATTTAGAGTTGTCAAAATGGGTCAGCCCGTCCCATACGGGCTGGCCCGTCACGAGTTGAAAAAATACAGGACGGGACGGGCCAGCCCGTTTTCCATACGGGTTGGGAAAATCCCAACCCAGCCTATTGGTTACGGGCTGACGGGCTAAACGGGCCAGCCCGTCAGCCCGTACGACTTTTTTTTTTTTTCAAAAAAAAATTCATTTATTTCAATCTATTTATTTTATTGTTAATTTGATATAACTTATAATAAATAAATTACAATTTAACTCTAGAAATCTAGAATGACATACTTCCTAATTCCAACACAACATTCATGTCCATGATTCCACATTCAAATCTTACAAGTTTTCAACACAATTTTAATAAAACATTTAAAGTGTTCAAGTTTCGCACTATCGCAAGACACACATAACTAAAAGTCCAAAATATTCAAGCATTCAAACATAATTTAAATTCAAAAGTCCATAAATGATAAATCCATTAGAAGCCTTCCCAATAGCATCATCATTCATCATAACTCATAAGTTCATAACTGTAAAAAAAAAAAAAAAAAGAATAAATTAGTAAAACAATAAATCAATAAATGAATATACAAATCTTAAAAAAATTAAACTCTAAAGCCTAAACTCCTAAAGTACCTTCATCCACCAAGAACATTAGAAGCCTTTTGCCCTTCTCAATTGATAATTAGTTCACCCATACTAGGATCTCCACCATTTACATAAATTTATAAAATAAATCAATAAATCATTAGAAATTATAAGTATATATAATAAGTATTAACTAGTAAATAACAATTAAATAATAATAATAATGCATTAATACCTTCAGAATTAAATCCTAGCAACCAATTGCGAGTACAAATAAGCGCTTGAACATTTTCCGAGTCAAGGGAACATCTATACTTTGTCAAGACTCTTGAGCCAATGCTAAAAGCACTTTCACTAGCAACTGTAGTGATTGGAATGCTCAATATATCACAAGCCATTTTGGATAGACATGGAAATCTAGCTTGATGCTCTTTCCAATATTGTAGAACATCCATTTTCATGTTAGACTTAGGATATAGCTTCCCCTCTTCTAGATATGTATCTAGCTCAGATTTTTTGATAACAACACTATTTTCACTAGAAAAATGTGTAAACTCCTACACAAATAACACAATTGCACAAATCACAATTAATTAATTAATTAAAACTTGAAAGCATATTAAATAGAATTTGAAATAAATTTATTAAGTTTAAACACTTACTCCAAAGTAATTGATTTCTGGTGCATGAGAAGAATCTGCTTGAACTTGTGAAGAAGAAGTTGAAGTTGAAGTTGAAACCAAACTTATCCCATTCTCATATTGCTTAAATAACTGATACATCTTTCTCTTAACAACACCTTGTTTCCCCAACCAATAGAATCAGACTTTTCATAGCAAAAATTGATCAAATCAAACTTCAACCTAGGATCAAGAACAGCAGCAATATAAAGAATAACACTGTAATCACTCCAGTATTTTTCAAACTCCACTTTCATTCTTAATGCCATATCTTTAAGTATCAAATCATCACAATCTTCATGTATCTTCAACAAACTCTCTATTTTCCAAATTTGCATAAAATACAAATTGGAAGTAGGATAACAGGACCCAGAAAATAAATTAGTGATGATGTAAAAGGGAGCCAAGAAATCCCGAATCAATTCCCCTCTCTTCCATTCCTCACTCGAAGGACAACTGATTAAATTCTTGTCACGTAATACTAAACACCCAAAAGCTCGTTGATACTTCATCACACTGTCTAGCATGACATAAATTGAATTCCATCTAGTGGGGACATCTAACTTCAAGCCCACACTATCATCAATTCCTCGTACTTGCTCCACACACTTAGCAAACAATATTCTTCTTGCTTCAGATTGTTTCAGATATTTGATACTTTCCCTAATCTTTTGAATACTAGTACTTGCAGCTTTCAACCCTTCTTGAACAATTAAATTCAAGATGTGTAGAATACCGAATATGAAAGAACTCACCATCACACAACAAACTATTCTGCAAACACAAACGTTGTTTTAAAATATTTTGCATGCTATCATTTGCAGAAGCATTGTCCAAAGTCAAAGAAAATATTTTCTTATCAATTCCCCACTCTTTCAAAGAATCAAAAACTGCCCCGGCTAACTGTATACCAGTGTGTGGAGGTTCCATTTTGCAAAAAGCAAGAATCTTGCTATTTAATTTCCAATTCCTATCCACAAAGTGAGCAGTAATTCAAATATAGCCTTCAACTGTATATGCAGTCCAACAATCAGAAGTTAAACAAATTCTACTAGGAGACCTACTCAATTGTTGTTTTAACTCCATTTTCTTATCAAGATAAACATTTCATGCATCATTCACTGCGGTATTTCTTGTATGCTCATTCACATCCAGATTACAAATTAAAAGCATCTCTCTAACTCTTCTATATTTCACAAAAGAATTTGGAAGGTTATGTTCAATAATAGTCATTGCCATAGTCTCCCATAAAAGTTTGTGATCAAGCTGCCTAGATCTCAACTTTCCTTGTGCATCTAACATCATTGTCCCAATATTATGATACTTAGGAAGATCAACACATTTAGGAATATGACGTAACATAGAAGATGTTCCATACTTAATGCCACCAATAGTATATTCCTTTCCACAACCATTACAATTACCTTTTTCTTTACCATCAACTAGTACAGGATTTTTAGTAAATGACTTCCAAACATCATAAGTAGTGGATTTAGCTTTTTTAAGCTTAGGCTCTTCAGGATTAGGTTGTTCAATTTCTTGGATAGGAGATGTAGGCTGTTGAGAACTAGGCATCTCGAAGTCTAAATCAAATTCATCATTATTACCAACAGCACTACCAGTACAATTCACACTAGGAGAAGTCATTTTGCTGCAAAAGATTCACATTTTAATTAAAAATATTATTAATTTATTATATATTTATACTCAGAAGTCACAACACATCAACAATAAAGATTAAATAGCACGTAGTTTTAACAAGTCAACATATAACAACAAAAACTCAACAATAATACATTTAATCAACTCAACAATAACAATCTAAATAATAACATCATTACATCAAGATTCAACATTCAAGAATAACAATACATTTAAATTTTTAAACTATTGAACAATAACAATTAAATAAAATATTAATTAATTAATTAATAAAAAATACCTGGTACGGAGAATTGAAGCAGTCTACTGTGAGTACTGTCTATGCGACTGAGCAGAGCAGAAGATGGCCGTCCAGTCCAGGTCTCCGATCGTGGCTCCAGTAGGCAGTAGCAGATATAGCACACTAGCAATGGTCCAGGTCGCGGCTCCGGTGGCGTCGTTCGTGGTCGTCCGTCGGTGAGGAGCTGTCAACAGCGGTCCACTGGTCCAGCCATCCAGGTCGCGGCTCGCGGTGGAGTCGTCCGGCGTCTTCCGTTGGCCGAGGCACTGACTGGTAGTGGCGGAGGCGAGGTCGGCGTCTGTCTCGACGAGCGGGCGAGGAGCGAGGTGTCTCACTGTCTCTGTCTAACTGTCTCTCTGAAGAATGAGGAGATTTTTAGGGTTATCCCAATTTTCCCTATTTTTATTCGGAGTAGTATACTAGTATTCCGTATTCAAGAGTCGCAGACAACATATAATTTTTTTTTTTTAATAAGTGCACGGGCCAGGTTACCCGTTTAACCCGTGCCCAACACAGGTTAAACGGGACGGGTCGAAAATGGGACGGACTGGAATTTCTCCCACCCAACCCGTCCAAAAATACGGGTAAACGGGCCCAACCCGACGGGTTGGGCCCGTTTTGACAGCTCTAATTGGATTAGCAGCTAGATATGTTGCACCAAGATTGTCACACCAGATCGTGGCTGGCTTGCCCGAATGGAGCCCAAGTTCACGAGCAAAGAGACCACCCAAGTGACCTAGGCCGCAACATCCGCCAAACCCTTGTATTCTGCCTCTGTCGATGACCGAGCAACCGTGCGTTGCTTGCGTGAAACCCAAGAAATGAGGTTGTCCCCGAGGAACACCGCGTACCCACTTGTAGACTTTCGGTTAATAGGATAACTGGCCCAGTCGGAATTGGAAAAGGCATGCCTATCAGAAGATGCTGACGGAGGCCGTAGTCTTGAGTCCCTTTAATATACCGCAGGACCCGCTTTAGTAGACTCCAATGATCATCTGTAGGAGAATGCATAAACTGACACAACCCGTTAACCAAATAGGCAAGATCTCGACGAGTGATGGTTAAGTATTGAAGAGCCCCGACAATCCTACGGTACTGCGTGGGATTCTCGAAAGGATCGGAAGACGGTGTAGCCGGTTGAGTAACTGCCGCTGGTATAGCCAAGGCCTTGCAGTCCGTCATGCCCGAGCGAGATTGAATTTCTTACATACACCGACGCTGAGATAGGAGAAAACTGTCGCCAACTGTGAGAGTCTCGATCCCTCAAAAGAAACTCGGCGGACCAAGATCCCTAATCTTGAATGTCGTGGATAGACGATGCAATAAGGAGTTAACCAAGTCTGGATCATTTCCCACCATTATAATGTCGTCGACATAGACCAACAGAAAAACCCGAGAGTCACCGGACGTGTAGTGAAAAAGAGATACATCCGTCTTTGATGCCAGAAATCCGGTGGTCATTAAGAAGTCATGCAACGCTTGAACCAGGCGCGCGGTGCTTGCTTCAGCCCGTAAAGTGACCGTTGCAGATGACAGACATGATTGGGGCGAGCAGGATCCTCGTAGCCGGGTGGCTGCTTCATATAAACGGTTTCAGATAGATGGCTATTTAGGAAAGCGTTGTGGACATCTAGCTGCCGCAATGTCCACCTGTTAGAAATAGCAAGAGAAAACAATATGCGAACAGTGTTCGGTTTGACCACTTGACTAAATGTATCAAAAAAGTCTCCACCAGCAACTTGGTTGAACCCTTTGGTGACCAGACACGCCTTATAACGTTCAACTGAACCATCGGTTTTGCGCTTGATGCGAAAAACCCATTTGCAGCCGATGATGCTCATATGCCGTGTAGCTGGGGTGAGCTCCCAGGTGTTGTTGTGTAACAAGGCATTGAATTCCTGATCCATGGCATCCCGCCACTGTGGGTGCCCAACAGCCTGGGAATAACAGGTAGGATCAGCGGACGCAGTGAGAGCATAGAACTCTTCGCCTGTACCTCGTGTCTTGTGTCGAGTGCGCATGGTGTGCTGGACTTGGGGCTTGCCCCGGCCCCTGGTTGCGTTACGAGTCCCAACCGGTGCGACCGTAGTCACACGAGTTTTCGTCGGAGGTGAAGGAGCTGTTATGGCCAGCGAGCTTGGCTCCCGTGCCAAAGGTAATTCCACAGCTAGTGGTGTAGACTGAGTAGTGACAACTACTGGCCCAGCTCCCCAGGGCGGTGTAGTATGACCCTCATTAACCTGAATTAGAGGCTGCAAAGCAAAAGGGAAAGTAGACTCATCCAACCGGATGTGACAGCAGATAAAGATCTTTCCCGTGGTAAGGTCCATACAACGGTATCCCCTATATGAGACTGGGTAACCTAGGAAGACACAGGGTGTCGACCGATACTCTATCTTGTGCTGATTGTAAGGTCGAAGATAAGGATAACAGTGATACCCAAAAACACGAAAAAAGGTGTACGTAGGTTGTGTTTTATGTAGATGGTAATGAGGACTCTCATTGTTTATAGCGGAAGACGGTAGGCAATTGATTAAGTAGGTGGGTGTTTGAAAAGCATAATCCCAATATATTTGTGGGGTTGAACTTTCAGCGAGCAATGCCAAGCCGGTTTCGACAATGTGTCTGTTCCGACGCTCGACACGCCCATTTTGTTCATGCGTATAGGCACACGATTGTCTGTGTGTAATGCCTAGAGTTTCAAAGACTTTATGGAGACGGCGGTATTCATCCCCTAAATCAGACTGAATGGCTTTGATAGAATGCAAAAACGTCGTTCTACCATCGCCCGGAACACATCAAAGATTTTATATATATCTGATTTTAACCTTAATGGGTAAAACCAGCAATAACGAGATTGGTCATCTACAAAAAGCACGAAATAACAAAAGACAGCAGCACTAATTACAGGAGACGGACCCCATATGTCCGTGTACAATAAATTTAAGACATTATCACTAGTGCTTGAAACCCTATCTAAAGGAAAACGAGCTGATTTCCCGAGTTGACACGCGGTACACAACTTTGACAGACTGGCTTTATTTGTAGTGACGGAGTAGTGTTTTAAGGCACGTTGAAGAGCTTGATTGTGGGGGTGACCTAGATGTTGATGCCACACTTCGGAGGATGCACAAGCATTTAGAAAGGCACACGAAGACTGCGGGACCAATAACTTGTATAGGCCGCCAGAAGTGAAGCTCTTAAGAAGAACCGCCCGAGTGTTGCAAGCATTCAAAAGAAACAGATTTTTATGAAACTCAAAATAAACGTCATTTTCATTAGTAAAATGATAAACTGACAATAATGGTAACGTTAAATTTGGAACATATATAATTTTTGACATTGACAAACTTTTAGACCGGGATGGGATAACTGTATGTCCCACACGTGAAACATCTAAACCTGCGTCGTTGCCGATTTTGAGAACATCCCCGCCGGTGTAGACCTCGGAGTGATTTAACATTTGATCGTCCGGAGTCGCATGGGACGTAGCTCCGGTATCCGGATACCACATGTCCGCTGCCACGTGCGCAGCATTCTCGCCGGAAACCGCCACGTTGGCGTGGCCAGCCGGACGGTCACTGTATCTCTTGTAGCAATACACGGCCGTGTGATCTACAGATCTGACATCGAGGTCCACCGCCACGGCCTTGCCGACCTTGGCCTTGATTGCCCCTGCCTCGATTTTGCCGGCCACGTTGGCCGGAGGAGTGACGGTCTGACTGCGTCTGCTCGCCGCCGTGTCTATCGTGTCCAGCGAAGAACACAGTCGTTGAGCCACCACCACCTGAGGAGTCACCGACTGCAAAATCGTCCTCGTGGATGAACTCTTGTGCCTAGAGGAAGTCGAAGAGCTGCGATAGAGAGACCGGCGATCCAGAGGCGGTGAGAGAGCTAGCCTGTAACACCCCAAAAATTGACTTCCAAAACTTTGATTAAATGACATTACAATTCAAAACTTAGTATAAATAGAATTACAACAACTAAATTTTCTTATAAATTGTATTTCAATTCAAGTCTCAAATAATTCGTAATTCAAATTCTAACACTTATAGGGTGCTACTGCCACATCTAACCTATCAAGACTAGATGCAAGGCTAATCACAAAACAGTCTAATACTCAAATCACTAACTATTACATTTATTCATTTCTTCTTCTAACGCGCTCTTTCACTTCAAGCTTTCATCAATTCCTGTTAAATATTTTTGAAACACATAACAAACAGTAGGGATTAGCAAAATATGCTAAGTAAGGGTTACTTTGCCCGAAAACAAAATTAAAATAAAATAAGGTACATTACTTTCAAAAAAAAAACTCTTCTTTCAAAATCACTTACAAAACCTTCTTCATTTCACCAACAACCAATAACCACATCAAAATGTACCTTTAAATATTTAACTCATTTTCCACGAACGAATAATCATTTTGGAAGAACATCACCACAATAATAATTAGCCACAAGGCTTACTTAAAAATCGATATGTGCTTTTAAAATATTTGATTTCTCTTTTCAAGTAAATACAAATTTTTATGGAAAACACTAATCACATAAATGGGCATGAAATCCCATATCCAGAAACATAAATGGGCATAAGATCCCATAGCCAATATAAATGGGCATCAAATCCCATAGCCGATATAAATGGGTATAAAATCCCATAGCCAATATAAATGGGCATAAAGTCCCATAGCCAATATAAATGGGTATAAAATCCCATAGCCAATATAAATGGGCATAAAGTCCCATAGCCAATATAAATGGGCATCAAATCCCATAGCCAAAATAAATGGGTATAAAATCCCATATCCAATATAAATGGGTATACAATCTCATAGCCAATATAAATGAGCGTCAAATCCCATAGCCAAAATAAATGGGTATAAAATCCCATAGCAAATATAAATGGGTGTAAAATCCCATAGCCAAAATAAATGGGTATAAAATCCCATAGCCAATATAAATGGGTATCAAATATTCAAATCTCATAGCCAAAATAAATGGGTATAAAATCCCATAGCCAATATAAATGGACATAAAGTCCCATAGCCAATATAAATGGACATAAAGTCCCATAGCCAATATAAATGGGCATAAAATCCCATAGCAAATATAAATGGGTGTAAAATCCCATAGCCAATATAAATGGACATCAAATCCCATAGCCAAAATAAATGGGTATAAAATCCCATAGCCAATATAAATGGGTATACAATCTCATAGCCAATATAAATGGGCTTCAAATCCCATAGCCAAAATAAATGGGTATAAAATCCCATAGCCAATATAAATGGGTATACAATCCCATAGCCAATATAAATGGGCTTCAAATCCCATAGCCAAAAAAATGGGTATAAAATCCCATTGCAAATATAAATGCACATACATAGACTCCATAAATAATAAATATATATGTGTTGTTTTGTTTTCATATAAGTATACGGAAAAAGATAATAATAATAATAAAAAGATATATCATTCTTTTAGAAAAAATATACAGCTTATTTATACATGCACTTATTTATATAAATCAATAATAAAATCAATAAATATATTCTTTATATAAAAGAACATACTAACCGTACAATACATAAATAAAATAATTTTTTCTTTATCAGTATGCATACGAGAACTACATATATATTTTTAAATTTCAAAATTTCAGTTCTATGCCTACATCACAATAAACTATAATCAGTACATTATACCAAAACATATTTTCAGGTACCTACATGAATATTTTCAAATAATCAATTGAGTCAATTCATCCACCAAATAGTTTAATTAAATAATTATCAACCATGACATTCATCATTTTAGAAAAATAATTTGGTCAAAGTAAAATGAAGAACAACCACTTACTTGTTAACTTCTTTACTAAATCTTTCTCTAGACCAATTATGCACTCAAAGGCTCCTCTTCTACCATCCAAGAACACCAGAAAATAGCTTTGAAGACTTCTTGACTCTTGAAGAGAATGAAAGAAATATTTTTTTTTTATTTTAAAGGCAAATGCTGACATTAGGAAGAGAAATGATTGGGAGAGAGGGAAGAATTTTTTTTTTTTTTTCTTGTTGTGTATGTGTTGTTCGGCCAAGTCAAAGGAAAAGAAGGGGAGAGGATCTTTTTATCTCAATCTCTAGTGATGATAGACTAAAATTGAGATTGTAACTTCCAATCACAAATTTATAACCTCCAATCCATATTATTACTCCCAATCAATATAATATATTATACATATATATACATCACGCCACACACCCATACTATAAATATATTTACATAACATACTCATTAAATTATATATATATATATATATATATATATATATATATATATATATACTATACGTACAAAAGTTATATTTATATAATATGTTATAAAATACATTTTTATATCCAAACATATATAAAATCGTATGGTTTAAAAATAATTATTTTATAGTTCAAAATACATACATCCTCATAACCAAATTATTATATATTATATTCTTATTTATAAGAACACAAAATAGTAGATATGAGATTTTCTAATGGCTCAATCGGAATGGCTCAATCAGAAAAGAAGTGATAATTCATAAAGGTAAGAATTTCTAATTTTAGAAAGTCTAGAAAAGTCGGGTATCACATAGCCATCGTACGGAACTCCAGTTTGAGTCCACGGAGAACGTACAAAATCTGCTCGTCCGGGGATAGAGGTCTGCCGGTGAGGGAGAAGGCTTCCACGATCATCTGACACCGCCCCAGGTATTCGGTCGGAGATCCGTGGCCTTGACGCAAGGTCTGGAATTGCCCAAGCAAGCTTAAGCAGCGAGCCCGGGTGGAGGAGGCGAGCGTCAACGCGATGGAGTCCCAGACCTCCCAGGATGTTTGCTGGTCGGCAGAAAGATTCATCACCTCGTCGGAGAGCGACGAGATGATCGTAGACAGGATTGCCTGATCCTGTTGGATCCATGCCTCGTAAGCAGGATTGTTAGCAGTGGTGGTTGCCGTCGTGGTGGAGTCGCCAGTTTAGGAGGCAATAGCGACGGTGGCCGGAGGACAAGGTGTCTTCCCGTCGATGTAGCCCAGCAGGCCTTGACCACGGAGGAACGACACCAGTTGAGTGCGCCAGAACAGGTAATTCCTCATCGTCAGCTTCGTAGAGACGAAGTGATGCGCCGCCGTGAGGGAGTTGGTGGTCGCCGGAGTGGCCACGGAGGTGGTGGTGGTGATTGTGCGTTCAGAGGAATTTGTCGACATCTGATTTTGCGGGAAAAGATTAAACAAAGGATCTAACCTATCGCAACTGATACCAGATGAGATTACGATATTCAGAACTGAATGAATTACAGAGAGAGCGAATGAGAGTCCTATACAATATCCTCCTATTCTATAGGCTATAGCTAGTTTGACTAAATCTCTACCACTATTACAAACTATATAATATTGTGGAAATATTAGAATTGATATGTGAAAATATTTGATTGATATGCATATATTCTTAGGATCTGTAATTAGTGATATGATTTTATTCTTTCCTAGTTTAGTGATCCTTTTTATTTACTTTCCCTGATTATAGGATTCTGTTCCCTATAATCAATCTTCTTCTTTGTATAAATTAGGGCTTGTATTTTCCAATTGTAAAGGAGAACTATTCAGAATTTCTTACATGGTATCAGAGCCTGACTCTAAACCCCTAGCTCTTCTCTATCCTCCCTCACCAAATCTCTCCAGCAACTATGTCTAAACCTATTGAAACCCTTCCAGTTGATTCCTCACCGTTAGATGTGTCATCACATCCTTCTCACTTGACTATCACAAATCATCCTAACCTTCCTCAAGTCCTTGCTTACTGTGAATTTTCCAGCAAGTCTTAGGATAATGTGGTTGCAACCTCTGAAACATCACCCATTGAAGTCAATCCTTTCTCGAAAATTAAGCTTGAGGCACTGCAAAAGCTTTTTGGGCAGATATCTGTTGCACAACAGTCAATCCCACCTTCCGCTGAAGCACATGTTAGTATGATGAGTCATCAAGGTACCACTTCTCACGCATTTGCTGCAAATTCAAATAACAGAAGTCCTTGGATTGTGGATTCCGGGGCATCCGACCATATGTCAGGTGATTTAAAGGTTTTTCATACATTCAAACCTTGTACTAATCCCACCACGATCAGAATTGCTGATGGATCCCTCTCTAACGTGATAGGAACAGGATCTGTCAAATTAACTGATGAACTTTTTCTTTCATTTGTTCTCTTTGTTCCTAAATTAAGTTGCAACCTTCTTTCCATCAGTAAACTCACTAGAGACTTGAATTGTGTAACTAAATTCTATCCTAAGCTTTGTGAATTTCAGGTTGTGGGTTCGGAGAAGGTGATTGGCAGTGCTAAAATTTGCGATGGTCTCTATATTCTCAAAAACACTCCTGAAAATAAACATTTCCCCAAGTCAAATTATTGTTTCAATTCTGTTTCTGTCTCCAATGAGAGTATAGTCATGTTGTGGCATTTTCGCTTGGACATCCAAATTTTGTTTATCTTGAAAAACTGTTTCCTGGTTTATTTATCAATAAAAAACCCAAGTTTTTTCATTGCGAAGTGTGTCAACTTGCAAAACATACTCGAAGCATTTATTCAAGCAATCCTTACAAACCTTCTCAACCTTTTTCGTTGATACATAGTGACATTTGGGGGCCTTCAAGGGTGAAAAATGTTAATGGTTCTAGATGGTTTGTATCCTTCATTGATGACCACACTAGGACCACATGGACTTTCCTCATGAAAGAAAAATCAGAAACTGCATCAATTTTTAAAGCTTTTCATTCCATGATTCAAAATTAGTTCAAACAAAAAGTCAAAGTTTTGAAAACTGATAATGGGACAGAATACTACAACTCAATTCTTGGTCCATACTTGTTAGATCAGGGAATTGTCCATATTAGTTCCTGTGTCAACACCCCTCAGCAAAATGGAGTGGCTGAAAGAAAAAATAGGCATCTCCTTGAAGTCTCTCGGTCCATCATGTTTTCAAATCATGTGCCTAAACACTTTTGGGGGGAAGCTGTACTTACTGCCACTTACCTCATAAACCGTATGCCTAGTAGTGTCTTAAAGTTCAAGACACCACGATCTTTGTTACTACAAGCATTCCCTCACCTCTCAGTTTTTTCCTCGGAATTGCCACTCAAAATTTTTAGTTGTACTGCTTTTGTCCATATCTATGATCACAAAAGAACAAAACTTGACCCCAAATCACACAGATGCATCTTCATTGGGTATTCTAATACTCAAAACTGGTACAAATGTTACTCTCCAGTCACAAAAAGAGTTTATCATACTTTGGATGTCACTTTTTTTGAACACCAATCATTCTTTCCCAAATCTGATATTCAGGGGGAGCATTTGAGCGAATATCAACTTTGGGAAACACTTTAAGATAATCAGGCTACCTTTCCCTCACCTAATGTCCTACCATACCAGCATCAACCTATTCCAACTCAACCTGATTTATCACCTACATCATCCAGTTCTCTATTACCTCTTTCATCAGATGTGACTCCAGAAAACATGGTCAATCACCCGCCATCCTCTCTTCCTACAATCAACCCATCTTCGCCTCTAATAAACAACCATCCATCCTCAGAAAACACTCTACCAAATTCACCTTCTCAAGCACCAGAACTCCGTGTTTATAGAAGCAGAAAACTTCAAAATATAGAGGCTAACATGCAAAGCCAGGATTGTTCAAACACACATTCGAGCTTACTTGACCTTGAAAATCATGAAGGTAAGGACTCTATGACCCATGAGTTGGTATCTACTGCTATTGCTCAACGAAAGGGTGTTAGAATATGCACTAGTCACCCAATAGAAAGGTATGTTGCTTATGGGAAATTAACTCCTATGTATCGAGCCTTTGTTGCCTCTCTTGATCTTGTCCAGATTCCCACAAACATCTACGAGGCACTAAGAGATCCCAAATGGAAGGTTGCTGTCAATGAGGAAATAAATGCTCTTGAGAAGAATGGTACATGGCGTCTTGTTGAGTTACCTCAAGGAAAACATGCAGTTGGATGTAAGTGGATTTTCACTGTCAAGTATAATTCAGATGGGAGTATCAACAGATTCAAGGCTTGGTTGGTTGCCAAGGGGTTCACTCAATCATATGGTGTTGACTATCAAGAGACCTTTGCTCCTGTTGCCAAACTCAATACAGTAAGAGTTCTGTTATCACTTGCTGTGAATTGTGATGGGCCTTTATATCAGCTGGATGTAAAAAATGCATTCTTAAATGGAGAATTGGAAGGAGAAGTTTATATGGAAATTCCACCAGGTTTGAAAAAGAACTCCAATGGACGACTGGTATGCAAACTACAAAAATCTCTCTATGGCTTGAAACAATCACCTCGGGCATGGTTTGATAGGTTTGCAAAGTCAATTGTAAAATTTGGATACACTCAGTGTCAAGCTGATCATACCCTGTTTGTTAAAATCTCTTCAACAGGAAAGCTAGCAATTCTCATTGTCTATGTGGATGACATAATCCTAACTGGAGATGATTCAGGTGAGATTTCAAACCCCAAGAAGTTTCTTGCATCAGAATTTGAGATCAAAGATCTAGGATTCCTCAAATACTTTCTTGGGATGGAGGTAGCTCGATCTACGGAAGAGATTGTTATATCTCAACGAAAGTACATCCTAGATCTTCTAAACGAAACTGGAATGCTTGGAAGTAAGCCAGCAGATACTCCAATGGACCCTAACTTAAAAACAAATCGGAGTGGGGAACCAATTCCAGTAGGGATGGGGAGCTATCAAAGATTAGTGGGAAAACTAATTTATCTCTCCCACACCAGACCTGATATTGCTTTCTCTGTTAGTGTTGTAAGTCAACATATGCATAACCCTAATGAGGAGCATTTGGAAGCTGTTTATCATATTCTAAGGTATCTCAAAATGACACAAGGTATTGGTTTGCACTTCAGAAAACATGACAACCAAGACCTAGAAGTCTACACGGATTCTAGTTGGGCGGGAGAGTTGACTGATAGACGATCGATTAGTGGTTACTGTACCTATGTATGGGGAAATCTAGTCACTTGGCGCAGCAGAAAACAGTCAGTTGTCTCTCGAAGTAGTGCAGAATCAGAATACTGTGCACTGGCATTAGGTATATGTGAGGGCATGTGGATTAAAAGGTTGTTAAATGAGTTGAAAATTGAAGCTCCTACATCTTTCAAATTGTACAGTGATAGTCAAGCTGCCATCAGCATTGCTAAGAACCCGGTTCATCACTATAGAACAAAGCACGCTGAAATAGACAAACACTTCATTTATGAGAAGGTGAATTCGAGGATCATTGAACTCAACTACATTCCTACAAAGAAACAGATTGCCGACATCCTTACGAAGGCTCTACCTAGAAGGAGCTTTGAAGAATTCAATTCCAAGCTGGGCTTGTATAATATATACAACTCAGCTTGAGGGGGAGTGTGGAAATATTAGAATTGATATGTGAAAATATTTGATTGATATGCATATATTCTTAGGATCTGTAATTAGTGATATGATTTTATTCTTTCCTAGTTTAGTGATCCTTTTTATTTACTTTCCCTGATTATAGGATTCTCTTCCCTATAATCAATCTTCTTCTTTGTATAAATTAGGGCTTGTATTTTCCAATTGTAAAGGAGAACTATTCAGAATTTCTTACATAAACTAATTACAATCATTATTATATTACTAACAAGGCCCCCCTTTTGTTAAATGTCCCTCCGCCCCTATGAACAACCTGTAGTGAGTCTGATTCAATATGGATGTAAGTGTGGTTTTGATTCTTAGGCCAGCTTAACACCTCTCTAAGACCTATTGCTTTAACTTCAGATGGCATGTAGTTCCCGAGGAATGGAGTTGATCTTGCTTTCAGAAAGGCACTTGTATCATCTCTAATGATCCACCTAATTCTCATGCATCGTTGTTGGATCCATTGCTGCGTCCACATTGATTTTTATCCATCCCGTACATGGTTTTTCCCATTTTGTGATAAGTTGCTGCTGAGTAGGGGTGTTTGCAGCCTCTTTTTCATTAACAGAAGTCCATTCGGAGAAGTGTGTTTTGGCTTTGAAAACCGTGGAGGTGGGGGAAGTGGTTTGAGAGTTCCAGATCTTGTCATTTCTTGCTTGCCAAATATACCAACAAATAAGCATGAAAAGCCATTTAGAGTCGCTATTAAGAGCCTTCAAAATCATGAAGATGTGCATACTAGTTTCATCAACAAATTCACAAAGGGGATATATGGTATTGCAATTAACTCTGTGAATTTGAAGTAAATCAGCAGTTGGGAGGCAAGAGGCACAAACCTGCCACATGAATGAGCGAACCTTGGGAGGGGCTTTGACTTTCAAGATGATTGACCACTCTTTTTTCTCATCATGAAGTTCCATACCAGGTAGCAATTTGTAACAACTTTTGACAGTAAAGTTTCCACGATCTTCACCCATCCAAATCAGTTTGTCATCCCTATTAGATCTTGACAGGGGAGTGTTTAAAATTAAATCTGCATCACGCTGATTGAAAATATCCTTAATAATGTCCACATCCCAGCCTTGTTTCTGGTTAATCATAAGAGAAGAGACTTTGGCATCCAACATATAAAGATAGACAGCAATGGTGGTTCTAGGATTAGTGTTGTCCGGTAGCCAATTATCTAACCAGATGTTGATAGTATTCCCGTTCCCGACTCTCCAGCAGCTATGGCGAATGATGCACTCCTGAGAGCCAATGAGATTGCTCCAAATGAAAAAGGGGTTGCTACCTTTGTTAGCAGTTAGGAAGGTGCCAGTGGAATAGTATTTGGCCTTGAGCACTCTACTAACAAGGGATGATGTATTTTCCAAAAGCCTCCATGCTTGTTACAGAGCATGGCTCTATTAAAATGTTCCAGGTTTATGAAGCCCATACCTCCCCAGTCTTTAGGCTTACATAGCTTATCCCAAGCCTTCCATCTGATGCCTTTTATGCTTTCGTATTCAGCTCCCCACCAGAAAGCGTTCATGGCCCTCTCAACTTCAGTAAGTAAGAAGGTTCTTAGGAAGTAGGAATACGCTCATTGCATGGGATGATATTGCTTGAACAACAGTCTTAATGAGGACCTTTTTGCCTGCCTTTGATAGGAATTTATGGTTCCAATTTTTTTTTCTGGATAGAAATTTTGACTTGATAAAACCCAAGATTTCATTCTTGTTACGCCCCACTAGAGACGATAAACCCAGGTAGTTGCCCATTATGCCCATATTGCCAACACCAATAATCTGCTCAAACACTTCTTTCAAGTCCTCATTGACATTTCTACTAAAGTTGATGGAAGATTTAGAGTAATTGATGACCTGACCTGAGGCTAGAATTTCCTTAATCACATGACTTTCCATAGGATTAGCTTTGAAGAAAAGGAAACTGTGAATAGCAGGTGGGTGATTTTTGGAGCATTTTTTGCTATATGAACCCCATGAATAAGGCCTTTAGTTTCACAATCTTGAAACATAACACTCAAACCATTTGCCACTAGAATGAAAAGATATGGAGAGAGGGGGTCGCCTTGTCTAATACCCCTTTGTGGTTGAACCGTACCAATAACTTTACCATCATTAAGGATCTGGAATTGGACTGTAGAGACACACTCCATGATTAAGTGAACCCGCCAGCTATTGAAGCCCATTTTGAGAAGAATTGCTTGAAGCATGGACCATTCAATTCTGTCAAAAGCTTTGCTCATATCAAGCTTTAGAGCAACATAACCGTCTTTTCCCTGGTATTTCCTTTTGAGATAATGTTGGACCTCGGATGCTAGCATAATGTTATATAAAATTAATCTTCCTGGAATGAATGCAATCTGGTTCTCAGCTATGATGTTATCCATTAGAGTTCTCATTCTATTTGCCAGGACTTTTGCTATGATCTTGTAGGTGACATTGCAAAGAGAGATTGGGCGAAGATTTGCGACAGTTTCAGGTGTTGTCTTTTTAGGAATGAGCACAAGCTGGGTAGTGTTTAGATCTTGGGGCAATCTGCCGGAGGATAGGAAGTCATTACAAAGAAGGACCATATCATTTCCGAGAATGTCCCAAAATGCTTGGTGGAAACCCAGGTTGAAACCGTCCGGTCCAAGGGATTTGTCGGGATGCATACTGAACACTGCTGTTTTAACTTCTTTAGGGCTGATTGTTGCGCATAAGAAACCATTCTGATCTGATGTGATACTGGGTTGAAGGCAATTTAGAACCGGATTTAAGTCACCTGGAACATATTTGAAAAGAACTTCAAAGTAATCAATAATGATGGTGTTGGTTTTATGACATTTGGGCAGTCAACGGCAGGTCAACACTACCGTTAGAATAACGATAATATAGGAGAAATATATGGCGAAAATATAGGAATGTTGTATTGAAGAGTATTGCTCGTGAATTGCTGAAAAGTTGTCCCTCTCTTCTATGTGAGGAGTCTATTTATACATATTTTGGGCCTAGAACCCCACAAGAAATAAGAATTCTAGACTGCCTCATATTGGGAGTCTTAGTTACATTGGGAATAACGAGACCTAATTCTATTATACAAGAAATAATGAGTCCAATTCTGAATATATTGAGAATAATAAGTCCAATCCTTGGCGAACTCTTGAGTTGTTCCGTATTAGGTATCCTTCCTAGGCTTCCTTGATCCAGTTACTTTCTTGGGCCGGTCTAGGTGGCCCAGGCCTAGTATATCATCCATTATCCAGTCCCCCACTTTCTTGAGATTTCGTGAAATCGATGTCTCAGGAAAGTATCTCAAAGTATTCATTGATCCGCTAATTAGTAATAGTAATAATAGTAATAGTAATAATAGTAATAACAATAACAATAATAACAATAATAATAATAATAATAATAATAATAATAATAAACGAGAGCTCAAACCAGCGATTTTTCCTTCCTTCCGATTTTTTTTTTTTTTTTTTAACTTACCTACACTGGTGCACCGTGCACACATATATATTGTTATATGCCTCCAGTAAGGAAAAATCAAGATGAGTACATAAAAGTCAAACATCATACCAGTCCATCTTTCCAGCTATGCCTTGCTTTGTCAGGCGTGGGAACTCACAAACCAAACATTGTGAAAACAAAAGCCTAAGGGGTCGTTTACTTCATTTCTCTGTTTTTCTATTTCCAGTTTTTTATTTCTCTATTTCTCCAGTTTTCTTTTTCCATTTCTCCAGTCTTCCATTTCTCCATTCTTCCAATTTTTCATTTCTCAGATTTTCTATTTTGTTAAATACAATCATTCTATATAGAATTTGTACATTTCTACAACAAAGATAATAATAATAATAATAATAATAATAATAATAATAAACTTGTGTGCATAAAGAGGAGGAAAAATGAAAATAGAAATAAAAAGATAATAATAATAATAATAATAATAATAATAATAATAATAATAATAATAACAAACATTTTGTGTGCATAAAGAGGAGGAAAAATGAAAATAGAAAATAATAATAATAATAATAATAATAATTATATAATAATAATAATAATAATAATAATAATAATAATAATAATAATAATAATAAGTTTCGAAAACAAAGGAAAAAGAAGGAAAGGAATTCTTAAACGAAAACAAAGGAAAAATAAGGAAAGGAAAGGAACAAACAAAACCACTCCACAATGCTTGTAACAGGAATCGAACACCCACCCTCCCAATCATAAGCACTATTCACGCGCATCTTCTCCCATTTCTCCATTTGGAGAAGTCCAAATTGGATCTCTCCAAAATTATACATAGACTTGGAAAATGGAGAACAGTTGGACAATTGGAAGGATGATTTTAGTAAACAAGTTTTCCATTTTCCATTTTTCCACTTCTCAATTTCTCCAATTTTTTGGAAAATCCTCCATTTTTCCAAGTTAGTAAACGACCCCTAAGTAATTCCCCCAATAAAGCTTGTCTGTATCTCTCAATGAGTCAAAGCAAAACACCTCTCAAACCTTTTTATGCCATATCCGAAACAATAAACAACATACCTTCTCTATATCCATCTCCCTTCCTCTTCTGACGGTGACACGCGACACTGGCTTCAAGATATTGGCGACAGCGGAGACTTCCGCTGGGTCTCACTTCCTCAAAAGAAGTTTTGTGCGCTACGTGTGTCTTTGCTTTGTTTCCAAGATACAAACCTCACATTCAGAAGTATTTAGACTGCTCTTATTTCCCATGTTCAGATGTTTTAATTTTGTTTGCAGTCCATATGCAGCCACATTTGGATCTCACTTCATTCATTTTTTTTTATATATGGAGAAAGGACCGGTCGTCGATGCGGACGACCGGTCGGCGCCTCCTTCTGGTCGGTCGGTCGGTCGCTGAGACCGATCAGGCCTTGCCTGCGGTTGGCCAGCTTGGCTAACCGTAGCAACGTCGGTCAGTCGCTGCGACCGACCGATCTTCGTTTGCGACTGACCAGTTTGGTCAGCCGTAACAATGCCGGTCGGTCGCAGCGACCGACCAGTCTCTGTTTTGCGGCTGGCCAGTTGGCCAGGTGCAACACTGGCGTTAATTTTTTTGTTTTTTTTTTGGTTTTCTATTTTATTATTATTTTTTAATGTTATTTTAATTTATTTTGTAACCAATAATATGTAGGGACGTGCGTGCTTTGGTGCTTCCAAGCCCCAAGTTTGAACTTTTTTTTTTTTTTTTCTTTTTACTTTGGCGGTCGACCGTTGCTTGCAACTTATCTGACCGGGGGAATCGGTTGGCCGTCTAGACTAATCGGTCGGTCAGCTTTATTGGCTGTCCACCGACACTAAGTGAGTAGTTCGCTCATCGGCAGACAATTGGTGACCGGACACCTGACCGGTTGGTCATTCCTTTGACTGTTTTTTATTTTATCACTGACCAACCGGCGCTTTACGACTAGTGCCGGTGGTCAGTTGGTCATCAATCGATGGGAGTTGTTGACCGTCAACCCCTTGGGATGCTCTTTTTTTTTTTTTTTCTTTTTTTTTTTTTGGTTTTGGGGGAGAGGGTGATTATCTTGCTTTTTTCTTTTAAGCATTTATCAATTAGTCCTATTTCAGACTGTTTATTTATTTGTTACCTCTTCTAGGTCAAAACTATGCCTAGGGTATTTTATTCTTCACTTGGTTCGCAACCTACTCCAGTACTCTTGACCCTTCTTTCTCCAGGTTCTGGACCGTCTCAGGGCTTGAGTAAGCGGTGAGAGATTCCTTTGAACCATGTTTATCTAGGTTCGATCGTCGATCTTCAGATGCTGGCTGATCTTTCTAATGCTGATGTGTCTTCTGAGCAGCCGGATAGTGTAGGTCCAAGAGCTGATGATTTTCGTTGCCAGGATGAGTCGAGCAAAGGGATGCTATTGCCTGCCTTCCAGATGACATGTAACACCTTTTTTTTTTGTATATTTTATTATATATATATATATATATTTGGACCCTTTGGGTCTTGTAATGGCAATTTCTAGTCTGCTCATTCTTCTTTTTCTATACGTTGTACCGCTCTCAAATTTGTGATTCCGTACTCTATTTTAGTTATCTCGTATTCTTCTCCGCAAAAGATTTTTTAGAATGTCTCTCGCTCTCAGCCAGTACGCTCAACCACCAAATACTTTTGTGAATGTCGCCCGTTCACAGTAGTATGCTCATCCGCCAAAGATTTTTGAGAACATCTTTCGTTCTCAGCCTGTACGCCCAACCGCAAAAGATTTTTGTGAACATCGCCCGTTCACAGCTAGTACACCCAACCACTTGAGATTTTTGTGAACATCGCTCGTTCGCAGTAGTATACCCATCTGCCAAATGTTTTTGTGAACGTCGCTCGTTCACAATAGTATGCCCAACCGCCAAAGGTTTTTGTCGCCCGTTCGCAGTAGTATGCCTATCCACCAAAGATTTTTTTGAACGTCGCCCATTCTCAGCTAGTATGCCCATCCACCAAAGATTTTTGTGAACGTCTCCCGTTCTCAGCCAGTACGCCCAATTGTCGAATAATTTTTTTTTTTTTTTAAAACGTCGCTCGTTCTCTGTTAGTATGCCACTTCACCAATGGCTTTTGAGAACGTCGCTCGTTCTCTGCCAGTATTCCCATCCGCCAAATATTTCTGAGAACGTCGCCCGTTCTTAGCCAGTATGCTCATCCGCCAAATATTTCTGAGAACGTCTCCCGTTCTCAGCCAGTATACTCATCCGTCAAATATTTCTGAGAACGTCTCCCATTCTCAGCCAGTATGCTCATCCATCAAATATTATTGAGAACGTCTCCCGTTCTTAGCCAGGATGCTCATCCGCCAAATATGTTTGAGAACGTCGCCCGTTCTTAGCAATATGCTCATCTGCCAAATATGTTTGAGAACGTCCCCCGTTCTTAGCCAATATGCTTATCCGCCAAATATTTCTAAGAACGTCTCCCGTTCTCAGCCAGTATGTTCATCCACCAAATATTATTGAGAACGTCTCCCGTTCTTAGCCAGGATGCTCATCCGCCAAATATGTTTGAGAACGTCGCCCGTTCTTAGCCAATATGCTCACCCGCCAAATATGTTTGAGAACGTCTCCCGTTCTTAGCCAGTATGCTCATCCGCCAAGTATTTTTTAAAACGTCTCCCATTCTCAGATTATGATATCCCATACTCCATCTGACCACTTCCTGACGACCATGCTTTATACCCTGCTGTCTCCTAGACTCTGCCCTAGACTTTATACCGACTAGACTTATCTCCTATAACCCCTAGACTCTACACTAAACCCTTCACCCGTAACACCCCGTTATCTTTTAGATTCCCCGTTATATGATATTTCCAGGTTCTTTACTCCGGCAGTTATATGCATTTGTTTCACTATGATCTGATTACTACTCTATGCGTGATGACCACTGAGGGGTGGGAAGTCTATCGACTACCGAGTCGTGGGAAGACGAGTCGACCATTGAGTAGTAGGAAGATCCATCGACCACCGAGTGATGGGAAGGTGAGTTGACCATCGAGAGGTGGGAAAGTCCGTCGACCACCGAGAGGTGGGAAGAGGAGTCGACCACTAGGAGGTGGGAAGGTCCGTCGACTACTTAGTGGTGGGAAGGCGAGTCAACCATTGAGAGGTGGGGAGGTCCATCGACCACTGAGTGGTGGGAAGAGGAGTCGACCACTAGGAAGTGGGAAGGTCCGTTGACTACTTAGTGGTGGGAAGGCGAGTCGACCATTGAGAGGTGGGGAGGTCCATCGACCACCGAGTTGTGGGAATGCGAGTTGACCATCGAGAGGTGGGAAGGCTCGTCGACCATTGAGAGGTAGGAAGGTCTGTTGACCACTAGTGTTGGGATGACCAGTCGACTACTGAGTGGTGGGATGACCAGTCAGGAGGACTAGTCTGGATGACCAGTTAAGGTGACCAGTCGAGCCGCGTAGTTTGTCCAAACTAACTGCCAGAATTTAGAGGGAATTTGAGGCGGTTTGTTGATGTTGCAAGTAGGTTGTCTCTATTAGTTTGATCATTTACTCTAGATGATTTTTATGTATATTTGAGGTCATTGTCGTGTGACGCTCCCTATTGTGTTTTTGTGGTGCCTGTCCTAGAGAGTGGCAGGACTACCAGGGTGCGAGTGACAAGCAATCTTTCCTCCTTGTCGTGGATTTTGAATGCATTTACTTCATGTAAATGGTGGGCGCGGGAATCTTTTCAGATCGAACTGATGACTTTATTAAAATTCTATAATATGATAGTCTATGGTACATAGTAACTAACCATGCGAGATTATTTTCCCAACCACTGATAGTGTTTCTTGAGCCACCTTGAATTCCGAATGTGTCTTCTTGGTTTGAATTTGAAATTCTTGCTTTCCTAGTGAATTTTGGGCTTGTGTTTCCAATTTCGGTCTTCCTGTTCCTCACAGTCGTCGTCTTGCCAACTGAGACTTTCCGGTGAGGGTTCTATTTTTTGTTCTGTAGGGGTAGTGTCCCCTGCTAGTTGCGTGGGTAGTAGTGGCCATTGGTTGGGGCGAATGACTGGTCTCCCTCTATGGATGGGATCCTCAGCTGGTTGCGTGGGTTGCCGTGACCACTAGTTGGGGCGAGTGGCCTGTCTTTCTCTATGGACAGGATCTTTGGCTGGTTCCGTCGGTTGTCGTGACCACTGGTTGTGGCGAGTGGCCTGTCTTTCTGTATGGACGGGATCCTCGGCTAGTTCCGTCGGTTTTCGTGACCACTGGTTGTGGCGACTGGCCTGTCTTTCTGTATGGACGGGATCCTCGGCTGGTTCCGTCAGTTGTCGTGACCACTGGTTGGGGCGAGTGGCATGTCTTCCTCTATGGATGAGGTTTCCGATCTCTTTTTGTAGAGTGGTGCATTCTTCGGTGGTGTGACCTGATTTCTGGTGGTAGCGACAATATTTAGGTCTTCTAGCGGCAGGTTTCATATACAACGACCGGTTGATTGGTTGTGAGAGGGGTGGTAGTGGTCGGTTCGTGGCCGATGTATGGCGAGGTAATTTTGCATTGTACGCTGGTCGGGACCCTAGTTCGACGACCGCTCTATAACAGAGGTTGATGGGTTCCTTGTGGACACTTGATTTATTTTTCTTTTCTTACGGTCGATCACCCAAATGTGTTCTTATATCTTCGTAAGGTCGTTCTTCTTTCCTCTTCCTTTTCTGTTACAAGGCTTCCTCTACATCTGCGTATTTATGGGCCCACAGGATGGCTTGGGCATAGGTCTCAGGGTTTTTTCTTCGCAGGCTAGTGAGTAGATCCCCGGACCTTAATGCTTCCGTGAACAATGTTAGCGTTGTTCGATCGTCCAAGTCCTCTGCTATCTGCATTTGTTCTTGCCATCGCTTTAGAAATTTTTCCAATGTCTCTGACTCTTCTTGTTGTACTGAAGTTAAGGCCATAGAGTATTTTTTGTCTCTTATGTTTCCAGCGAAGTGCATTAAAAATTGCTTTTCCAGGGTCTCGAAACAATTGAGAGATTGGGGTGGTAGTGACCTGAACCATTGTTGCGCTAGCCCACTTAGTGTTGAGAAGAAGGCTTGGCAGTACATAGGACCATCTGCTCCTGTCATCCTCATCCCTGTTCGAAAGTTGATCAAGTGGTCATCGGGGTTGCCCGTCCCGTTGAACGTGGGCATCGCAGGGCATTCAAAGTCTCTTGGTGCACGATATTCTTGATTTTCTATAGTGAACGGGTTGGTGGACATCGGAGACCGAGTGGCCGGCCGGTCCTTTCTGCCCTTAGTCTCCATCTGGAGGTCGGGGGTCTCACCACAACTTTCTAGTAGACTATCTAGAGAACCTTATCTATTACGCCCCCCCCCCCCCCCCCCTTTGTGATTCTTGCACGCAGAGGAATGCTATTTGAGCGGCTCTCGCTCTTCGTTGAGGGTTGAGCCTTGTTTTCCGTCGCGATCGTTTAACTGTTGGGTTGTCCTGTCCCAGTCGTGGGGTGGGGGGTCGTTGGCTTGAAAGTCCTAGGCGGTCGAGGATTGAAACCGTGAGGCAATGTTCTCTGGATGGGTCAGATCCCTGCGTTCTCTCAAGTGATTTGTCCTTGTTGTTTGTTCTGTCCGAATGATATTGACGAGGGGGGTCCAGTGGGGACTCGCCTCTTAGTATGCAATCACGCTGCAAGACTCCCAGGAGGTGCTCAGCGGCCTCCACTACAGTGGGAGGAAGTTCGACCGGTTGGGTCTGTGAGACGCTAGCGACCGGTGAGCGTGTGCTCGGATGAATTGTCCCCTATTCTCGAGGACTTTCCGGGTTGACACCTCCCTTCGGGGGTACTGACCGACCGGACAACATGCGAGAGGTAGGCCGATTGAGGGTTTCTCGCAAATCCCGAAAGGACCAGCCAGTGCGGGTGTTATGGCGAGTGCTCTCCATGATTAGGGTTTCGATCGTGTGATTTAGGTTTGCGGGACGAACGTAAACTTTTCGTATCGGTCCCAACGGACGGCGCCAATGTTTGTTTTATGACTTTTGGGCAGTCAACGGCAGGCCAACACTACCGTTAGAATAACGAGAATATAGGAAAAATATAGGAGAAATATATGACAAAAATATAGGAATGTTGTATTGAAGAGTATTGCTCGTGAATTGCTGAAAAGTTGTCCCTCTCTTCTATGTGAGGAGTCTATTTATACATATTTTGGGCCTAGAACCCTACAAGAAATAAGAATTCTAGACTACCTCATATTGGGAGTCTTAGTTACATTGGGAATAACGAGACCTAATTCTATTATACAAGAAATAATGAGTCCAATTCTGAATATATTGGGAATAATAAGCCCAATCCTTGGCGAACTCTTGAGTTGTTCCGTATTAGGTATCCTTCCTGGGCTTCCTTGATCCAGTTACTTTCTTGGGCCAGTCTAGGTGGCCCAGGCCAAGTGTATCATCCATCAGATGACATTTAATTCAGGGACCTTCTCAACCCAGTTTCCATGTTGGTTTTTTTAATTTGTTGATGGCATTATTCCTTTTTCTACTATCAACAGCTCTGTGAAAATATTTGGTATTAAGATCACCTCCAGAGAGCAAGAAGGATTTAGCCCTTTGTTTCCAATAGGAATTTTGTTGAGTTAATAGCTAGACACATTGCTGTTGGGCAGCCTCAAATTCCTGAATACCATACTGATCGGTAAATTGTGAACATTAAGTATGTAAATTGTGTATATATATTATGAACATACAATATGTAAATTGTGTATTTTAAACTCGAGTCTACCTTACAAGGTGAACTCTGGTCGATGGTATACTCTTCCTAACGTGAAGAGCTCTAGCTCCAAGATGTTAATGAGAGTCGAAACAATATTCATTTAGTTAAGATTCATGTTATATTAGTGAACACAATATAACAATTTTGTTTTGGCCTAGCGTACACTAGGAGCCCACACATTCTTGAGTTCGGTCAAATATAAACCTTAGATTAACTTGAAAAAGATACACACATTCACACCTCATAGGTACAATATAACAACTTATATATATCATATTGTGACATACAATGTATGCATTGAACTAATTAGACTTTAAATAGTTCAAATATAATGATATAATTTTAAGAGATTTTATCTCAATTAAAGTTATAAAAATACTAAAATTGGATAGATATATAGCAATACTCCTTTAACTTTGAAAATGTTATATCGTATCATCCACTCTGTAATGTGAACCTTGATTCAAAATGTCATTTCATAATTTATATAAATAGTGTCTTTAGTGGTGTTTTTTTTTTTTGTTTTTTTTTTTTTAAAATAAAAAAGAACATTATATTAGTATTGTATTTGCCAACTACCATGTAGTGTGATGACATCCTGGTTTTCATTCCAAATAAATGAATAGTCATAGGTTTGACCCCTGTGGTGGGGAATTAGATTTTTTGAGCTAAAATTGTTTGAGAAAGTATATTATAGATATTACCTTGTAAAGAATCATGAGTATTTCAATATATATATATATATATATATATATATATATATATATATATATATATATATATATATATATATATATATATATATATATAGGGATGCACTCAGGTGCGAATAAATGCCCAGGAGGGAAATGCGAACGAATTAGCGCGCGACATGTGTCCAGATCTAATAGATTAAAAAAAAACGCGGTGGCATTTTCGAAAATAATTGAACATCGAAGTGCAAGTAAAATCACTTACAAATGCACCTACTTTCACCTTTAAGTGCATGTAATTTTGCCTTGTTAACATTCACTTCCCGCAACCATTCATTCACCTAGGTGCACCTACTTATAACTATAGGTGCAACTACTTATAACTATAGGTGCACCTACTTTCACCTATAAGTGCATGTAATTTTGTTTTGTTAACATGCATTCACTTCCCGCACCCATTCATTCACCTGGGTGCACCTACTTATAATTATATGTTCAACTACTTATAACTATATGTGCAACTACTTATACTGTAGGTGCACCTACTTTCACCTATAAGTGCATGTAATTTTGTCTTGTTAACGTTCACTTCCCAACCATTCATTCACTTGGTTGCACCTACTTATAACTATAGGTGCAACTACTTATACCTACAGCCTACAGGTGCAACTACTCATAACTATAGATGCAACTACTTATAACTATAGGTGCACTTCGTATTGATGCTCAGTGTAAATTTTACTTGCACCTATAATACATTTTACTTGCACTTTGATGTTCAATTATTTACGAAAATGGCACCGTGTTTTTTTAATCCATTAGATCTGGACACGTGTCGCGCACTGATTGGTTCGCATATTCCTTCCTGGGACCTTCATTCGCACATGAGTGCAATTCTATATAAATATAAATAAATAAATATATATATATATATATATATATATATATATATATATATATATATATATATATATATATATATATATATATATATATATATATATATAGGCGAGTTCAGGTGCGGCGGTGTCTTACGGTGCGGCATCACCAATAGTTCAACAAATATACACCATCAACGTAGGGAAATACACCACAAAAAAAAAGAGACAAATTAGGTACGCATCACCAAACACACACCATTAGGTGTGAGTAAAAACACTATACAGTGTTCAGAAATACACCATTAGGGGTGGTGAGTTATATGGTGTATTTTTTTTGGGTCTGTTGTGTATTTTGTGATGTTTTATTGCATTTCATTGTGCTGTGTTTTTCTTACACTGTTGGTGCATATTGTTAACACTGTTGGTGTATTCTGGAATTCCGCCGCACCGCCGCACGGGAAGACCCCATCGCATTTGAACTTTATTATATATATATATATATATATATATATATATATATATATATATATGTGTGTGTGTGTGTGTGTGTGTGTGTGTGTGTGTGTAAAATCCTCCTATGTCCTTTTCCCGTCGAAATTCAAGGACATTTTTGTAATATTGAATATTTGGACAAATATGGTATTTTTATAATAATAAAGATATAAAAGATATACCCTTTTTTATAGCCTGTACAGTTTTATTATCAAATATATTAGGAATAATTATATTAGTAATATATTATTAAGTAAATAATTAGGAAAAATAACGGTTAGAACAGTGTAACTATGTTAAAGATTAGTCTGTTAAATATTCTTTGTTTACCTGATTATTAATTAGTTTGTTTAATTGCCTTTAATTAGTCTATTTAATTTCCTAGTCTTAAGGAACTGGTATAGTTGTTCCACCTTTCATGGTCCTGTAACACTATTTAAAGCCTTGCTCTATCATTCAATAAATTACTAAGTTTTCTGATGAGGCTCGCACCGCACCGAATCCCGCCTACACAACCTGGTTCCGACAAGACCAAATAATTCTTAGTGCCATTCTTGGTAGCATGTCCGATATCCTGCAACAAGTGATTTCCTCCGCTGCATCTGCTTACAATGCGTGGATTCGGTTGTCCACCAGTTGTGCCGTTGCGTCGCGTGGTTGAGTAGTGTCGATGAAAACAAAACTTTCCAAGAATCCTCGAGCCAACCGGTCGATTGAGGCATATATGCGGGATATGCGCTCGATTACCGACGACTTGGCTCTGGCCCAAAGCCCAGTGTCGGAAGAGGATCTCGTCATTCACATATTCACGCAGCTCAGCGATGAGTACAGCTCTATAGTGGCGGCCCTTCGTGCTCGAACCGATGCCTTCTCTTTTGGGGAATTACAAGACGTCTTCACCGACTACGAACGTCTGCTAAAGGACAATGAAACTACGCAGGTTCATATGCCCACCGCCAATGCTACCCAACGGCGGTACACTGGCGATACTCAACCGCATAACTCTGCTCCGCATGGAAGAGGCGGTTCAGGCTTTTCCAATAGGCGTGGACAAGGCGTCAATCGACCAGCACGGTACTGCAACTGCTGTAATTATCCCGGCCACGACACCAAGTACTACTGGAAGTTAGCCAAGTTCCTAAAGGAGAACAATGTGCCAGTACTCGAGTCGCAAAGCACCGCCTGCGCACCCCCTGCCGTGCACGCCACGTCCACATCCACTACCCCAACCCAATCATGGCTTATGGACTCGGGGGCTTCTCACCATACGGTAAATGACTCCATGTCCCTTCACACGTTGGATGATTACACAGGCCCCAATGAAATAATGCTGGGTGATGGTAAGTCCCTCCGCATATCCCATACTGGGTCTGTTTCCTTTCCTTCCAAGAGTCGGTCTCTCCAATTATCTGATGTATTATGTGTCCCTACCCTACAAAAAAATCTTGTTTCTGTTTCTAAATTATGTCGGACTAACTCAGTCTCGGTTGAATTTTTTGACACACATTTCATGGTTAAGGATCGTCAATCGAGAACTCCTCTCGTGCAGGGTCCAGTCGTGAGTGATGTCTATACTCTTCCGGTCCAGCAAGCTCAGCTGAATGTCACGACCAAATCTTCATTGTCTAACTGGCATCACTAGTTCGGGCATCCTAGCTATCGAGTTTTGGCATGTCTCCTTTGAAATAATGGTGTTAGTTTTGCTTCTAATGAACTAAAGACCTTTTCTTGTAATTCCCATCACATAAATAAAAGCCACAAAGTTCCATTTTCTTTAAGTTCTCTATCGAGTAGTAGACTGTTGCAGTTAATTTACACGGATGTCTGGAGTACTGCAACGGTCTCGGTCGATGGATTCAAATATTACGTTAACTTCATAGATCATTATACTAAATATCTGTGGTTGTTCCCGCTAAAACTCAAATCAGATGTGCCCAGTGTCTTTCTTCAATTTAAGCGTATGATGGAAAACTACTTTGTCTACAAAATTGTGTAAGTTTTTTCTGACAATGGTGGTGAGTACATAAAATTAATCACCACCTTTAACTCCCTGGGTATTTCACACTTCACTACACCCCAGCATACACCGGAGCACAATGGCCCGGCAGAGCGCCGGCATAGGCATGTTGTCGAGACAGGTATGGCGCTACTCCATTATGCGTCCGTACCTGTGTCGTGTTGGCCATATGTCTTTCAAATAGCGGTCTACCTAATAAATCGTATGCCCACTACTCTCCTCGGTCAAGCCTCGCCTTATGAGAAACTTTTTAATAAACACCCAAACTATCAAAAAATTAGACCGTTCGGGTGCTTATGTTATCCCTGGTTGAGGCCTTATTTGCCGTCTAAACTAAGTCCAAAGTCTCTACCATGTGTTTTCCTGGGATACTCATTGAGTTAGTTAGCATATAAGTGTTTAGAAGTGTTCAATGGGAGGGTTTATGTCTCTCGTCACATCCAGTTTGTTACTACCGTTTTCCCATTCACTAGTTTGGTTCGTCAGGCTACACCTATTACTACATCACAGTCTTCAGCAGTGGTTTTAAAGTTGGGAGAACCCTTGTATTCTTCCTCTGTTTGTACTATAGGTGTTAATATGTCGTTACCAGCTGCTGCCACCCGTCCGCCGTCCTTGGAGTCAGCGTCTGACGCAGCACCAGCCACCACTCCGACAATGCCACAGCCGGCGTTACCTGACTCTCTAGTTGGTGCAGAGAATGTGTCGTTGGTTCCTCCAGCGACTCACGTGAGTGGGACTTCGACGTCTGACCTTAACCGTGAGCAAGCTATCTCAGCAGTTCCAGGTGTGCCGCTCAACGGTGGTTGTCCAAGACATTCCAGCGTGACGGAGACGACAACTACAATAACCTCAGCGCAGGCTGCTGTTTCCATACCTGCTAATTCCTCGCAGGTTGATGGCAATACAAGTGCGACGGATGAGGGAGTGGTGGCTAATCCATTGCGCAGGTCTCATAGGCAACGCCGGCCCAACCCCAAATATTTTGGATTTGTCAACTTAACAACGCCGCATCCGGTTGCTCAGATGGTAGAACCACGTACTGTTGACCAAGCCTTGAAAAATGATTTGTGGCGCGCAGCTATGTCAGAGGAATTCTGTGCATTAGTAAGGAACTCCACATGGGAGTTAGTGCCCCGAGCGAGTCAAAATATATTGGGCTGTAAATGGGTGTTCAGGGTGAAACGCAGAGCTGATGCTCCGTCGATCGGTTCAAGGCCCGTCTCGTGGACAAAGGTTTCTTATAGGAATCCGGGCGCGACTATTTTGAGACTTTTAGTCCGGTGGTAAAACCGGTCACAATTCGTGTAATTCTTAGTATTGTTCTTTCACAACGTTGGTCTTTACGTCAACTAAACGTGAATAATCCCTTCCTAAATGGCACATTATATGAGGAAGTTTACATGGCCCAGACAGCAGGCTTTGTTGACTTGGAGAAGCCAGATCATGTTTGCCGGTTGCGGAAGGCGATTTACGGGTTAAAACAAGCACCTCGGGCTTGGTCCTTTGAGTTGTCCCGTTTTCTGGTTTCCTTTGGTTTTGAAAGATCTATTGCAGACACATCTTTATTTATCTATTGTAATGGAAATATTGCATTGTATTTTCTTATTTATGTTGACGATATAATCGTTACAGGGAATGATAAGGCCTTCATTGCGGGTTTTATTCGTAGTCTGGCAAACTGATTTGCATGAAAGATTTAGGGCCGTTGCATCATTTTTTTTAGGTGTGGCGGTGGTCCCTACGGCGGATGGCCTATTCCTGTCTCAGAGTCAGTATGTGGCTGACATTTTGGAACAGTTTGACATGACAGGGACGAAGACGGTTTCTACTCCGATGTGTACATCGGTGGACTTGGGTTACGATAGCACGTCTTTTAATTCCACGACTTATCGCCGTGCTATTGGCCGCTTGCAGTATCTGGCGTTTATCAGACCTGATATCTCGTTTGTGGTGAATCGCCTTGCCCAGTTCATGGCATCTCCAACAGTGGCTCATTAGCAAGCGGTCAAGCGGGTTCTGCGATACATGAAAGGTACGATGCTCTTCGGTCTGTTTTTCCGTCGTGGGCTCTCACTCTCCCTTGTGGCTTATTCGGAATCCAACTGGGGCGGTATCCGTGATGGCGGTCGGTCTACCACGGCCTATTGCGTGTTTTTTGGACCCAACGTCATCCCATGGAAGTCTGCAAAACAACGGTCAGTTTCTCGGTCCTCCACTGAAGCCGAGTTCCGAGCACTGGCTAATTCTGCTGCCGAGGTTATGAGGGTTCAAAATCTGCTACGTGAACTTGGTATTCGTCCTCAGACTACCCCGGTGTTGGTTACCGACAACTTGAGTGCTTCGTATGTATGCAAGAACCCGGTCTTTCACTCGCGTATGAAGTACTTAGCACTTGACTACTTTTTCGTCCGTGAACAAGTTACCTCAGGCTCATTGTGCGTTAGCTATGTCCGCTCGGAAGAACAGATTGCGGATCTCTTGACCAGGCCTCTTGGTTCCCGACTGTTTTACCAAGCTTGGGCTTACTGACAGTGCCTCAATCTTGCGGAGGCGTGTTAAAGATTAGTCTGTTAAATATTCTTTGTTTACCTAGTTATTAATTAGTTTGTTTAATTGCCTTTAATTAGTGTGTTTAATTGCCTAGTCTTAGGGAACTGGTATAGTTGTTCCACCTTTCATGGTCCTGTAACACTATTTAAAGCCTTGCTCTATCATTCAATAAATTACTCAGTTCTGAATTCTCACAACGTATAGGTGTACTTATATAATATGTAGTAATTAAGGTGATTATTGTTATTTAAGCTAATTAGTGTGTAGTATTTTATGTATAAAAGCTATATTCATACATAATGTATATATATAATGCCGTGTAGTAGTGGGCAGGAAAGTAAAAAATTGAAAGCTTTTACCTTTCTTGAGATCTCTTACCATTTTATAATTTCAATACTAAGCTCTTTTGATTACATCCATTGTGTATAAATACACCTTATATGACCATACACAATCCATCAACTTCACAATCCCAACTAAGGTTAATTATTTCATTGACTTTTGCTAATCATCTTGTGATCTTCCATAGTTGAGGTTGATACGTGATTTGCACCGGTTAGGTTTTCATTATCTTAGTTTCTTTATAATGTATAATATTATTATTAGAAAATAAATTCTACTTGCCTTAATAATTAATTATTAATATTATTGCCTAATAATGATTTATTGTAATTCTCTTCAAACTTTTCAGTGTATATATATATATATATATATATATATATATATATATATATATATATATATATATATATATATATATATATATATATATGCAAAATTCTCTTATTTCATTTTCACGCTCAAACTTTTGTAGTCAATTAATTAAATATTTTATTGGTCAAATAATTAATAAAACTTATTTGGTAAGCAAATATAAAATGAAAATTAACTAAAATCTATTAATTGGTAATATTGCATAATTGGTAATATTATGTATGATATTATATTCTATAATATAATTGGTAATATTATTGTTCAAATATAATTAAAACCCTAATTTTAATTGGTAATATAATAAAAACAATAACTGTGACCCGCCCTCTTAATTTATAATCTATACTTCTATACTATAATTAAAAACAAAATCATATTTACTTGATTTCCAACACAAACAATAGTAAATAGTAAAGGTAAATTTAAAAAAAAAAAAAGAAAAAGGAAAGGAAATTAAAAAAAGAAACAGAAATATTTCACAATAATATTCTACATCATCAAATAAAAATAGAACGAAAATTAGGTAAATTGAAAAATGAAATGAATGTTAATAATTCACTGAAAATTAAAAATTGAAAAAAGAACAAAAAATTAGGTTAATTGGAAAAGAAAATAAATATTAATAATTGACTGAAAAAAATTATCCATGATTGACTAAAATAGAAAAGGAAATGGTCGGATCATTACTTTTTAATTGTTCACAACAATATTACACAGTAGAATAAATCAAATCACAATTATATCATAAATCTTTCACAATTTTAAACAATGGAGCGGAAATTAAAAATAGAATGAATATATTTCAATAATAATATTCTACATCATCAAGTAAATGTAAATTAAAAATGGAGAGAAAAGATTTCAATAATAATATTCTACGTCATCAATAGTAGGCATATTTTAACCAATAGTAAAGGTAAATAAAAAATGGAACGAAAATTAAAAATGGAACAAAAATATTTCAATAATAAAATTCTACATCATCAATTAAAAATGGAATAAAAATTAGATAAAAATATCACTGCATCTAATTTCTAATTGACTCATTGACTGAAAAAAAAAAAGAATAATTGGTTAAAAATGAATTATATATTACTAATTGACTGAAAATATAAAAAGATTGACTACAAATAAAAAAAAAATCAATAATTGACTAAAGTGAAAAAAGAAATGGTCATATCATTGCATTTTAATTAAAAATTTGACGAAATATTTCAACAATATTATTCCACATCATCAATAGTAAATGCATATTTTAAACAATAGTAAAGGTAAATTAAAAATGGAACATAAATATTTCAATAATAATATTCTACATTATCAATTAAAAATGGAACGGAAATTAGGTAAAAATATCACTGCATCTAATATTCTAATTGACTGAAAATAAAAAAGAATAATTAGCTGAAAATGAATATGATATTACTTATTGACTGAAAATATAAAATGATCACTAATTAACTGATATTCTACGATTATATATTTTCACCTGAGTCACCCATCCTAATGGACTAATGGCATGTTTGGTTAATGAAATAGGTCAGGAATGGAATAACATTCCTTGGAATAGACCTATTCCATCATTTGGTTGGATCATTTTGTCAGGGGAATAACATTCCTAGGAATGAGCTATTACCAGCTATTGCGAACCTTCGCAAGGGGAATAGTCATTCCTAGGGGGGCCTTGGTATTAGCTATTCCCATGCCCTTGGGAATAGCTTTTATATCACAAATACCAAAAATACCCTTTGCATATTATATAATATTTATATTTATTTAATAAATATAATGTATTATATAAAAGCATATATTTAATTAATTATAATTTTTATCTATCAATCTATCAATAAATATATATTTAAAAAAATTATATATATATATATATATATATATATATATATATATATATATATATATATATATATATATGTAAATAAAAAAAATTAACTGTATAAGAGTCCTTAATTATGGATCTTTGGCTCCTAAATTAAGTAGCTTGCCCATCTGCATGCCTAGCGGATGGGCATTGCAAGCTTGCCTAGCGGATGAGCATTGCAATTGAAATTATGGAACCTTGAGACTCCTTTTATAGGATCCTCAAGGCTCCATTCCTTACTTCTCCAACCGATGTGGGATAATTTGGAAAATAAATATAAACATAAATATTTATTTGTATTTGTATAATAATAATAATAATAATAATAATAATAATAATAATAATAATAATAATAATAATAATAATAATAATAATTATTATTATTATTATTATTATTATTATTATTATTATTATTATTATTATTATTATTATTGTTATTCTCTTTCTCACACACACATGCATATACATGTATATAAACATAAATATAAATATAAATAAATAAATAAATATATCATAATCATATTCATTATTATTATTATTATTATTATTATTATTATTATTATTATTATTATTATTATTATTATTATTATTTTGTATAAGGGTATTTATGTCTTTAAAACCTATTTCGTTTCTATTCCTTTAACCAACCAAACACTGAAATACAATTACTAAAGTTTATTCCTTTTAGCCAACCAAATAACAAAATACAAATCCTATTCTATTCCTTACCTATTCCATTCCCTGTGGAATAGCATTCCTATTCGGCTGATGGTTTTTGGGTTTTCGGGCCCAAGGAGGTCCAACACAACCTTTAGCTGGAGGATACACCTTTCAATAAAATGTATATTTGAGTGAAGTACTCGTTTATAATTTGTCTTCCTCCCCTCTCCGGGTCTTTGCATGTTCCCCTTACAAGAGTGGAGGAGCCTTTATATAGCAGGCTCCTCCCCCACTGAATTAAAGGCCCTTAATGGCCGACTTCAAAGCTAATTAAAGCGCCGAGCCGTTGGACGCTATTATCAGGTCGGCCAACGGCTCTCGCAAGCTTGTAACAGCCTGACCGAGTTCTGCTTTAAATGCCCTAACGGCTCTCTGTTTAAACGAGTCTCTTTAATGCTCTCAACAACTCCTTGCACCGAGTCTTTCCTTGGGCTTGGGCCCCGATCGACTCCTCGTCCCGGCCCAAACTCCCACTGGGCTCCTCATAGCAGCTCTGAATTAGGTCTCCGTGCTTGGGCCTGGGCCGACTCCCGGGCTCGGCCCAAGCGCCCTCCGGGCTTCCTTTGACACCAGCCCACCTTTCTTGTCTCGGACCCTTTCTATGGGCCAAACTTCCTTGGGCCGGGGTCCTCACCCCATCAACTAGTCCCTCACTTTTCCGTACCCGGTCCGCTAACCTGGGTTTGGAAAAGTAGTAACCGAACATCTATTTCAACCTCTGAATCCCTGCATTGAATGTCCCTTATGACGCCCGGATCCTCTGCCATCTCCCCGGATTTACCGGAACCGTTTCGATTCTCCTAGCTCTATGCGGCTCCTATAAAAGGTCCCTTATCTTTCTTGTCTCTTCCACTGGTCCGCCATGGGTCGCTCACCTCTAAAAGGGAAGCGAATCGATTTCGGCTCTCCTCAACGTCCTCTTTCTTCGAAGCGGACTCGACCTGAGAGGGAAGGCAAGAAAAAGGATTCTCGTCCGACTCCTCGGAGATCTCCTGCTGGTGCCACCTCCTCAGCTTCTCAGTCGCCGACCCCACCTCAGCGAGAAGTCGTGCCGCCTTTGTTTCGTCCGCCGACTCCAACAACTGCCAGGGTGACTTCTCAAGATGGGTCTTTTGTGGAGGTGGCCGTCCCTGAACAATTGACTTTCCGCATGACGTTCCCTATTCCTCTGGACGACCCCGACGGGCCTCTCACGGGTCTGATGGATGATGAGGACTACACTCGTTACTTGGAGACATACCCTGATGACGAGGAACCTGTGGATCTGCCGCTCATGCTTTCTTTTGGGGATTCGTTCTGCCCCTCTCCCCCTGGGCCATCGGGGGGAAGGTTCTTTGGAAGCGACTCCTCCTCCCACAGCGAGTGATTATCTAGGCCGGAGTCGGTTTTATATTTCAGAGGGGTCTTCTTTAAGAGCATAGAGCATTTTCATTATCCTTATTGTAATAAGCTCCTTACTACTTGTACCCTTCTTCTTTTGCCAATAAAATGTTATTTTTCGCCCTGTCTTATATTTCGTGTTTTGTCGTGTACCCATCCGGACGACTGGTCAAGGAGTCGGTCACATCGTCAGGCCCTTTTCAGTCTGACATCTGCAAGATTCCCCGTATCCCAGGTGAATCTAATCTTCTCTGCGCGGCGTGCGAATCTCGCTCTTCCTGGGCGGATTTGATAGAACTAATCTCTGACAGAGAATCGCGTCATCCGTCTAATCCGGCTCAGTCATGTCAGTTACAATCCCTTCCGTGATTATCGCCTAGATATTCGCTTCCCCGGGCTATATAAGGACCCTTCATGGTTGGGGCAAATCGCAATACCCCTCATTTTCGAAGGCGCGGAGCTATGAGTTATAGAGATGGTGATCGCCGCTGGTCCATCCGCAACCAGGAGCACGCTCGACTGGAAAAGCTGAAGCAAAAGAGGTTGGCTAATGGAGGGCATTTGGTGGGTGACTCGGCTTCTGACCCAATCGTTGTGCCCCCGGATATGCTGGACCTGATGCTTAAGGAGCCGATCGATGTGGAGATGGAGCCGGTGGTGGAGGATCCAGAACCAGAGGTGGAAGAGAAGTGGGAGGCTCCCCCCCTTTTTGGTGTCGCCATGTCGCCGAGTGCTCTGGAGAGGCCTCTGCAAATGATTGATGACTGGATGAGGTGCCGGATCCAGAGCCGAGTCCTCTGCCTTTCTGCCCTCAGTACTTCCTAGAGGGTCTTCCGACTGCTCGCCCGTCAGGAGAGAAGGAAGCCAAGCCTTGATCTTCTTTTCTCTTGTAACTTACGTTGGCCGAGTCCTAGGCCTTGTAATTTCCCGTACTTTATTAAATAAACTATGTGCCTTTGTGTCCGACTCTCATTTTTCTATACTTTTTTGGACCGACCTCCGGCCTATGTGACCGATTCCGTGTCCTTTTACGGCGAGACCTTCTTGGCGAGGGAGTCGCCAAATCTGATTGCCGACCTCATGACCGAAGTCTCTTCGCCAACTTGACCTGTGTCATCTGATGGGTCGGGTTCTACCGGGTCTTTCTAGAAGCTTCCAGCTCGTACCCGGTGGGCCCAGAGGCCGTGGCCTACGATGGGCTTCCGGCTTAGCAAGCCCATCGTAGGCCGGGTCACTGTCATTCGACCCTAACATAGGGCAGACGCGCCGTTTGCAGGCTAGCCCTAGGCCTGAACCGTCGCTCCGTCTTTCGAGACATTAATTGCGGCGTCCTTTCACCTCTTGTCACCCTTCTTCCCTCCAACGCAGAGGCGACACGTGGCCGTCCGTTGGGATTCTCCCCCTTTTAAATAGCCATCTTCTTCCTCTTCCTCTCACTTTCTCTCAACTCTTCGAACTCAACTCCAAGCATTTTCGGTCTTTTATGTATTTTCCTCAGTCCACGCTCAGGTTGGTAAATGTCTTCCTCTTCTCATTCTTCTTCTTCTCCTTCTTCGTCTTCTTCTTCTCCTCCTTCTCCTCCCTGTCGCATGGAACTTCCGGCGGACCTTCCATCGACGTCTTCTCTTCCTCCGACCCCCTCTTCTTCGGGGGCGGTTACTCCGATGAGCCCCGCTCCTCTAACGACAGTAGCAGCTCTGCCGGGCGGCGCCGGACGGCCCCGAGGCAAGTTCGATTCAATCGTCCGCCCTTCCGGGTCACCGTCCGTCGTTACTGCGGCGGACTTGGAAATGGCCCAATTTCTACTTGGGCCTTCGGCCGTGATTCTTGCTCCGTAAGGCCGGCAAATTTACGACCCACCAGAGGGTTACGTTGGCATTCATTTGCACTCGGTTGCCTTTGGCTTCCGAGTTCATCCGTGTCCTTTCCTCTCTCTTTTTTATCGTCATTACAACTTAGTTCCGGGCCAACTAGTGCCCAATTCTCACCGACTCCTCACCTGCTTCATAAACCTCTGCCATTGGTGGTTGTGCGAGCCGGATCTAGACCTGTTCCGGTATCTTTTTACCGTGAACAATGTCGGCTCACACTCGCCGGGTTTTGTCCAAGTTTACGCTCGTCCGGGGCGACAACTTTTTGAGGGGTTGTCCGATTCCATTAAGGACTGGAAGCTCCTCTACTTCTTTATCCAACCTGCTTTTTCTTCCTTCACCTTTCCGACCCTATGGCCGGCCGCTCTATTCAAGCCTTGCTCTCGGCGTGCCGTCTTCACTAACGATGCGGTCCAGGGTGGCGAGTTCTTGAAGAGCTTTGGGCCGTACTCCGTCAAGTACTGGTCCCGAGTCCGGGCCATGGCCAAGCGTGGCTTGCTGCCGGAGGGTGCGGCCACCGTAGGTAGCTTTCCTTGCCTTCCTTTTCCCGCTTCTTTTTGCTCTGTCTTACTTCCGACTTGGAATACATATGGCTTTCCTTTCTTTCGCAGGTCCGTACGACTCAGACTCCACCAGTTTCGACGAGGCTGCTGTACCAACTCCAGAGATGGCGGACAGAGCTGAAAAAATGAGGCGTCGGCTGACCCAGCGCGCTTTCGGCACTACTGTTGCCTCTTCCTCCCAACCGTCGCCGGCTCCAAGGTCAACTCCTCCACCACCACATAACGTGGTAGACTTGACGCCGTCACCCGTCGTGTCGCCGACTCGACAGCCGCCTCCTCCTCAATCTGAGAGTCCGAGCTCCAAACGGCCGGCTGAGCAGACGGACACGCTGGCTCCGAAGAAGATCCGGTTGAGCCACGAGGTGGACGAGGATGCCCAGATCTGGAAAGGCAACTCCTCCGTCTGCAAATGGGCTGCAAACGTTCTTCTTCCTAAGGATGTGGCGACGACCGGCGCCTTGGGGGACGAGTACATTATTGAGGCCTTGCTACGCCAATCATACCGCGTAAGTGTTTCCGACTCGCCTCCTTTTTCCGTTCTTTTTCTTTCACTATCTGACTTCTTGTCGCCTTGCAGAACCTCACCTTCCAAATGGAGATGAGCCGGCGACTGAGGGAGTATAAGACCGGGCTGAAGTCTATGGCCGTTCGAGTGCACCAAACGGAGGAGGACTTCTTGGAAGAGCAAGCTAAGCACGCCAAGGCGGTGGAAGTGCATAACTCCGAGATGCTAAGGGTCACTTGCCAGTGGGAGGAGGAGCGAGACAAAGTGGCGACCATCGCCGCGACCTCGGTGGAGGACTACAAGAAGTCGGCGGCCTTCGAGGCGGACGTGAAGGCGGTGATAGAGGCTCGGCAGAAGGAGATCGCCAAAGAGTGGCTGGCGACGCCGGAAGGTGACGACTTCCTTCTGGATTTGGGTGAGCGCGACTATCGCCTTGGCTTCCGCGAGGCGCAGACAGAAATCCACTCCGACCTGCTGGTCTGCGACTCCTCTTTTACTCCCGAGAGCTGGGGCCTCAAGCCGGTGATAGACGCTCTCCCGGCGGCTGAAGGACCAGCGGCGGTTGCTGATCCGGCGGCTCTCCCTGCGACGGCTCCTCCCAATCTCACTGAGTCCTCCCCTCAGGCAGAGGACCCTTCTTCTGTTCCCCCAACTGGACCAACGGCAGGGGCACAAGTTGAAGGGGTCGATGTCGACACCTCCTCCACAGTAGCTTAGGGTTATTCTTTTAGGATAGCCCTTTTTGTAAAGGCTGGCCTCCTTCTCGGGCCTTTTTTAATTTTAGTAAAATTCCCTTTTTCTCTTTCCTTCTGCGTTGTCTTAGACTCGATTAACTTCTTTAGGGTTCTGGAAATCGAAGAAATATTTCTAAGGCATCGGGCCCTTCTAACTCTGAGAGACGACTTAGGCTCAACGCCCTGTTAACTCTTTATACATTTGCCGAGTCCCTCAATCGAGGCGACTCCTCTTGGCTTTTTCATGGAAACGACTAAGGGTCTGCGCCCTTGTTTCCTAACTTTTCTTTGCCGAGTCCCTCAGTCGAGGCGACCTCTTAGGTTTCTTCTTTCTCAGAAACGTTTTAGGGTCAGTGCCCTATTGTTTCTTTATATACTCGCTGAGTCCCTCAGTCGAGGCAACTCCTTAGGCTTCTTCTTTCTCAGAAACGTTTTAGGGTCAGTGCCCTATTGTTTCTTTATATACTCGCCGAGTCCCTCAGTCGAGGCGACTCCTCTTGGCTTTTTCATGTAAGCGACTAAGGGTCTGGGCCCTTGTTTCTTAACTTTTCTCGCCGAGTCCCTTAGTCGAGTCGACCCCTTAGGCCTTTTCTCTCTTAGAAACGTTTTAGGGTCAGTGCCCCATTGTTTCTTTATATACTCGCTGAGTCCCTCAGTCGAGGCGACTCCTCTTGGCTTTTTCACGGAAACGACTAAGGGTCTGGGCCCTTGTTTCCTAACTTTTCTCGCCGAGTCCCTCAGTCGAGGCGACTCTTCTTGGCTTTTTCACGGAAACGACTAAGGGTCTGGGCCCTTGTTTCCTAACATTTCTCGCCGAGTCCCTCAGTCGAGGCGACCCCTTAGGTTTTTTCTCTCTTAGAAACGTTTTAGGGTCAGTGCCCCATTGTTTCTTTATATACTCACCGAGTCCCTCAGTCGAGGCGACTCCTCTTGGCTTTTTCATGGAAACGACTAAGGGTCTGGGCCCTTGTTTCCTAACTTTTCTCGCCGAGTCCGTCAATCGAGGTGACTCCTCTTGGCTTTTTCACGGAAACGACTAAGGGTCTGGGCCCTTGTTTCCTAACTTTTCTTGCCGAGTCCGGGCGATAGTCATCAGTAATCCATACTCTTTTATTCAAGTCTTTCAGTACCCTCGGGCCTATACATGGCCTAACCTTTTCTACTTATAGAACTTCTTCAAGTGGATGACGTTCCAGATTCGGTCCACAGGCTTGCCTTCCAGAGATTCAAGCTTGTAAGTGCCGGCCTGGACTACTGCGGCAATGCGATAAGGTCCTTCCCACTTTACCGCGAACTTGCCTCCTTCCGCGGGCTGGCTCGCTTGCCGGTCTTGTAATACGAGATCGCCGACCTGGAAGGTTCGCGGGCGAATCCTTCGATCGTGATATCTTTTTACCGCTTGTTGATATTCGACCATCCGAGCACTCGCGACTTCTCTTCTTTCTTCTAGGAAATTTTTCTCAATTCGAAGACTTTGTTCATTCTCCGTGTCGGAATAAGTGCGGCCCCGGTGAGTGGGCTCGACCACTTCAATTGGGACGTTAGCTTCAAAGCCGTATGCGAGGGAGAATGGACTTTCTCCGGTTGCTGGCCGCTGCGTAGTGCGATAAGCCCATAGGACTCAGTCGAGCTCATCCGCCCAATTTCCACTGATATCTTCTAATTTCTTTCGGATTCCGTCCACTATGGTCCGATTCACATTCTCGACTTGCCCGTTGGCCTGCGGATACGCCACAGATACTTTGGTATGGCGGATATCGTGTCGGCGGCAGAAGTCAGCAAACACCTGGCAGTCAAATTGTCGTCCATTATCGCTGACAATATGCTCGGGCAAGCCGAAGCGGCAAATCACCCTCTTCCATAGGAAGCGTCGGCATTGGTACTCGGTGATAGTGGCCAACGGTTCAGCCTCAACCCACTTGGTGAAGTAATCGATGGCTACGACACAGAATTTCAAGCCTCCGGGGGCTGTTGGTAACGGCCCCAACAAGTCGATTCTCCACTTAGCAAATGGGATCGCTGTGGTGACCGGCGTGTAGAAGGTAGCCGGCCGAGTGTCTTTCCTGGCGAATGCTTGGCAAACGCCACACTTGGATATCCACTCGATGCAATCTCGCATCATAGTCGGCCAATAATACCCTTGGACGACTAACTTCCGGGCGAGCGTGTGGGCACCTTGGTGCGCAGCGCAGATGCCTCTATGGGCCTCGTCCATTATTTTTTCGGCCTCGGGCCTGAGCAAGCATTTCAACAAAGGACCTCCGAATGACCGTTTGTATAATTGCCCATCAATAATTTGGAAAGAGGGGGCTTTTTGTCGAACCCTAGCGGCGACCCCCGGGTCCTCCGGTAATTCGCCTGTTTCCTTGAACCGCCGGATGTCCTCTATCCAGAACATCTCGGGGTTTTCCTCTCGATCCCATTCCTTGTCTGTCACCTGCTGGACCTCTAGTGGCATTTCCTCGATACTCGGTCGGCCCAATTCCACCCTCTGGCAAATCTTCACGAGGTGATCCGGTACTCCCTCCAAGGCGATTTTGGATAATATGTCGGCTTCCACGTTGTCCGCCCGGGAGATATATTCTATTTCGTAGGCTCCGAATTCCTTTAACATCTCGACCGCTCGCTCTTTATATAAAGTCATCCGCGTATTCTTAGCCTCACACGTGCCGGAGATCTGCCCGACTACCAACCTGGAGTCGGTCTTGATTCTCAATCGCTCGACTCCTAAGGCCTTGGCGAGTCGGAGACCATTTAGCACAGCTTCATATTCGGCCTCGTTGTTAGATGTCGGGAACAGGTAGCTTAAGGCGTAGTATAGTCGGAACCCCTCCGGGTTGATGAGCATAACTCCACCTCCGCAGTGTCGTCGACTCGACGCTCCGTCCGCATGCATTTCCCACCACTCGCCTAAACTGTTCTCCGTGGCGTGTTCCTTTTCTTCTTCGCTCATCGTGCACTCGACCAAGAAGTCGGCCAAGGCTTGACCTTTTATGGAAGGCCGGGGCTGGTACTCAATCCCATACTGGGTTAATTCCACGGCCCATTTCACCAGTCGGCTGGACGACGAGGGGTTTCGCAGGACGCTCCCAAGCGGTTGGTCAGTCGGCACTCGGACGGTGTGGGCTTGGAAGTAAGGTGCTAGCTTTCTCACGGTGATCACCAACGCATATACAATCTTTTCCAGGGCGGTATACCGTGACTCGGCGGCCTTCAGGGAGCGGCTTACGTAATAAACCGGGTGCTGAACGCGCTCTTCTTCTCGGACTAGCACCGAACTCACCGCCTTAGAGGAGGCGGCTAAGTATAAAAATAAGGGCTCGCCCGCCTGGGGAGTAGACAATACCGGGGGTGTCGAGAGATATTGTTTCAACTCTTCGAACGACTGCTGACACTCGGCGGTCCAAGCAAATCCCTCCTTTTTTCTCATGGCCTCGAAGAAGGGCACAGTCTTATCCGCCGCTTTGCTCAGGAAGCGACTAAGGGCGGCCAGTCGGCCAGTTAATCGTTGCAGGTCTTTGATGGTGCTGGGAGGCAGCATGTCGACGATGGCCTGTACCTTCTCCGGGTTAGGCTCAATACTTCTCTTGGTGACCATATAGCCCAAGAACTTTCCACCTTGCACGGCGAAAGCACACTTTTTGGGATTCAACCGGAGATTATATCTTATCATTACTTTAAAACAGTCGGCCAGATCTTCCGTGTGTTTTTTCTCTTCTCGGCTCTTGACGAGCATGTCATCGACGTACGCGGCCATTGATTTTCCCAGTAAGTGCTGGAATAGTCGAGCCACCATTCGCGTATACGTAGCTCCGGCGTTCTTGAGCCCGAACGGCATGACTCGATAGCAATAGACTCCATCCGGCGTTAGAAACGCGATCTTTTCTTCGTCTGCCGGGTGCATGAAAATCTGATGGTACCCCCTGAAGGCGTCCATGAAGCTCAGCAAGGTTGACCCGACGGTCTCATCAACCAATTGATCAATCCGCGGTAATGGAAACGGGTCCTTAGGGCAGGCCTTATTACGGTCGGTATAATCGACGCACATTCGCCACGTCGGGGGCTTTGGTACAAGAACCACATTCGCCAACCACTCCGGGTACTTAACCTCTCGGACATGTCCGGCTGCTAGTAGCGTGCTTACCTCCTTTTTTACGAATTTTCTCCGGTCATTGGCCATGTACCGCTTCTTTTGTACGACTGGTCGATGCTCAAGGTCTACGGCGAGTCGGTGCGAAATAATGGATTGATCGACACCAGGCATGTCCTCTGGACCCCAGGCGAAAACCAGCTGGTGTTCCCGGAGCACTTTTGTGATTTCTTCTCTTACCTCCTGAGGGAGACCGACTCCAATTCGGACCCGCCTGTCCGGTTGCTCAGGATCAATCTCCACCTCTTCCAATTCAACAGCCGGCTCGGGGCGAGGTATCATTGTCTTCTTTGGGGGCCTTTCCGTGATCTCATGGACCTGCATCTCACGCTTGCCCATCACTCGGCAAGCTTGCAGGTAGCAGTCGCGGGCGACTTTCCGGTCGCAGCGCACCGTACCTATTCTATTTGGCGGGCGAAATTTTAGGCAGAGGTGCTCGACTGAAATCAGAGCTCCTAGATCCTCCAGACCCGGTCGGCTGAGTATAGCGTTATGCGAGCAGGCCAGGTTTACCACGATGAATTTCATACTGAGTTTCTGTACGTCTGGATAACTGCCAATCTCAACTGGTAGAGTAATGGATCCTTCGGCCTCTATCGAATCCCCTGTAAAACCGGCGAGCGGAGTTTTGACAGGATTTAGCTGATTTGGGGCCATCCCCATTTTCATGAAGGTTTCCAGGTATAGTACATTAACGCTGCTCCCGGTATCAACCAGGATTCGGCGAACGACTACCCCCTTGATATCCATGGCGATGACCAACGCGTCTCGATGCGGGGTCTCTCCAGCCGGCAAGTCTCTATCGGTGAAAGTGATGGGCTCTCGGCACGCCTTCTTGGAGTTCTCTTCGCGCCCATATACTGTCCGGACATACAGTTGTCCGGCCTAGGCCTTTCGAGTGTTTGCTGAGTCACAACCTTCCGGCCCGCCGACTATCATGTTGATAACCGGCTTTTGACGCCACTGGGCCTCGTCTTCTTCAGATGCCGACTGCTTGCCCCGTCCGTTCTCAGCGGCGGTGGCGGGGTCCTCGTCCCCTCGATTGGCCGACCTCCGCCTCCATTGATTAGGAGGCGGGGTTCCTTGCTGGATGATGCCCTCCATGATCTTCTTCAGGTAAAAGCATTCTTCTGTGCTGTGGGTATAAGATTTATGGTAACGACAATATTTAGAGGTCTTACCCGTCTCCTCGCTCGTGGTGCGGTCATCAATCGGCTAAGGCGGAGGCGGGGCGACCGCTTGTATTTCATGCACCAGCCGTTCGGAAGCCGGCCGGTAGGGGTGTACGGCAGGCCTGTCGTATGGTCGCCTGATTTCGGATCGCCAGGTCGCGTCCGGGCGCCTTTCCTTGGTTTCGGCTCGCGTTCTCTTTCCATTGGCGGACCTGCCGACTTTGCGCTGCCATTTGTGTTTTATAGCCTGCTCTGTGTTGGCCCTCTTGTTGGTCATATGGATGGCTTCCGCGTAGGTAGCCGGACGATTGTCCCACAGATCTCGGTATAGCTGACCGGACCGTAGGGACTCGATGAAGAAGGTGAGTGCCGTCTGGTCCTCGACCTCTTCTATAGACTGGATCTCTTTCTGCCACCGGGCAAAATAGGTTTTTAAGGACTCGCCTCCATCCTGGTGAATGTCGCCTAGGTGTGTCAGATCTTTTTGTGGTCTGATATTAGCAGCATAGTGGCTCATAACGCGGTCCACTAGCTCTTCGAAGCTACGAATCGACCTCGGCGGCTGCGCCACTAGCCACCTTTGTGCCGGGCCTTTTAATGTGGGCAGAAAAGCGCGGCACATGACCGGGTCTCGAACTCCCAAGACCTGCATTTTGGCTTGGTAACTCAGCAGATGCTCTCGAGGGTCGCCGGACCCATCGAACGTGGCTTGCTCCGGGAACTTGAAATCACCCGGTATCTTAAAGGCCATGGCCTCGTCCGAAATGGGCAAGGCGGTTAACAAGGTACGTCCTGGGGATTTGGCTTTTCCCTCCATCTGCTCTTTCAGATTTCGCACTTCTTGGACTAAGTTAGCCACTTCGACCCTCTCCCGGGTATGGTTTCCTGTTGATTCCGTGCTCTCGCCGACCTCCGACTCAGCAGGTTGGTTGCGGTTGCAGACGGGCTGTTCCATGCGGCGAGCCTCAGTCCTTGTTTTTCTGGTACGGTTTTTCTCGCGTGCCACCTGCTGATCGCGAGCAGCAGACGGGACGCGACTGGGCTCCCTCCGACCTAGCCGTTCTCTCGCCGACCGCCGTCCGGCGCTCGGACCCAGCCGAGAATGAATGGATTGTACTGGCTGGCTCTCGGCCCGGAGGTTCTGTTGCCGGTCATCGGGCATATGATACGGCTGCTGATTGCGTTGTGGTAAACGAGTGTCAGACTGTTCCCTTACTCCTCGGCGAAGGCACGCCCGATCGCGTGTAGTTGTTCTGGGGTGAGCTGCACCTGAGGCGGCTGTTGGTTTATCGGTGGTGTTGGCGACGGCGTTGTCTCGTTTTTCCGGCTCCGAGTGTTTCTCCGATTCAATTGGTTTCTCAAGTCCGCTATCATGTCGGCTTAACTGTTCCTGACTTCCAGCCATGTTAGGAGCTTTTCTAATTCCTTACGTCTACTACCAATGTCGTCTACAATAAGGTTTCAATAATGTGTAAATACAATCGGTGATATTATGTTTTTTTTTTAAATGGCAACATTGCTATATATCTAGACAAAAAATATATTTTCCATACAAATGAATTATGATAGCAATTCATTCCTATAACTGAGTTGCTAAAGAACGAGCACGTTTACCTAATATATAAAAATACTAAACAATGATAAATAAAATCTTCAAAGTTACAACACTGCATGCGTACATCTACACATTCGCTATTAATTTGAGCAATTATTTGCTCAAGTTCAAGCAATGATAACATCAAAACATATAAACGATCTAAACCATATCTTCAATTGCACTATATAATATTTGAAGTTCTAATTGAAATAATTATATATCGATCCAAATATTTTTAATATATTACAACACATTTATTCCGTCATCACACAGGCGAAAATACTAGTGTGTGTGTGTGTATATATATATATATATATATATATATATATATATATATATATATATATATATATATATATATATATATATATATATATATATATAAAGAGCCCAAGAGAGTTAAGCCTAAAATGGGTAGAAAAAATCACGGTCAAATAATTAGATCAAATGAATGGCTCAGATTGCTCCAATTTAAATTTTTTTCAAATAATTAGATTAAATGAATAGCTCTGATTATTCCAATTTTAATTTTTTGAAGAGTTTTCCCTAAATACCCACACACTGTTATTGAATCTGTTAATAATCTTAGATTTTCCAGTTAGTTCTCCGTTTAGTACTTCGTAGGTTATCGGCTTAATACAGGGATTCACACTCGCCAGTCATCATTGGAATTTAGCCATTATGTTTCCTCTTCCAAGGATATGGCAGTTTTAAAATTTTTTGATGTGTTCCTACTCCGTTGTCCGCCTCCCCTACGATTCCTCCTCTCCTGCGAGCAGGAGCCAACGACGACGATGGAAGACTCCGCCTGCCCTGCCACAGCCGCCAACGAGGGCTCCGCCTCCCTTGCGCCTCCGTTCACTTCCAAATTCGAGGTATGTGCTTGAATTTCTTGTTGGATATTTGTGTGTCTCAATTTCTGCTCTTCACCATCTTCGAAGGCAACAATCCAAACCTCGTCTTTTAGGTTTTATTCGGTTTAATCAATTAGGTTTACTTACCCTTCCTAATGTTCTAAACTCAGTCTTGGGTTTTCCATTTAGATTCAATTTTGTATATCTTGAGTTGGAACAAGCTTAAGGAATCTCCATTGCTAGAGGAAGTAGTTAAAAATGCAAACTTATGAAAAGCGCACTTTTGCGCTTTAAGCGCAAAAGCGACGTGAGCGATGGACAATCGCTTCGCCTTGGTGAGGCGCCGGTTTGTGAATAAGCGAGCGCATTTTGCGATTTTCGGCCAAAGCGTTAAAGCGGCAAAGCGGTGAAAGGCGTTGCTTTGTCACTAATAGCGCAGTCAACGGTCAGTTTAAAAAAAAAAAAAAGAAAAAAAGATTAAACCTAAGGCCTAAGCTAATATCGCGGCGCGACTGCGATTGGAAGAGACCAAAACCCACAGTCGCCGCTTCTCCCTCTCTGCCTCCGCTGCTCTCTGCCTATCCCTTCTCGCCGACCGCCGCCCTCGCCGCCTCGCCCATACGCCCATCGCTCACCGTCGTTCTCTCACCTCTGTCCTCCTCGCCTGCAGCTTGCTGCCCTACTCGCCGTTCACACTGCCGACTGGTATCGCTGATTCGCTGTTTACATTTTTTTTCCATTTCCTCTTCCGTAAAGATGGAAGATACATTATAGTGTGTTGGTCCCAAAGGGGGTGTGGTAAAAGTCTAGAGGGGGGGGGGCGTGAATAGACTTTTAAATGTTTTTGTGAATACAACAATTGTTGAGGCGATAGAGAGATCAAGACTCTTAACTAGATTGTTAGAGTCTTGTACGCAGCGGAATAAATAAATACGAGTTGTGTGATTGTGTCAAGTATATCAACGTGATAAGCAGAAAGTAAATAAAGCAGTAAATGACACAAGGAAATTTATAGTGGTTCGGAGGTGATGTAATCCCCCTACTTCACTTGCTCCTATCGTCCAAGAGCAATTCACTATATCCACCACTTCTTGGTTCCTAGATACAATGAATTTCCGTGATCTAGTGCTTTGATCACTATGCCCACACTAATCACGCACAGTGCCTCCAACACTGCTGCTTCGGATTTCACAGCTCCGTGTTACTTTCCAGGATTTCACAGCTCCGTGCTACTCCCCCCCCCCCCCCCCCGTCTTCCACGATCTGGTCGACGTATCCCGTGATCTGGTGCTTTAATCACCAAGCCCACACCAATCACACCCAGTGCCTCCGACACTGCTGTTTCGGATCTCACAGCTTCGTGTGACAATCCAGGATTTCACAACTCCGTGCTACTTTCCCCCCGTCTTCGACGTATCCCATGATCTAGTGCTTTGATCACAAAGGCCGCACTAATCACGTCCAGTGTTCTCCAACACTGCTGTTTCACTTGTTTGTAGAAAAATAAGTTTCACTGGCTTCCAACTTTGAGACTTCTTGAATGGATCTTCAGTATGCAGCAAGTCTCTCAATGATGAAGAATTTGAACACTCTTGTTCTCTTGAGCTCTGAGTGTTTTTCTCACCTGAATATTTTCTCTATGAGTATAGCACTTGTTCGTATGTACTGTTCGTTTCTTGTGTTGGAAGTGCTTTGATCTGCTTCATTCTTCATCTTTTTATAGCTGGTTTTGAGAAGTTGTCCGTTGGAAGAAGACAATCTCAAATTTGAATTTCAAATCTTAGATTTGAATTCTTGTAGCCTTTGCAGAGGATCTGTAGCTTTCTCAGAAAATAATATCTCTGACATTTGAGATATTTCGGCCGTTGCTCAGCTCTTGATCCATGTGAAGAGACTCTTAAAATAATTTTGATGCAGATCGTGTCTTCACGTGAAGGTGCTCCTTAAAATAATTCTGGTGTAGATCATGCCTTCTTGGACTTCTATCTTCTGTGTATTTTAATCTCTCTGTATGGCTACTGATGAAGTTGTTTATGTTCGACCAATGAGATCTCTTGATCTGGGTCTCATTTTGATGGTGAGAATTCAATCCTTGATTGAAACTTCATATCCAACTTCAGCTCTTACTATATATAGCTTTTGAAACTTCATCTCTAACTTCAGCTCTTACTATATATAGCTTGATGAAACTTCATCTCTTTGACTTTGACTTGCAAATTGCATCTCTAACTTCATCACATACTGCATCTCTAACTTCATCTCTTTGACTTTGACTTGCAAATTGCATCTCTAACTTCATCCCATACTGCATCTCTAACTTCATCTTGACTTGACTTATGAAGACTTTGACTTGAAAACCGCATCTCTAACTTGACTTATGAAGACTTTGACTTGCAAACCGCATCTCTAACTTTGACTTGCAAACCGCATCTCTAACTTCATCTCTAACTTCATCTCTAATCTCTATTATTTAATTGATTTCGAAACTGCTTTTGAAACCTCTGCTCCAACTTAGTTTCGAAACCTCTTTTGAAACTTCATCTCCAACCGCATCTCTAACCTTGTCTCCAAGTTCTATTATTAAATTGATTTCGAAACTCCTTCTCCAATCTCTATTATTTAATTGATTTCGAAACTGCTTTTGAAACCTCTGCTCCAACTTAGTTTCGAAACTTCTTTTGAAACTTCATCTCCAACCACATCTCTAACCTCCTTTTGAAACCTCTGCTTTAACTTCATCTCTTCTTTAGTTTCGAAACCTCTATTGAAACTTCATCTCATCTCTTCTTTAGTTTCATCTCATCTCTTCTTTAGTTTCGAAACCTCTATTGAAACTTCATCTCCCTCTATTGAAACTTCATCTCATCTCTTCTTTAGTTTTGAAACCTCTATTGAAACTTCATCTCATCTCTTCTTTAGTTTCGAAACTTCATCTCCCTCTATTGAAACTTCATCTCATCTCTTCTTTATTGAAACTTCATCTCATCTCTTCTTTAGTTTTGAAACCTCTATTGAAACTTCATCTCATCTCTTCTTTAGTTTCTTCATCTCATCTCTTCTTTAGTTTCATCTCATGATTTCGAAACTGCTTTTGAAACCTCTGCTCCAACTTAGTTTCATCTCCCTCTATTGAAACTTTTCATCTCATGATTTCGAAACTACTTTTTCTTCATCTCATCTCTTCTTTAGTTTCATCTCATGATTTCGAAACTGCTTTTGAAACCTCTGCTCCAACTTAGTTTCATCTCCCTCTATTGAAACTTTTCATCTCATGATTTCGAAACTACTTTTGAAACCTCTGCTCCAACTTAGTTTCCTGCAACCGCATCTCTAACCTCCTTTTGAAACCTCTGCTCTAACTTCATCTCTTCTTTAGTTTCGAAACCAGGCTTCTTTAAATTTGCCTTATAAAATTGTAGGGAATGAGTTTCGAACCTAAAACCTTGCAATTTATACATCAAGCTTTCATCCATCTCACCTATACGAATTATTAATCATTATAGCATTCTTTTTTATGTACTTCTTTCTTTCCATAGATGTTTGATCTTCAAGACAACTTCATGAAATTGCGTTTGCTTCTCGTTTCTTCGTATGAGATTTCATCAGTATGACTTCTTCTTTGAGTTGGGCATGTGGGCTTATTTTAGTATACATATCATATGTATACATCTTCTTCTTCGTATTTTTCCCTTTCTTCATATTTGTTAATTTTCCTTTCATGGTCTATGACACGCCTAGACTTAACAAATAAAATTGGGGATTCTAAAATACAACTTGGCATATCAAAATCTATTACAATATATTCCAAACATAGTATTATACATATGTTATATATTTATATGTATTGACTTAGGCAGTGGCAGTTAGGCAGTAGGCAGTAGGCAGTAGCCTATTAGGACTTTTATTGTGTTTTAGACTTTTATCTTAGTTCATTTAATAATTAGTTTTTATTAAATGAATAAATGATAATTAATTATAATAACTAATAAGATTAAGAGTTAATAAAAGTTAATGAATTTTGAAAATTACAATTTACAGTTAGTTAGTTGAGTATTTTATTCTTGAATGTTAATTCTTGAATACTTTGTAGTTTTGTAGGTGACTATTATCATTTATAAGAATGTCTAATGCAAAAAAGCAAGATCCGGGATGGGATGATGGCACACCGGTTTTGGATAAAGGCACTACACAAGTGCATTGCAAGTATTGTGAAAAAGTAACGACCGGTGGTATTTATAGGCATAAATTGCATCTCGTGGGAGGAAATAGAAATGTGCAAGCATGTAGAAAATGTCCTCAAGTTGTTAGGGATGCAATGAGAGAGATTATGCTAAATAAGAAGCAAAGAAAGGAGGAGGTGAGTTCAACGGCTTCAATGGGTGTTCCTTCAAACTTTGATGACGAAGGTGATGATGATATGGATTTCCCGTAGGTGGTGGGAAATCCGGTGATGGGATCTAGTTTGGCATCTTCTAACAAATCAGTTAAAGGTCCTATGGATTTGTATTTTAATAAAAAGGAGCACCAAAGTTTGAAAAGGGCAAAAATGCGGTGAGCAAGTAACATTGGATGCATGTAAGAAGGAGTTGAGGGAGAGGGCTATGGTGCAATTTTCACGGTGGATGTATGAGGCCGGACTACCATTTAATTGTGTTCAATACACTAAAATCTTACAAGACTTTATTGAGTGCGTTGCACAACATGGACCGGGAATGAAGCCACCTTCCTATCATGAAGTTAGAGTGTCATATCTTAAGAAGGAAGTTTAGCATGTTAAGGAGTTGTTCAAGCCACATGAGGAGACATGCAATGCATATGGTTGTTCTTTGATGATGGACAAGTGGACAGATAGGAGAGGTCGTGCATTTATAAATATCCTAGTTAATTGTTCACTTGGATCGTATTTTCTCAAGTTGGTAGATGTTAGCAAAGACATGGTGGATGCTAACAAAATGCTTGACCCTCTTTGGTACTTTTGTGAATCAAGTGGGGATGGATAAAGTTGTATAAGTCATATCTGACAATGCTTCAGAGAATGTGAGAGCTGGTATGTTTAAAATATTTGTTTTTTATATTAAGAATTTAACTTTTAAATTTCTTTACCTATTAATTGTTTACATAATTTAGGCAAGGATTTAATGGAGTTGTACCCGACTTTGTACTGGACATCATGCGCTGCCCATTGCATCAATTTGATGTTTAAAGACATCTTTGAGATTCGCCATTTTGCAATGACGTACAAGCGGGATTTGAAGTTATCGGTGTATATCCATTCAAAGACAAAGCTTTTGAATTGGTTGAGGAAGTATACCGGGAAGCGTGACTTGGTCAAGTTTGCTAAGACTCGGTTTTCTACCACATTCTTGACATTAAAGAGGCTTCACGAGCAGAAGAACAATTTCAGGAAATTGTTCAACTCAAAAGAATTCCTTACTAGCTCTTACTTCAAAGAAGAGGCAGGAAAAGAGTGTTCTAGAATTGTGCAAATGCCAAGCTTTTGGAATACAGTTCTAGAAACACTTAAAATAGGCGGCCCATTGATTAGCACCCTTCGGTTAGTTAATGGGGATGTTAAGCCACCAATGGGCTATATTTATCCTACGATGGAGATCACAAAGAAAGCAATTGAAACGGCTTTCGATAACAACACAAACAAGTACAAGAAGGTATTTGAGATCCTAGACAAAAGGTGGACTTCCCGGTTTCGTCAACCATTGCATGCAGCTGCGTATTACTTGAATCCAGATTACTTCCGGTATAGGGGTGAGCCACAGATTTCTCCAATAATTAATTCGCCAGAAGATGTTGCTAGCTTTTATTCTTGTTTGGAGAGGTTGGTTCGAGATCAAGATCTGCATGACAAAATTACCGAGGAAATAACAATGTGGGAAACCGAGGATGGTTTGTTTGGCTTGCCAGTTGCCAAGAAGCAACGCGGTTCTAAAGCTCCAGGTTCTTACTTCTTAGACGATTTAACTTACAATTTTTATTTATAATCAAATTTTGGGGGTTCAGCTACACATTTGAAAGAATTTGCAATTAAGCTTCTTAGTCTTACGACTAGTGCGTCCGGATGTGAACGGAACTGAAGTGTCTTTGAGCATGTAAGTTAGTCAATTTAGAAGTAAATAAGTAAAAAACAATTAGAGAAAATTTCAATTTTGGTCCACTGACTATTGCACTTGTGTTAATTGTAACACTTGACTTTCAAAAATGTTAATTTAGTACCTTGACTATGCAATTTCTATCAATTTTGGTCACGCCGGCCAAATTGCCGGCCAAATCTCACCGAAAAAATTTAATTGATCAACTAATGGGGGTATTTTAGTCATTTTATTTATTTTTTCTTTCTTCCCCCATGAGCTTCTCTATTTCCGGTGAGCTTCTTTTCCAATTAAGACCCTGCTTGACTGTAGAGCCGCAAAGATGGTTAAGAACTGCCTCAAATCTGGAATTATTGCTCAATCGTCTAGTCTGGACAACAAAATTGTCAGTATGGACGATATATTGCTTCTTTATGTCTAAATGGATTCCACACGTGTTCATCAATGAATTTGATTGGATTTGCAATGACTACTTGACTCACTTCGAATGCCTGAACAAGATGGACGAGTCCGGTACTGCCGGGGAATTGAAGAGGATTGAGAACCTTGGTTTCCAATTTATTCGGGAATCATTCCCAGCCAGAAACGTATTCTTTTTTTATTTCTTTGAGGTGGGAGATTTATTTGACCTGGAATAACTTTGATAAATGAGCATTAGTTAAAAGTGGTCCTGATAGATGTTCATATTGCTACTCACTGGAAATGGAGAAGCTCACTGAAAATGGAGAAGCTCATGGGGAAGAAAGAAAAAATAAGTAAAATGACTAAAATACACCCATTAGTTGACCAATTAATTTTTTCCGGTGAGATTTGGCAGGCAATTTGGCCGGCGTGACCAAAATTGATAGAAATTGCATAGTCAAGGTACTAAATTAACATTTTTGAAAGTCAAGTGTTGCAATTAACACAAGTGCAATAGTCAGTGGACCAAAATTGAAATTTTCTCTTAACAATTATAACATATTCAAGCACTAATTCATTTTAAATATTCCAGTTGCATTCGAAAAGGAGGAGTCACCTTGAACACATGCGCCTTAATGATTTGGTTTTCATTAAGTATAATAGGGCATTGAGGCGACGATGGGAAATGTGGGATACCATTGGTCCAATTAGTTTGGATCAAATTGATTTTGTCAATGAATGGTCGGTTGGTATCCCGGAGGATGCAAATGGGGAGTTGGTGTTTGGTGATGGGGATAGCTTGACTTGGGTGACATTGCTAAATTTTCGGGTGCAAATGAAACTCCTTATTCTCTTAGGCGTGCTTCAAAAGGAAAAGAAAAGGTTGGGAGTTCAACTTCAAGGTCTAAGGGAAAGGAAAAGGTGAATGAAGATGAAGATGAAGATGATGAAGATGAGGAAGAAGCATGTGAGGATGATGGAGTTATGGAATTTGACAATTTGGAATTGTGTGAAGATGAAGATGAGTTTGATTTGGAGGATTGAATGACTACGAGTCTATGAATGATTGTGTTGTGACTTGTGACTTTATGTTGTGTTGTTATGATGTTGTGACTTTATGATGTTTGTATTATTATGATGTTGTCACTTTATCACTTTAGGAGTTATTTTGAATGTTATTTTGCATAATTATTTGAAGTTTTTGACTATATATATATGTATAATTTATATATATTAAAAGCGTCACTTTTTGTGAAAAAGCAACGCTTCACTTTGCGCTTTCGCTTTAAAGCAAAGCCCGACCTTGTTGATTTAGTGCGCTTTTCCGCTTTAAAAAGTTTGTAAAAATGTTTATTGGACTTCCCTATATTTTCTATAATCATTAATATACTTGACTTTTTCTGGTGGGAATACTAATTCTGCAGGTACTACTTAAGTTTGGTACTGAAGGTCTGAAGCTGTGAAGGGATCTACGTATTGAGGTCATCTTTTTTACCTATAAAAATTCAGTGATTTCTTCTTGAAGTTAGTTCAGAAGTTTAACAAGAGTAGAATATATGTTAACTTGGAGTGAGTTATTCAGTGAAACAAGATTCAATTTTGTATATCTTGAGTTGGAACAAGCTTAAGGAATCTCCATTGCTAGAGGAAGTAGTTAAAAATGTTTATTGGACTAACCAATATTTCCTGTAATAATTAATATACTTGACTTTTTCTGGTGGGAATACTAATTCTGCAGGTACTATGATCTTAAGTTTGTTATTGAAGGTCTGAATCTGTGAAGGGATCTACGTACTGAGGTAATCTTTTTTACCTATAAAAATTCAGTGATTTCTTGTTGAAGTTAGTTCAGAATTTTAACTAGAGTAGAATATGATAGAATAGAATAGAATGAGTAGAATTGAACAAATAAAGATTAGGGAGTACAATAGAATTGAACTATCCATTGTGCAGTTGTATTTGCTATTTGAACATTCTCATTCTCACTTTCAAATATGATCTAGATATCCCTTCTCTCATTCTTGTTGATGATTAATGATGGAATGTAATTTTTTGAGTTTAATGCAATAAGAGGTTTATGGTTTTATGGACTACAAGAGTGCCATATGTTTACTTTTGAAGTTCTGTGTAATTTGGTCGGTTACTGGCTTGTTCTTGTGCTTCTTTTTATTTGTTAGGATTATGTTGTGTTTTCTGACTGTGTGTAGTTTATATATATATATATATATATATATATATATATATATATATATATATATATATATATATATATATATACAGCAAAGTTGTTTGATTACAACTATCTTTTGGAGGATTTGATTTTAATTTGGATGCTAGGACGGGAAAATATTTCTAGTTGATGAGCTTTTGCATTCCTGCTTGATCTTTAGTTTAAAATATTTTAGTAACAATTTTGGCCACATTTTATAAAGTATCCTTATACCTAGAGAGAATGAATGAGAAATATAGCGTGTACACTTTTTGCAATTTACTTTGATGGAAGTTGAGCTATGCGATGAAACAGTAACTTTGCATTGAGAGGGAAAGGTTGATTACAAATGATGATGAATGATCTAACTGCTGCTCTAGGCAGTTTACGAGAGCTAATATACAGTGTAACACCCCGTGTTACGAATCCTAAAACCAATTGATTAATTAATTAATTAATAGCCCAGGAGAAAGAATAAATTATAATGATTAATTAGGGAAAAAGGCCACCGTAGCCCATGGGCCCAAATATATAAACCCAACCCCTAACCCCAATAGGATTAAACTCTAAATAAACCCTTGGATCTATAAATAGAGAACTTAGGGAGCACCTAGAACCCCCACACGCCTAGACGCCCCACCACCCCAGGAGAGCTCCAAGAATTCCCTTAGAAGAAATCAAGAAAGCAAGAAAGCTTAAAGAAAGATCCTTCATAGCCAAGGAATTAATTAAGGCTAAGAGGTAACCCATGTCTCAACAAAACCTATTTTTATAGCTATGATTTCCCCCTTAGGGTTTCCCCATATTATTGTGTATTAATGACTTGTGATAATTATTGTTGATGATTGATGTGATGATCCCATGGGGGATCTTGATAATCTTGATATTGAGAGATTCTTGATAATTATGATATTCTTGATGATTATATGGAGTTCCTGATGATTATGTGTTGTTCTTGATAATTGGGTGATGATCTTGATGATTATGTTTTATTCTTACCGAATCTTGCAATTAGAAGACGAACCGTATTCTTGTTGATATAAAAGTGATTAGAACCCTAGGTTGTATCGTATGATCTTATTCTTGGATTATCGGGTGGGGAAATCGCATGTTTGGGTGTTGATTATACTTAGAAAAGCATGATAGGTTATGTGCCGTTCGTTCCTCGTATTTGATTCGTTAATTGTCTACGGGTTGTCGTAAATTGTGTTGTAAAGTGTCTAAGCATGGTTTCGGGTTCCATAACGGTTCCCGGGGCGTAAAGTGTGTGAAAAGAGTCAGTGGGGGGTAGGTGGGGGGTAGGGGACCCGCCACCTACCCATAGCCGTAAACCACCGCCTGGCAGCGGGTGGCCGGCGGGCGGGCAGCTGCCCGCCCGCGACCCGCTGCCCGGAACAGTAGAACCCGGCGGGCAGCCGGCGGGTGGCCCACCACCCACCGGCTACCCGCTGGAAAGTCGTCCCACCCGGGACCCCGGCTTCCCCGTTTGACGTTCCCCGTTCCCCGTGGTGTCCCAACGGACCCCGTTTATCGTGCCTATGTCTAGTTTGATGTTTCGGGTACCGTTCGTAGGTTTATGAGTCTATTATATTGCATGCTGGTTGAATTGGTACCCCATTGACCTAGGTGGAAGAAGTATGAACCCCTTAGGACTGTTCTTAGTATGTGATGGATCACGCATAGGTTTTGTTATGCGCTTTCTCCCCCTTCCTAATGTGTAATGTGGGTTGCATGTGCTTGCTACGTGTTATGTGTGTGCTACCCCAATTCGGTTGCGATCGGATTGGTGATCCTGAGCTGCGGTTCAGAAGCTGGCTGCGGTCAGATTGATACTCTTGGGCTGCGGTCCACCGTTTGGTTGCGATCAAACGTTTCTATACGAGCTGCGGTTCGTCCTTTTTCCTGGCTGCGGTCAGATGACATTCTCTTGGGCTGCGGTCCACTGTTTGGTTGCGATCAAACACTATGATGAGCTGCGGTTCATCGGTCGGTTGCGATCGACCCCTCCATGTTGCGATACGGGGCAGGGTGCTGCGGGGCCGTGTCAGAGCTATATGCGCTGACCCTCATGTATGGGCATGCGATTGGTCCTGTGGCGCCAACAAAGTGTGTTATGTGTTGTGATATGGATGAGTTGTGATTATGAGTGTCTTGGGGGATGTGACTATGGGACTTATATTGGGGATTGTTCATGTTGGGTTATGATTATCGTTTATGCTTGCCTTGTCTGCCTTATCTTTTGTGAACTGCATATGCTCGTTATAACTGTTGCTTGTGTCTAGCCTTATCTGTCGAGTCATTCCCGGTTTTAAAGCTAGAGTTCGTAGGATATATCTTCATGCTCATAATGGTTTTCGTATATCCATATATATCTCTATATGTATTGTATTTCAACGCGTTGGAGTGGGTTACCAGCATCTCTCGCTGAACAGATATATTTGGCTTTCAGGCACAGAAGAATAAGTCACTGGAGCGCGCTAGAACTTGGAACGTAGAAGTAGATAGTTCCCTTTTTGGCCTGCGTGCCATGCTTATGCGTTTACATTATTGAGGATATTAGTAGTTAGCCTGTGCACCTGAGTTCTCTAGCTCAGGTGTGGCATAGCACCCCATACTCTTGTATTATGTTTTGGGATTGAATGAGATTTCACCTTTATTCTATAAGTTTTAAATGTCTTGAAAATCTGGGGTGTTACAGTTGGTATCAGAGCCAGGTTTGACCCTAGGATAAAACTCTTAAGACCGGACTTTAGGACATTAAGCTTGAACTCTAGGTATTTAGGAACATAGGACTCAGGAATCTTAGGACGCGCGGTAAGACTGAGAAACCTACACATCACCTCCCCTCACTTCACCCCCTCTAATATTAAGAACTCTTCTCCGCTTATTACATCAAGGTGAAAGCACAAAATAATATCAACCTTTAACCACCAGGATGGCACCCAAGAAGAAACCGACAGGAACACCGAGACACCCTACCCAGGAACTCCTGACTCAGAATCTACAACGCCTGACCCAAATTGCCCAGGCACTAAGCACTGTCATTCCTCAACCCCTACCAACGAACGAGAACTTGGAAATCCACCACCAAGTCTCGGCACACCAACCGCCCACCTTCTCGGGAGACGAAGACCCCACGACCCTCGAGGAATGGATCGAGACCTTCGACAGGGTATTCAGGGCAACCCAATGCCCCGAACACCGCCAAGTCGGGATAGCCTCCTTCTACTTCAGACACAAGGCCGACAGCTGGTGGGCCCGTGAGGGACCTACGTACGAACACGACCCCGGATTCGACTGGGAAGGCCTGAAAACACGGTTACGAGAACGGTTCTACCCCGATCATCTGAAAGCCGTCACACGCGAGGAATTCCTCCATCTAAGGCAAGGGGCGGCCCCAGTCTCAGAATACTACCAACGATTCTGCCAACTGGCTCGCCTCACCCCCGAGCTAGTATCCACCGAAGGAATCAAGGTCAGGAAATTCCTAGCAGGCCTTAACCCCGAACACCAGAGGGCCTTGGCCGCCCAAGAACCAAAGACCCTCAAAGAAGCCTACGCCAAGGCGTGTCAACTACAACAGGTAACGAACCCGCCCCAAGGGACACGACTGGGGTATAAAAGGAAGCCCGAAAGAAGTCGCCCAATTCTCGCCAAAGAGTCTAAAAACCCCAAAACCACCCCACTGAGCCGGGCCATCACGCCGACTGCCCGGGGAAGGGTCCTCACCCTAAGCAAGGCCAGGGTCGGAGATAGCAACATAGTCTTCGGAACCTTCCTAGTAAACGCCACCCCAGCCACATACTATTTGACTCGGGGGCTACCAACTCATTTATAGCAACCGAATTCGCCACCCAGCTCGACCTTAACACCAACACCAAGGTCCGGCTCCAAGTCAAGGTGGCCTCAGGCGAGATCATAAAATGTGATCGCATGCACGAACATGTGATAATCACCATCCAAGGGGTGGAATTTCCCAGCAATCTAATCCAGTTCCAACTGGATGGGATGCAAGTGATCTTGGGCATGGACTGGCTAGGGAAATTCCAAGCGCAAATCTTGTGCGTAGAGCAAAAAGTGGTCCTACGAGGACCAGACGGTAAGAGGGTGTCATACCGCAGTATCCGCCAGAATCCGGGGATCAAGCTTGTAAACATGATGAAAATTAAGAAGTATCTGGGCCAAGGAAACGAGGCCTTCTTATGCTCAGTCGAAGACCTCAACGCCAAAATACTCGAACCACAAGACATCCCAGTGGTAAACGAGTTCACCGACGTTTTTCCGGACGAAATTCCCGGGGCACCCCCGGCCAGAGAGGTCGAGTTCACCATAGACCTCACACCGGGCGCCGCCCCGATCTCTAAACCACCCTACCGACTGGCACCAAAGGAAATGAAAGAACTGAAAGCGCAACTCCAGGAACTACTAGATAAGGGTTATATCCGGCCCAGCACCTCCCCATGGGGGGCACCGGTATTGTTCGTTAAGAAAAAGGATGGGAGCATGGGCCTGTGCATCGACTACAGGGAACTCAACCAGGTTACAGTAAAGAATAGGTACCCCCTTCCCCGGATAGATGACTTGTTCGACCAACTTAAGGGGGCAGGAGTATTCTCGAAGATCGACCTAAGATCCGGATATCATCAAATCCAAGTGGCCAAACCGGACATCCAGAAAACGGCCTTCCGAACACGTTACGGCCACTACGAGTTTACCGTGATGCCCTTCGGCCTCACTAACGCACCCGCCATATTCATGGACCTCATGAATCGAGTATTCCGACCTTACCTGGATGACTTCGTCATTGTGTTCATTGACGACATCCTAGTCTACTCCCGAGATAAAGAAGAGCATGGGAGGCACCTTCGCACATCACTACAAACCCTCCGAGAAAACCAACTCTACGCTAAATTCTCTAAGTGCGAATTCTGGCAAGACAGCGTAGCCTTCTTGGGTCACGTAATAACCAAAGAGGGGATCAGGGTGGACCCCGCTAAGATTCGTGCCGTTAAAGAATGGACCACGCCAAGCTCACTCTCGGAGGTCCGAAGCTTCCTAGGCCTGGCTGGTTACTACAGGAGGTTTGTACCCGACTTCACCAAGATAGCCCAACCCCTCATTAAGCTCATGAAAAAGGAAACCCCCTTCCGATGGGACAACAACTGCATCTCGGCCTTCCAAGAATTAAAGGACAAGCTAACCACGGCGCCCGTGCTAACTATCCCCTCCGGGACGGAAGAATTCGAGGTCTACAGCGATGCATCCAAGAAAGGGTTGGGATGCGTGCTGATGCAAAAAGGGAAGGTAATAGCATACGCATCCAGGAAACTCAAGACCCACAAAGAAAACTACCCCACCCATGACCTCGAACTAGCCGCTATCGTTTTCGCACTAAAGATCTGGAGACACTACCTGTATGGTGTGCAATGCAAAATCTACACCGACCATAAGAGCTTAAAGTATATCTTCGCCCAAAAGGACCTAAACATGAGACAACGAAGGTGGCTAGAACTCATAAAAGACTACGACCTAGACATCCAATACCACGAGGGAAAAGCCAACGTCGTTGCAGACGCTCTAAGCCGAAAGACGACCCATTCCCTCAACACCACGTGGGTCCTACCGGACCAACTATACAAGGACTTCCAAAAACTACACTTAGAAATAATAGAGCAGGGACAAACCCGCCCTAATCCCTACCTACTCAACACGCAAGCCATACCCGCCCTCTTCGAGGAGATCAAAGCAGGGCAACATCAGGACCCGGAACTAGATAAGATTCGCCACGACCTAACCCAAGGGAAGGAAGGCCCCTTCGAAGCACACCCGGACGGTCGCCTCCGTTACAAGGGAAGGTGGTGTGTACCCTCAACACACCCCCACTTGAAACAACGGATCTTGGAGGAAGGACACAACTCCCCGTACTCAGTCCACCCGGGAGGTGACAAGCTATACCAAGACGTAAGGAGGACGTTTTGGTGGCCAAACATGAAGAAGGAAATCGCAGATTTCGTGGCCAGGTGCCCGAATTGCCAAAGAGTAAAGGCCGAACGATGCAGGCCCAAGGGACTCGTACAACCCCTCGAAATACCCCAAGGAAAATGGGATTCCATATCCATGGACTTCGTCGGAGGGCTACCCCCGACAAGAACCGGCAAGGACAAAATCTGGGTCATAGTGGATCGGCTGACCAAAACGGCACGATTCATTGCCATGAAGGAAACCTGGACAATGACGCAACTAGCCCAAGCCTACATAAACCGAGTGGTGAAATACCACGGAGTCCCCCGAAACATTGTGTCCGATAGAGATTCCAGATTCCTCTCACAATTCTGGAAATCACTACAATCAGCATTGGGAACGCACCTAAACCTAAGCACAGCTTTTCACCCCACCACAGACGGCCAAACCGAGAGAACCATCCAAACCCTCGAGGACATGCTGAGAGCCTGCACACTAGACTTCCGAGGGACGTGGGAAGAACACCTAGACCTCATCGAGTTCTCATACAACAACAGCTACCACGCGAGCATTCGAATGGCACCCTACGAAGCACTGTATGGTCAGAGATGTAGAACCCCATTATGTTGGGAAGATATGGTCAATCCGGTAACACTGGGCCCCCAATACCTACGAGACACCATAGCTAAGGTCAAACACATCCAGGAAAGGATGAAGGCCGCCCAAGATCGCCAGAAGTCTTACGCCGACCTAAAGAGGAAGCAAACCGAATTCAACCTCGGAGACAAGGTCTGGCTAAGGATCTCGCCCACACGAGGAGTAATGAGGTTTGGAAGAAAAGGGAAACTCAACCCCCGATTCATCAGCCCTTACGAAATCGTGGAGAGAATCGGAGAATTGGCCTACCGCCACGCCTTACCCGTCGAGCTAGAACGAGTCCACAACGTGTTCCACGTATCTCAGCTAAAGAAATACATACACGATCCAAGCCACATACTCCAACACGAGACCGTAGACCTCGACGAGTCACTAGTGTACGAAGAGAAACCCGTAAGAATCCTGGACACCAAAACAAGAAATACCCGGAACCGAGTCATAGAAATGGTGAAGGTCCTCTGGACCAACCACGGGACCGAGGAAGCAACATGGGAACTTAAAGACACGATGAAGGAACAGTATCCCGAGCTGTTCACTCCAGGTAACTAAGAGAAAACTTTCTTTTTTCTCACCCGGGGCCAAGCTTCGGGGACGAAGCTTCCTGTTAAGGGGGGGAGAGTGTAACACCCCGTGTTACGAATCCTAAAACCAATTGATTAATTAATTAATTAATAGCCCAGGAGAAAGAATAAATTATAATGATTAATTAGGGAAAAAGGCCACCGTAGCCCATGGGCCCAAATATATGAACAGTAGAACCCGGCGGGCAGCCGGCGGGTGGCCCACCACCCACCGGCTACCCGCTGGAAAGTCGTCCCACCCGGGACCCCGGCTTCCCCGTTTGACGTTCCCCGTTCCCCGTGGTGTCCCAACGGACCCCGTTTATCGTGCCTATGTCTAGTTTGATGTTTTGGGTACCGTTCGTAGGTTTATGAGTCTATTATATTGCATGCTGGTTGAATTGGTACCCCGTTGACCTAGGTGGAAGAAGTATGAACCCCTTAGGACTGTTCTTAGTATGTGATGGATCACGCATAGGTTTTGTTATGCGCTTTCTCCCCCTTCCTAATGTGTAATGTGGGTTGCATGTGCTTGCTACGTGTTATGTGTGTGCTACCCCAATTCGGTTGCGATCGGATTGGTGATCCTGAGCTACGGTTCAAAAGCTGGCTGCGGTCAGATTGATACTCTTGGGCTGCGGTCCACCGTTTGGTTGCGATCAAACGTTTCTATACGAGCTGCGGTTCGTCCTTTTTCCTGGCTGCGGTCAGATGACATTCTCTTGGGCTGCGGTCCACTGTTTGGTTGCGATCAAACACTATGATGAGCTGCGGTTCATCGGTCGGTTGCGATCGACCCCTCCGTGTTGCGATACGGGGCAGGGTGCTGCGGGGCCGTGTCAGAGCTATATGCGCTGACCCTCATGTATGGGCATGCGATTGGTCCTGTGGCGCCAACAAAGTGTGTTATGTGTTGTGATATGGATGAGTTGTGATTATGAGTGTCTTGGGGGATGTGACTATGGGACTTATATTGGGGATTGTTCATGTTGGGTTATGATTATCGTTTATGCTTGCCTTGTCCGCCTTATCTTTTGTGAACTGCATATGCTCGTTATAACTGTTGCTTGTGTCTAGCCTTATCTGTCGAGTCATTCCCGGTTTTAAAGCTAGAGTTCGTAGGATATATCTTCATGCTCATAATGGTTTTCATATATCCATATATATCTCTATATGTATTGTATTTCAACGCGTTGGAGTGGGTTACCAGCATCTCTCGCTGAACAGATATATTTGGCTTTCAGGCATAGAAGAATAAGTCACTGGAGCGCGCTAGAACTTGGAACGTAGAAGTAGATAGTTCCCTTTTTGGCCTGCGTGTCATGCTTATGCGTTTACATTATTGAGGATATTAGTAGTTAGCCTGTGCACCTGCGTTCTCTAGCTCAGGTGTGGCATAGCACCCCATACTCTTGTATTATGTTTTGGGATTTAATGAGATTTCACCTTTATTCTATAAGTTTTAAATGTCTTGAAAATCTGGGGTGTTACATACAGCTTCTAAAACAGGCGCCAAAGGCCGTTATAACAGAATGAGATGGATAAAGACAATTGAGCCCTTCTTGATTTCATTTTGTGTTGTCTAACTGCAAACTTGATTTGGTTTTTCGCTTTGAAATCCAGGTGGTAGAACCATGTATACCTCTTCATTAAGATCACCATGTAGGAACGCGTTGTTAACGTCCATTTGATGTATATTCCAAGCCTTAGAGACTGCCACTGCTATGAATGTGCGTATGGTGGTCAACCTAGCCACTGGTGAAAACGTCTCGATGTAATCCACACCAAAATGTTGGGTGTAGCCTTTCACTACTAATCTGGCTTTGTGCCTCTCTATTGTGCCATCTGCATGAAGTTTAGTCTTGAAAATCCATTTACATCCAATCGGTGTCTTTCCTTGAGGCAATTCTGTCAGCTCCCATGTGTTGTTGTTTTGGAGGGCTATAATTTCCTCATTCATGGCCTTTTTCCAGCAGTCATGAATGACTGCTTGGCCATAAGTTCTTGGCTCTTTCATAGAAGAGACTGCCATGGAGAATATCTTGTGTGAAGATGAAAGATTAGCATAGGATATCACCTTGGACATGGAGTGGGGTGATGTCTTGGTAGCCACTGTAGCATCACAATAGTAGTCATGCAATTTTGTTAGAAAATTTCGTGATCTACTGGATCTCCTTGGCTGATCTACTGGATCAAGAGAAGATATTGGTTCTGCTACCTCACTAGCTTCATCATTGGCTTCATGTAGTAGAGGTTCATTGCAGATGTATGGGGGGGCTGCCATGAGGGCTGCTGGCTACATTGGTGTTGCTTCCAGAATTGTGTGATGGACTCAAGCTGCTGCTGTTAGGAATGGACCCAAACGGCATCTCATGAATGATATGACAATCTGGGAGCGTGAATTCTGCAGTATCATCAATGGATACATTTGGCAAAGATGGCTTGAATGCGTGCTTGCTTTCTGCCATCTCACTCTGCTCGGCTAAGGGAAAGTAGTCTTCATAGAAGATGATGTCCCTAGATATAAACGTTGAGTTGTCCTGCATGTCGTGCACCAAATAACCTTTGACATGTGCAGGTATACCAACGAAGACACATCGCCTGCTGCGTGAAGCCATCTTGTGTCTCTGATTAGGCAGTGTGGCTGCGTAACATAAGCATCCAAATATCTTGATGTTCTCAAGGGTCGGTTTCTCTCCATAGAGTTTTTGATAGGGACTAATCCAATCAGTCACTGAAGAAGGAAGCCGGTTGATGATGAACGCAGCATGCATTACACATAATCCCCAGAATTCAAGAGGTAATTTTTCTTGAAATCGAAGAGCTCTTGCCACACTCATGATATGATGGTGTTTGCGTTCGACCACCGCGTTTTGTTGGGGTGTATGGACGCATGACCTTTGATGAATGATGCCATGTTCAGCAAAGAAATCCACCAAGTTGAACTCCATTCCGTTATCACTGCGCAGAGTTTTAATAGCTAGGCCATGGTGAGTATGTATCTGCTTGTGAAAATTTTTCAACTTTTCTCGGGTCTCAGACTTGTTTCTCATGAGATGAATCCAAGTGTATCTTGAATAGTCGTCTACGATGGTTAAGAAATACCTCTCCCCTCCCATATATTTCACTGGAAACGGGCCCCAAATATCAACATGAATTAGATTGAAAATGGCTTTTGATGATGTACTGCTCAAGGGAAATGGGAGGCGTTTTTGTTTAGCATAGTGGCATACATCACATGGATCCATTTTTGACTGAGAGTTGGGAATATCACAAAGGAGATGAATTTTATTAAATGGGAAATGCCCTAAACGTTTGTGCCACAACTCAATGGTAGCCATAGCACTGTTACATTGCACAATAGAGTTGCTATGTAAGCTGATTTTTTGTGGTTGAAGCAGCAGATATAGGCCTCTATCCTCTCTAGCAAAATCAGTTGTTCTCCCATCGCTCTGAATCCGGCACTGTCCAGAATCAAATATTAAAGTGTGAGAGGAATCTTTGATGAGCTTGCTTACTGAAACTATATTGAACTTAAACTGTGGGATGTGCAGGGCATTTCGTAGCCAAAGTTCCTTTCCCAGGTTGATATCTCCCATATGTTGTACTATGACTGTTTCTCCATTAGGTAGATTTACCCTTGCTCCTTGAACAACATGACAAACATTAAAGAATTCTCGAGAGCAAACTATATGATCAGTTGCTCCCGAATCAAGGATCCAAGTTGTGGAATCAAGATTAACAAAATTGATAGCATGAGAAACAGTATGAGACTTGCCTGTATTTTGTGCCTCTGGTTTGTCAAATTTTGGGACCAATGAAACAGCAGCACTCATTGGCGGTTGATTATGCCCCATCTGTGTTTGTAGAAGTGAAATCAGCTTCTGTATCTGCTCAGAAGCAATGTTATTCTCAGGATTGGAGCAGGCAGTATCAAGACTGGAACCAGCAGTAGGGGCAGCTATGGCAGATTGCTTCCCTTTCGATTTGTAGCCCGGCACCCATCCCGGTGGGTAGCCGTGCTTTTTGTAACACTTCTCGACGGTGTGCCCCGTCATGCCACAATACGTGCACTTTGCACTCTTGTTTCCACCGGAATTCATGTTCCTTTTGCCATAGTACTGATTCACTGCTGCGACAACCTCTTCTGTTGCTTTCGGATTGCTCTGGATAGAGTTGGCATGGCTGGTTTCTAGGTTCAAACTGTTGAGATTGAGTTGCTTTTCAAACTTCTCCGCCATCACATACACTTTGTGAATTTCGGGCAGAGGATCTAGAACCAAAACGCTGGACTTCAAAGGATTATAATCATCATTTAATCCCTGCAAGAAACGAATTATTTGATCTATTTCTCGATCCTTTCGAACTTCATCAATTAGAGCACCTGAGCACAAGCAATGAGGATTGCATTTGCAGATTGGGAGTGGCCTCATCTCGTTCATCTCCTCCCACAGTGACCTACACTTCGTATAATTCTCATTGATCGACAAGTTTCCTTGTCTCAATCCATAAATCTCGCACTGCAAAATCGATATGCGATGAGGATCGCGCTGCGAGAACCTCTTCTTCAGATCGTTCCAGATCTCTTTTGCGTCATCCATATATATTATGCTCTGAGCAATTGAAGGATGTACCGCCTTAAGAATCCATGACTTGATCATGAGATTACATCTTCTCGAAGATGCATAGTGTCCATGGTTTCTATCTGGTTTTTCGATGCTTCCGTCGACAATGGACCATTTGTTCTTCACTTCTAACGGAACCTGCATTGAAATGCTCCACGAGCCATAATTGAAGCTTCCTGTGAGAGGAGTTCTCACCAATACGCTATTTGGATTCTCGTTAGTGTTGAGATATAGAGGATTCTCTACATCTTCAGTGGCGCTCCTCTGCGGAACGACTTGAGGTATGGAGGTTTGCGGCGCTGCTTGAATCGGAGGTTGATTCATCACCGGTGTGCGAGACGACTGGCCGGTCTCACCGGAAATAGCAGCTGCGTAGCTGATCTTCCATGGCTCTGATACCATGATGGAAGTTGAGCTATGCGATGAAACAGTAACTTTGCATTGAGAGGAAAAGGTTGATTACAGATGATGATGAATGATCTAACTGCTGCTCTAGGCAGTTTACGAGAGCTAATATACAGCTTCTAAAACAGGCGCCAAAGGCCGTTATAACAGAATGAGATGGATAAAGACAATTGAGCCCTTCTTGATTTCATTTTGTGTTGTCTAATATACTTTGCATTACTCTGTATGTTCTGTGTTTTACATTTGAATTTGCTGGTTTTTTAGCCTGAGACCTCCTTTTGTTCATCATTTTCATCATTCAGAAGGAATTTATTCATCAAGGTTTCGCCCAACCTCGGTGAATCACCTCGCCGAATTGCAAAGGATATCGCAGGTTTTTTAATTTTGACATTTGCGTTAGCTTGTAATTGATTTGGGCACCTGTGTGTGTGTGTGTGTGTGTGTGTGTGTGTGTGTTGGCATTATGATACGACTCTCTGTGCAGTTTAACTCAAAGATTAATTCCTTTAGAATGAATGATCTTATCATCCAATCTTGCTTATCAAGTAATATACTATCCTTTTAGTTTGAATATGTGTATATAAATTTTGTGCTTTTTGAGATTTTGCATTTGGAGTCAGTTAACTACCTGCATTTGAGATTTTGCATTCGAAATCATTTTGTCTATTAGTCATAGTGGTTAACTTGATTTACTGATTTATCTTGTATTGTACGTTATTTACAGGTGGAAGAGAATTATGGACTAAGATCTGAGCTTCAAAAAGAGATTCATGAGCTTGAAAAATATGTAAGTAGCTGCAGATGAGAATTCTTCATATGGACTTTGGTATTATGAGTTGCATTTTCCATTGTATTACTCTTGACTGCTTCCAAGTCTTCCACTGTGTTTGGTCATCCTCTTCTGGAAATATTATTCATGTTCATTTTTCATTTAGAGAAGAAAAAGAATGCATGAATTTATGTTTATTCAGGTAGCACTGTTGGAGTAACAAATTTAAAATTTATAATGAACAAAATAATGGTAAATGATAACACGGTTGTTATAGGTCAAAATATTGTGTTGAAGAGTAATGAAACCCTGATACCTTGATTTTTGAAAGCATTGGCGTGTAGTTGGGACCTATCAGTTTGCTGAATGTTGAAATATATCTAGTTCAATGTAGAAATGTTTGGGACAGTTTCTATGAAGAAAAATTCAGAGAGAAATGTTTGAGAAAATAGATCCTTGATTTGCTAACAAGATTTATACTGATTTTTGTTTTCTACCTAATGACTGTGTTGTTTCTTACTGGGTCATGTATTTTTATTTTTTTTTTCTGAGCAAACAGAGGATTGCTGGACAAGTTAACTGTCTCTTTGATTAGGGAGGAGCTTGACATCATTGTAAAATTGTATTCTCAAGGAATTAAACATGAGATAGAGTTTTCCAGAATGACATGTCAATTAATAATACTATTGTATACGTCTTCCAAGGTCAGAAATCTCTTTATCCTACAAGATTAGTTGCTTTTCATGACATCAATAAGATTTATCGATCATTTACAGGAATCTTTGGGAGCTCTACTTGCTACTTGTAAGTTGGTTATACCTCCCTTCAATCAACTGAAAGGAAATTTGTCCTATATTGACAATATTTTCTAGGTATATCTACAAAATTAATTGTTCTAAAAACAGTTCTTTTTGACCTAGCAATGTATGAAGGAAAAATCTTAGTCCTTTCTTTCTTTACTCTTTGTTTTGGATAACTTAATCTATGCCGTCTATTTTGCTTTTAGCATGAATTCCTTTTGTCAAAAAGTCATCTGCTGTGAAAATGTCGTCACCACTCTAAAAGGGGGCCATTTGTATTATGCATATAGGGAGCTAGGTGATTGTTTTCTTGCATATCTTTCAGTATGGTGCCAAGTATCTATATGTTTGCATTTGCAGGTAATGTTGGAAAAAGGGCAAAAAATGTGACTTTTATTTCTGGGAATGATGCAGGCTCTCTATCGAAAGAGATCTAGAAAGTAGAAAAGATAAGTAATAATGACAGAAGTTCCAGAAGTCATTGCATGGTAATTCCTATGATGACTTGGTTACAAGTCTTTTAGGATCTGATCTAAAATATTATATGTCCTACTTTTGTAGATAATTCTTAATGTCCCAACAGTTGGAGGGCGGCTTATGCTTGTTGACATGGCAGGTTCTGAAAATATAGAACAAGTTGGACAAGATGGTTTTGATGCAAAGATGCAGGTAATTATGCTTTACTCAACTTCTTAACCATAGTTTTTATGCTTCATTTAGTCCTTTTTGCCAAGTTGTTAACCATATTTATTATGTGGCTCCAAATTCTGATTGCTAAGATAAATCAGGGGAATATTGCACTGAAGGGTGTTGTTGAATCCATTGCAAATGGTGATTCTCATTTGCCATTTAGAGATAGAAATTGGACCATGCTTTTACACATGCATATAAATTATGTAGAACTGAATTGGAAGATTGATGGTTTCCAGTTCCCCTTCTGGTTTATTCCTGTTTTTCTTTACTTGATTCTTGTTCTCATAGTAATAATTTTTTTTCTTCCTCTTGAGATTGTTTTTCCTGTATTGACTAATGCCTGCCCATATTTTCTTCTTTCACTCTTTCAAAGCAGAAAGAGGTTTAATTTTAATTTTTAATATTCTGTTTCCATTTCAGAGAAGCAACAAGGTTGGCAGGCAACACTTCATAATCTGAAACTTCTAGAAATAATCAAATGGCCACAGCTTTGACTATTTCATACAAAGGGCAGTCTGTTAAACTGAGAGATGAAAATGATAACACGGTTGTTATAGGTCGAAATATTGTATTGAAGAGTAATGAAACCATGATTCCTTGATTTTTGAAAGCTTTATAATTGTAGTTGGGACCTATCAGTTTGCTGAATGTTGAAATATATCTACTTCAATGTAGAAATGTTTGGGACAGTTTCTATGAAGAAAAATCCAGAGAGAAATGTTTGAGAAAATAGATCCTTGATTTGCTAACAAGATTTAGATTATTTTTGTTTTGTTTTCGACCTAAGTATAAATACCTTGAAGGGACATGTAAAGAGTCAATTCTTTAAGTATTGTCTTGCTTTAAATTCTTGCTTACATTCTTGTTACTTGTTCTTTATATACAGTACTTTGTTTCGTTCAAGCAAGCAATTGTGCTTGCGAATCGAAAACCAGTTAAAAGTGATAAAACCAACAATACTATCATGTAAGCATAACCAATCTGCATGTAAAGAGCTACATATAGTAGAGGGGAACATGCACATATGAGTCGTCAATTCAGGGTGATGGAATTAGTACGTTTAATCAAGGGATGTTCCTAATAAAACCAGACCTACATTTTATATCCTACAGAGTCTGTATTTGCGAGTTTGTCCCAATCTTTCATTCCCCCTGTAAACTATTTTATATTTATCCCAAGAATATATGAATCATAATAAAATATCAGTAAGATTTCTGTTGATTGTGCAAACTAAGGCACGATTTAAGTATATGATTTCATTCCAGATTTGTCTAAACTTTAAAGACAGATCAAGTTAGGTCAAAACAAGCAGCCACCGGAATGAAGTATCTTCCTACACCTCAAGGTTGCCTGGCTTCAACAAAACTTTGTGCTCTACATTTGCTACAGGAATTGGGCAAAAGGTCTTCTCAACTGGCACTGGCACAGGTTCACTATAACTTGAAAAGGGACCTATACGAGACTGTAGGATTGTGTCATTTAACTTTGCCTAATGCAACTCACAAACCTGAAGAAATAGCAGTATGCAGCAGAAACAAATGAGAAGAGAATAGATGAATCAAAACCTGCCATATTACAAAGAGATAAAATGGAGTAAAACTTAAAAATCCACTTCAATTTCAGCAAGGCTAAGCCCCAGTGGGGCATTGATTCTTGTAGCTTGTAAAAAGAAACAAGTAAATATAATTCAATTTCAAGTAGCTTGTAGCAGGTTCAAACCCCAGTGGGACATTGATTCTTTGTGCTTCAACAGGTTGAAAAGGCAGTAGTACTCAAAATATATATATATAGGGATGCACTTAGGTGCGAATAAGTGCCTAGGAAGGAATATGCGAACGAATCAGCGCGCAACACGTGTTCAGATCTAATAGCTTAAAAAAAACGCGGTGGCATTTTCGTAAATAATTGAACATCGAAGTGCAAGTAAAATCACTTACAAGTGCACCTACTTTCACCTATAAGTGCATATAATTTTGCCTTGTTAGCATTCACTTCCCGCAAACATTCATGCACCTGGGTGTGCTTATAACTATAGGTGCAACTACTTTCACCTATAAGTGCATGTAATTTTTGTCTTGTTAACTTTCATTGATCTGAGTTCAGCGGGTAGTAATACCCCTGAAAACCACCTGCAAACATTCATGCACCTAGGTGCAACTACTTATAACTATGTGTGCAACTACTTAGAACTATATGTGCAACTACTTATAACAATAGGTGCACTTTGTATTGATGCTCAGTGTAAATCTTTACCTGCACCTATAATACATTTTACATGCACTTGTAATACATTTTACTTGCACTTCGATATTCAATTATTTACGAAAATGCCACCGTGCCTTTTTTAAAAATCAGTGTTTCTCATCCATTAGATCTGGACACGTGGACGGACAGAATCCATTCCTATTTCGTGCCTAGGCGAAGCATTCGCACCTGAGTGCGATTATATATATATATATATATATATATATATATATATATATATATATATATATATATATATATATATATATATATATATATATATATATATATATATATATAGTACAGAAATCATTCAACAATAGTGGTTGAACCTAAGGTACCTAGAGCAGAACACCTAAAAGAATGGTATACTTCTATACTTGTAATAATTTATGTACATGCGAAATATATCATTATCTTGCATAGCTATATTGAAAAACACATTATTAAAACTGTCTATGTAGGGCGAAAGAACATCGTGGCACACTTGATGCATTGAAAAGATGTCGAGACTACAACAATGATGCAATCAAACTTGCAATCCAGAAAAAGAAGAAATTAAAAAAATAGCGACCGTTACACCATTCATTAATCCTGTAAGTAAAATACTTATTGAGCATTCTTTAAATATATTTAAATTAATATAAATTAACAATCACTTTCATTTTATAGTCTCAAACTGCTTGGATTAAGGGCAAAATCAGCATTAACCTTGACAACAACAACACTTGGTATATAGGATGTAGCCATTGTTTAAAAAAGGTTTATGCACAAAGTGACCAGCAATTTAACTGTATGCATTGTGGTGAAAAGAGGGCGGTGGGTACTCCAAGGTTAGTATCAATTCAACAAACCAATTTAACAAAAAATACACACACACACACACACAAAAGATTAAGTACTACACTCATTCATACCAATTCCAAAAATATGAACTACAAAATGCACAGGTGCAAAATGGATGTGGAAATTGTTGATGAAACTGGGCACATTGTGGCATCAACATTCTGACTACTTGCAGAGTCATTGTTGTTATATTCAAGTAAACAAGTTATGGAACTAGAACAAGAGGTACTATTCATGAACCTTCTACAAATATATTAATATTTTGTTTAATTCGGTCACATGAAAATATATGGCACACATCTCATAACGAATGAAACATGTAGGGAAAAAAACTACCACTGCCAAATATCAACAAGCGCCTACAAGATCAAGAGTTTGTTGTACAACTAATATCCCAGGCATATACACAACAAGGCAGATCCACTTCTTCCTACACTATAATCTCATTTCATGATGCTTCCCCCTATGATATCACAACTAACACAATTGTACATGGAGCACTACCAAATCAAAAGAAGAGGATATGTACTGAAGATGAAGAGAATGACAATGCTCCCCTCAAAAGAATTAAGAAGGCTTAGAGAAATTTAAACCAAATGTAGATTTTATTTACACTATTATTTTTAGACTAGCATTATTTAGACTATTATTTTTAGAGTAAGTATTTAGAAAATTACCATCAACTATTTTAGTGACAATTATAATCAAACATAATTGCATTATCTTACATTCGTAAACTTACAATTAATTATTTAAATAAGCAAATTCAACATTCAATTATCTATGCATGACCAACTCTAATATAATCTTGCATTGATATACTCTAAAGTACTTATATAAAAATATAAACATTGGGCATTATCCCATTCGCGCAATGCGCGTGTAGAACTAGTATATATATATATATATATATATATATATATATATATATATATATATATATATATATATATATATATATATATATATATATATATATATATATATATATAAAGTAAAATCCTCCTAGTCAAGTTTTTTCCCCAAAATTTATGGGCATTTCTGTAATCTTCTACTACTACTACTACTACTACTACTAATAATAATAATAATAATAATAATAATAATAATAATAATAATAATAATAATAATAATAATAATAATAATAATAATAATAATAATAATAATAATAATAATAATAATAATAATAATAATAATAATAATAATAATAATAATAATAATAATAATAATAATAATAATAATAATAATAATAATAATAATAATAATAATAATAATAATAATAATAATAATAATAATAATAATAATAATAATAATAATAATAATAATAATAATAATAATAATGTTATTACCTTAAATAAATAAATTATTATATTTTCCTTTTGAATTAGTATTTTCTATCTATAAATACAAATTTATAATTCTTTTAATCCCTAGCCTCTCCCATCATTTCTTTCTCCACATCGGTAGGACTTCTCCACCCCGTATCTTCTCCATCGTTTCCGTTTATGCATTAGTAGGTTGACGAAATAGAGCCGCATTGTCGTTCCGTTGTCTCATCAATCAAAGAATCTCAGACTCATCTCTCTATTTTCTTTTCGTATGAATTTTCTACCTTTTTCTAACTATATTCCCCTGTACTTCAATATATTTTGCAATTTATATCATTTGGTATGCGTTTGAAGATACTTAAGGAGGCTATGTTTCAACAAAAGGAATTTGAGGAGGAAGAGTCTTGGTAACAGAACCCTAATGGTTTAGTTTTTATGGAAGATTGTAGAGATGCGATCGAGAATGATAACGACGGTAATTTTGATAATTTTGTAAGATTTTCTGAAACTTAGAGTTAGTATGTTGACTTTGAGATTTGTATATGTCATTCAAGTTTCTATGTTTTTTTAACAAGCAGCGTTAAAGGTTTACGTAGTTCGCTGGGCAAAAAAGCAATCTAAGAAAAGCTAAATCGAATTGAGGGGTGAGGACGTTGTAGATGAAGACATTTTCTCATCCTACTTTGCCTTTTTATAGAGAGAGTGGGAATACGATGCTGAGGGAAGAGAAAAAGGAAATGGAGAGATTTTTTTTTTTTTTAACCAAGAGCTTCTATGTTTTTCTTATACAAATTTATAATTGTATATTTATATTAAGAAATAATTATTAAGACAAGTATAATTTATTTTATATTGTGGACACATTATTTTTAATAAATCTATATATCTATATATATATATATATATATATATATAAAAGTAAAATCCTCCTAACAAATTTTTCCCCCAAAACTTTTGTAGTAAAACTTACTTGGTAAGTAAATGTCAAATGGAAAATAAATAATAATAATAATAATAATAATAATAATAATAATAATAATAATAATAATAATAATAATAATAATAATAATAATAATAATAATAATAATAATAATAATAATGTTATTACCTTAAATAAATAAATTATTATACTTTCCCTTAAATAAATAAATTATTATACTTTCATTTTGAATTAGTATTTTCTACCTATAAATACAAGGGCTTCTTCAATCAAAGAATCTCAGACTCATCTCTCTGCATTCTTTTTGTATGAATTTTTTACATTTTTCTAACTATATTCTCACGTACTTCAATATGTTTTGCAGTTTATATCGTCTGGTATGAGTTTGAAGATACTTAAGGAGGCTCTGCTTCAACAAAAGGAAATTGAGGAGGAAGAGCATTTGTAACAGAACCCTATTGGTTTAGTTTTTATGAAAGATTGAAGAGATGTGATCGAGGATGATAAAGACGGTAATTTTGATAATTTTGTAAGATTTTCTGAAACTTAGAGTTAGTATATATATATATATATATATATATATATATATATATATATATATATATATATATATATATATATATATATATATATCACAACTTGAGTAGAGTGTTTGTTTAACCTATTAAAAATCTCGCTATATTTGATTTTCTCTAAATTTTTGTAAAACATAAAAATAATGATTATTTAAAAAGAAGAAATAAATAACAAATACAATTTCAGATTTTGTGTTACTCCATTCATATATTAGTATAAATAAATAAAAAGTAATAAAATAAAATACAAAGGAAATATAAATTTTTAACCAAAAATTTAATTAGAGAAACCTCCCAAAAAAATCCACGTTGTACTGAACCCAAATAAAAAAAATACTGGCAATGGCACAATCATAAGGATCAAAGGGAACAATGGAAGACCCAGAAATCCAGACATCATTGATGTACCGAACGGTGATGGGAGACTTGGAAATAGGAATATCATTATGAATGAAAACGGAGATTTTCTTGACACCCGAAGTTAGTTTAAGGAGAAGTTTACTCTTGAGTACAAATGTCTCCTCAATGAATTTTGTATGGTCATATAGAGTGTATTTATACACCAATGGATGAGTTCAAAATGGCACAATATTGAAATTATAAAATGGTAAGAGATCTCAAAAAAGGTAAAACTTTCAAATTTCCAGTTAATACAAAAAATGTTATAATCGCCAAAAATATATATCTTTAACTTTAGACAAAAATTAAAAACGAAATCATAAACAATTTTAATAATTGACTATTTCATTTCTATGTTTCTTGAAAAATGATGGGCATGAACAGGCTGACTCATCATGAAATATAGTAATTAATGAATTACCATTAAAATTAGTATAGTAATGAAAGAATTATCATTTGTATGTTGACATTTTCCCCCCTTTATTACCATTCAAATGTTTGATACTAAAAATTATACTATATAAACACAAAATATGCATATATGGTAAATATGCAATTTATATATATATATATATATATATATATATATATATATATATATATATATATATATATATATATATATATATATATATATATATATATATATGCCCCTAAATTTTGGGGATAAACTTGGTTAGGAGGATTTTACTTTTAATTATATATAGATATAGATTATTCTCATAAATTTTCTTTCCTTCTTTTGTATTATTATTATGGTAATGTATTTAAATATTGGAAGAAAACAAATGTTATAATTAATGAAATTATTGTGGTAATTGCCACAATATTTGGTAATTATAATTAATATAATTATTGAAATTGAGAAATATATGATTTCTTCCGTAGAAATATTTGTGACAATTTCATTAAATTATAATAAATAAAATATGAAATATAATTAAAGAAATGAAATTATAAAATTAACAAAACATGAATATTTATAATTTTTTAAAATATACATACATATACTCTTTAAATTTCTAAATATAATTTTTTAAGTATAAATATATCAATATAAATTATAACTAATGAAATTATATTACAAGACTTTCCTATATACATATTAATAAATATTATGTGTATATACAAAGTATTATACAATCATATAAGGATATGCGTCCGATTAGAATATTTATTTATTCATACAAAATTTAGAATTTATATTTTTTTATTGATTTCTAAGTACAATTCTCTTAATTATTATTATTCATATTTTTAAATTTCATATATAGATATGAAATACAATTTGGAATAAATCAACTTAATTATATGAATTTATTCTATAAATTTATCTAAATATGTACATGATTAGAGATTATATTAACTATACAAAATTTAAATTTAAATTTTGTATGTTATGAAAATAGATATTTGACTAAATATATAAAAGTCCAACTATATTATTATATTGTACATTTTAACATCTTTTTATTTTTTTATTTTTATTTTAAATTCATAATAACAATAATAAAATTTCGTGCAATGCATGGATAAAACACTATATTTAAAAAATACAATTTGATAAATATCATAAATTAATTAGTAAAATATCATTTATGTTTATAATAATTAAATAAAAAATAAATAATTCAACTATGTGAACCAATAATTTCAAAATGAAATTAATGTGTAGTTACAAATAAATATAGCATGATTACATTTACTTTAATTAGTTTTAATTCTCTTAATGATTTGACTTTTCTTTATCAGTTTTTTGATAGGAGACTTAGTGAGTGTTTGGATTGCTGGAAATTATTTTTTTTTAAAAAAATACTTACTAATAAAAAATAATTTTAAAATATTTTTTTTATCCATCATAACATGTGTAAATCTTATATTTTTAAAAAATAGAATTTGATAAATATATAAATTAATTAGTACAATATCCTTTCTGTTTATAAATTATAATAATTAAAAAAATTAAATATGTGAACCAATGATTTCAAAATGAAATTAATATACAGTTACAATTAAATATAGCATGATAAGATTTTTTTTTTTTTTTTTGAATGCTACTAGCTCTATTAGATTGTAGCATGATTAGATTTACTTTAATTAGTTTTAATTTTCTTAATGAAGTGACTTTTCTTTATCAATTGTTTATGGGAAGCTAAGGGAGTGTTTGGATTGCTGGAAAATATTTTAAAATAAAAATACATATTAATAAAAAATATTTTTAAAATATTTTTTAACCCCTCATAACATGTGTAAATGTTATATTTTTTAAAAAATACAATTTGATAAATATCGTAATTTCTGTTTATAATAGGTAAAGAAAAAAATAAATAATTCAAAGATGTGAACAATGATTCATGTTGAGTTATTATCGAAAAAATCAGTCTTTAATCACAGTTAATTGTATGTGACTTTTTCCCGAGTCACCCATCCTATGGTCTAATTGTTTTAACTCTAGACGAGGATGAATAAAATCCAGTTACTACTACCAATGTCGTCTACAAAGAGATTTTCAATAATGTATAATTCAAGTCATTGATATTATGCTTTTTAATATACAAAGATGACAAAATTGCTATGTATCTAAATAGAAAATATAACTTCCATATAAATAATTTCTATAACTGAGTTGCTAGACAATGAGTTAATTAGCCCAATTAATACAAATTATAAACACTGATATATAAAATCTCTACAGTTGCAGCAACGAATGCGTATATCTACACGTTAGCTATTAATTGAGAAATTATTTACTTGAATTCAAGCATTGATAACATCAGAAAACATAATCGGTGCAACTCAATTCTTAAATTATATTATATAATATTCGATGTTATAATTTATACAATTGTATATCAATCTAAATATTTTTAAAATATTATAACAAATTCATTCCGTGCAACGCACGTGCACAAATACTAGTTTGATTTAATAAAATTATACCTTAGTTATAAAAATTCTACCTAATAATTTTAGTACTAAATGTCATACATTAGGAAATAAAAATTACTATTATAAAATCTTTGGTAATATGTACACATTATTTTTAATTATATCGGTTTAATAATATTAGATCTTATTTATAAAAATTCAAAATAATACTTTTAGTGCTATTGAATATTGATTGACTAAAAATTATCTTAATTATTAAGGTATTTAGCTTTAAAAAAATTTCAAATATATGAATTATACATAGTAACATGGAATTAATTAGTAGGACAATTATATTAGGTAATGTAATTAATAATTTTATATATATATATATATATATATATATATATATATATATATATATATATATATATATATATATATATATATATATATATATATATATATATATATATATATATATATATATATATATATATATATATATATATATATATATATATATATATACATACACACACACACACACATAATTTATAATACTATTAGTACAAAATCAATTATGAGGAAGTCAAGAAAGCTGTCTTTGGCATGAAGAAATTCGGGAGCCCGCGGCCGGATGGCATCCCTGCGGCTTTCTATCAAAATTTTTGGGAAGAGATTGGGCCTACCCTAACGGATTTAGTTAACCAGGCCCTATCTAGTGGCTCGGTGCCGACTTCGCTTCTACAGGCTTTTATCACTCTTATTCCGAAAAAAGATGTTCCGGAATGTGCTGCTGATTTTCGGCCCATAACACTCCTCAACGTGGCCTTTAAAGTCATTTCCAAGGTCTTGGTCAATCGTCTACGGCCCGTTATGTGTCGCTTGATTGGGCCGCACCAGAACAGTTTTCTTCCGGGGCGCTCAACCCTTGACAATGTTATCCTTACTCAAGAAGTCATCCATACTATGAACAAGAAGCAAGGTAAGAAAGGCCTTATGGTTTTCAAAGTGGACCTCCAAAAAGCCTACGACACAGTTGATTGGAATTTCTTGGAAGAAACTCTGGACAGTTTTGGGTTCCCTAGAAGAATAACACAACTGATCCTTTTTTCCCTTAAAGAAAGTGAGATCTCAATTCTTTGGAACGGAGGCCGTTTACCACCCTTATCACCAGGTCGTGGACTCCGGCAAGGCGACCCTTTAGCTCCCTATCTCTTTAACCTTATTATGGAAAGGTTGGCCTTCGAGATACACAGTGAGGTGGCGGTTCGTAGATGGAAACCCATCTCAGTATCGAGAGGCGGGATAGGTATTTCCCACCTCTTCTTCGCGGACGACCTTATGCTTTTCGGGGAAGCATCAAATCGCCAAGCTGATATCATGATGGATTGTCTCAACAGATTTAGTAACTCATCGGGCTTAAAGGTAAATCTTTCTAAATCCCAAATTTTTTGCTCTCCTAATACTAATGCAGGGATCAAGAGGGCTATTGGAGACATAACGGGTATCCCGATCACTTCCGAGCTTGGTACATATCTTGGAATTCCGTTACTCCATAAAAGGGTCTCTAAAGATACTTTCACTGCTGTCTTGGATAAAATGAGAAGGAAACTGGCAAATTGGAAAGCGAGCGCCCTCAGCATGGCAGGTAGAAGAGTATTAGTCCAATCCTCCCTTGCCACGACCCCAACCTATGTCATGCAATCTATGGCCTTGCCGGTAAGCACATGTAAAAATATAGATAAGATTTGCAGGAACTTCTTGTGGGGACATTCCGAAGACACCAAAAAAATACACTCGATCAACTGGTCGGGGATTTGCCTACCGCGAGATATGGGGGGTTTGGGTCTTAGACGGGCACAGGATTTTAATTATGCATTCCTCACCAAACTTGCGTGGAACATGTCGACTAGTCGGGAGAAACTCTGGGTACAGGTTATGAAACAAAATTATTTAAAAGGAGGTGATTTTTTCTCGGCTAGTACCCCACCTAATTGCTCTTGGGGGTGGAGAAGTATTATTAAAGGGCGGCACTTCCTTCAACAAGGTGTCAAATGGAAAGTGGGCAATGGTGATTCCATTCATTTCTGGAACGACCGCTGGGTTGGTAACGCTCCTCTCGTCTCCCTGCCCAACATGGTGGTCCCTTCAAATAAGGCTCATCTTAAAGTAAGTCAGTTCATCTCATCCAATGGAAACTGGAATACTGATTCCCTGGGAGGCCTTCTTCCAGAAAATATTATAGACCTCATTCAGGCGGTCCCCATTAGCGTCAAAAGCGGGCAAGCCGATACTCTTTCATGGTCACACTCAGGTACGGGGATTTTTTCTGTGAAATCTGCTTATTCCTTAATTGCAGGACACGTGGAAGATGGGGTTGATCAAGGCTGGATGTGGAAGATTAAAAGCATGGAGAAAATCAAGATTTTCCTTTGGAAAATTGCGAACAATGGCCTCCTCGTCAACACCGAAAGATTGCGTCGCGATCTCACCGATGACGATACCTGTCCGAGATGTGGAGGTGAGCAAGAGTCGCTCGACCATCTGCTACGGAGATGCGACATGACGGTGGACTGCTGGAACCTTTGCAGCGCGCCATCCGCCTTCAATCCGCTATCCCATATGCCATTGGTTGATTGGATAAGAAGCAACTGCACCTCGTTGACTCTGCCAACAAATAACAGAAACTGGAACCTGGTTTTTCCTCACATGTTATGGAGCATTTGGAGAGCTAGGAATGATTGGGTGTTTAATCAAATCACCACCCCAGCTGCGGAGATCTACAGACGTGCCTTGAAGCAGACGGAAGAAGCCAAGCACCTCCTCTTCAAACATGGTGGTCCAATGATGGGGAAGCTCACGTGGGTCTTCTGGTCTCCACCGCAGATCGGCACCCTGAAACTCAATACGGATGGCTCCAGAAAAGTGCCTTCGGGGATGGCCAGTGCAGGGGTCTGTTACGGGATTACCTTGGCAATTGGATAAAAGGATTCACCTCCAAAATAGGGGTGACAAACAGCTTTATTGCTGAATTATGGGGACTCCGGGAGGGGCTAGTCATGGCAAAAAACTACGGGGTTCACTGTCTTCTTGCGGAATCCGATTCGGAGGCCTTGGTCAGTGCTGTACACAACGACTCAGGCTCCCGCCCGGAGGCTAACACTTTGATCTTAGACTGCAAATTCTTGATGGAAGGGTTTCACGTTTGCGAGCTCCGCCATTTTCTTCGGGAGGGGAACCAATGTGCTGACTTCCTAGCCAATCTGGGACATAATAATTCATGGGGGAAGACCTTGCTGAATCTCCCTCCTAGTGGTTTGAGCACTCTGCTTGCTCGGGATGCCAATAGTGTTGCAACTAGAAGGCTCTCGTAATTTCTAGGGCTTCTAAGGCCCCTCTTTACCTACCAAAAAAAAAGTACAAAATCAATTATACTTGCCCTAATAATTAATTATTAATATTATTGTCTAATAATTATGTATTGTCACCTTTTTCGCTGTAATTATTATCGTAATTTATATACATATATATTTTTATACTTAATGTATAATATTATTGGCACAAAATAAATTATACTTACCTTAATATATAGATTATTTTTTAATATAATTTCCTAATTTTTATTAAAGATAATTATTCTCATAATTTTTCTTTCCTTCTTTTGTGTAATTATTATGGTAATTTTATGGTAATGTATTTAAATATTGGAAGAGAAAAAATGTTATAATTAAGAAATTATTATGGTAATTTTCACAATATTTGGTGATTATAATTAATATAATTAATGAAATTGAGAAATATAATATTTCTTCCGTAGAAATATTTGTGACAATTTCATTAAATTATAATTAATAAAATATGAAATATAATTAAAGAAATGAAATTATAAAATTAACAAAACATGAATATTTATAATTTCTTTAAATATACATACATACACTTTTTAAATTTCTAAATATAATTTTTTTAAGTATAAATCTATCAATATAAATTATAATTAGTGAAATTATATTATCGAATTTTCCTATATACATATTATTAAAATATTATGTGTATATACAATGTATTATACAATTATATAAGGATATGCGTCCGATTAGAGTTTATATTTATTCATACAAAATTTAGAATTTACATTTTTTATTGATTTCTAAGTACAATTCTCTTAGTTATTATTATTCATATTTTTAGAATTATAATATATATGAAATACAATTTGGAATAAACCAACATAATTTTATGAATTTTTTTTATAAATTTATCTAAATATGTACATGATTAGAGATTATATTAATTATACAAAATTTAAATTTAAATTTTGTATGTTATGAAAATAGATACTTGACCAAATATATAAAAGTCCAACTATATTATTATATTGTACGGAGTACATTTTAACATCTCTTTATTTTTTCTATATAGACTATAAATTTATAATAACAAAAAAAATTCCGTGCAACTCACGCGTAAAACACTATATTTTAAAAAATACAATTTGGTCAATATCATAAATTAATTAGTACAATATCATTTATGTTATAATAATTAAAGAAAAAAAATAAATAATTCAAATATGTGAACTAATGATTTCAAAATGAAATTAATATATAGTTACAAATAACTATATCATGATTACGTTTACTTTAGTTAGATTTAATTCCCTTAATGATGTGACTTTTCTTTATCAGATTTTTTTTTTTTTTGGAGACTAAGGGAGTGTTTGAGTAGCTGAATTTTTTTTTTTTATATATAAAAATACTTGCTTAATAAAAAATATTTTTAAAATATTTTTAACCCCTCATAGCATGTGTAAATCTTATTTTTTTGAAAAATACAATTTGATAAATATCATAAATTAATTAGTACAATATCATTTCTGTTTATAAATTATAATAATTAAAAACAATTCAAATATCTGAATCAATGATTTCAAAATGAAATTAATATACAGTTACAAATAAATATAGCATGGTTAGATTTACTTTAATTAGTTTTAATTTCATTAATGAAATGATTTTTCTTTATCATCTTTGTATGGGAGGCTAAGGGAGTGTTTGAATTGCTGGAAAATATTTTAAAATAAAAACACATACTAATAAAAAATAATTTTAAAATATTTTTTAACCCCTCATAACATGTGTAAATGTTATATTTTTTTTTTTAAAAAAATACAATTTGATAAATATCATAATTTCTGTTTATAATAGTTAAAGAAAAAATAATAATTCAAAGATGTGAACCAATGATTTCAAAATGAAATTAATATATAGTTACAAATAAATATAGCATGATTAGATTTACTATAATTAGTTTTAATTTTCTTAATGAAATGACTTTTATTTTTCAGTTTTTTATTAAAGACTAGGGGAGTGTTTGGGTTGCTGGAAAATATTTTTTAAAAAAAAATACTTACTAATAAAAAATAATTTTAAATTCCTAAACATGAGAAAAATTTATATTTTTTGAAAAATACAATTTGATAAATATCATAATTTAATTATTGCAATATCATTTATGTTTACAACGAGAATAATTAAATAAAAAATAAATAATTCAAATATATGAACCAATGATTTCAAAATGAAATTAATATACAGTTACAAATAAATATAGCATGATTAGATTTACTTTAATTAGTTTTAATTTCCTCAATGAAATGACTTTAATAAAAGTAAAATCTTCATTTACAACATTCCAGCCCAAATTAATATGAATATTAATTAATGGAATAAGGGTCAAATAGGTCACTCAACTACACACAAAAATGCAATTAGGCCACTGAACTAAAAAAGAATGCAATTGAGCCATTGAACAACACAAAAACATGCAATTTAGCCCAAAATGACTTGTTTACTTGTTGTAGGAAGTTACCCATTTTTTAATTAAATTTTAAAAATAATTTTTAATAAATAAATAATTAAAATTAAAATTAAAATTAAAATTAAAATTAAAAAAAAAAAAAAAAAAAAAAAAAAAAAAAAAAAACAGAAACAGAAATAGCCGGGCGGAGACGATTCCGGCCAGCTTCGTCTCCATGGCCGGAGACGAACCTCCGTCTCCATAGCCGGAGACGACGTCCTTCGTCTCCTCGTCTCCTGGCCATGGAGACGAAGGTCCCACCTTCGTCTCCGGCTATGGAGACGAACCGGCTGTTTCTGTTTTTTTTTTTTTTTTTTTTTTTTAAATTTAAATTTAATTAATTATTTATTAAAAATGAAAAATTATTTTTTAAAATTAATTAAAAAATGAGGAACTTGCTACAACAGGTCATTTTGGGCTAAATTGCGTGTTTTTGTGTTGTTCAATGGCTTAATTGCATTCTTTTTTAGTTCAATGGCCTAATTGCAATTTTGTGTTCAGTTGAATGGCCTATTTGACCCTTATTCCTTAATTAATTAAGAAAAAATTAATAAAGCTTAATTGGTAACAAAATTTTATATGAAAATTAACTATTATCTAATTAATTGTTACCATAAATTAAATTCAATATGTACATAAAAATGGAAAATGGTTACAAATTCTGAGAATAATTAAATTATTATAATTGTGAAAATAACGGATACAAATTCTGCATAACAAATGAGAAAATTCATTTGAAATTCTGCGTAATTTTGTAAAGAAATAATAATTTATTAATTATTATTTACACCAATTTATACTATTAATAAAAGCAAAATCCTCATCTTAATATTCCCGCCCAAATTAATTTGAATATTAATTAATTGGTAAAAAAATTAATAAAGCTTAATTGGTAACAAAATTTTATGTGAAAATTAACTAATATATAATGAATTTTTATCACAAATTAAAGTTAATATGTACTTAAAATTGAAAATGGTTATCAAATTCTGAGAATAATTAAACCATTATAATTGTGAGAATAACGGAAACAAATTCTGCGTAATAAATGAGAAAATCCAATTCTATGTAATTTTATAAGAAAATAATAATTTATTAATTATTATTTACACCAATCTATATCTATACTATTAATAAAAGTAAAATCTTCAATTAAAATGTCTTTCACCATTCTGATGCGAGATTGCCCTTCAAGTTCTAACGAAAACAATTCACGTTCATGCTCGCATATGACATGGCTATCAACAAAAGTTAGGATCAAACACTAACTCATGTTGAGTTATTACTGAAAAAATCAGTCTTTAATCACGGTTAATTGTATGTGACTTTTTTCCGTGTCCCCCATCCTGATGGTCTAATGGTTTTAACTCTAGACGAGGATTGATAAAATTCCGTTATTACTACCAATGTCGTCTATAAAGAGATTTTCAATAATGTATAATTCAAGTCATTGATATTATGTTTTTTTATATACAAAGATGACAAAATTGCTATATATCTACAGAGAAAATATATCTTCCGTATAAATAATTTCTATAACTGAGTTGCTACACAATGAGCTAATTAGCACAATTAATACAAATTCTAAACACTGATATATAAAATCTCTAAATTTACAGCACCAAATGCGTATATCTACACGTTAGCTATTAATTGGGCAATTATTTACTCGAATTCAAGCATTGATAACATCAGAAAACATAATTGGTGCAACTCAATTCTTCAATTATATTATAAAATATTTGATATTATAATTTATACAATTGTATATCCATCTAAATATTTTTAAAATATTATAACAGATTTATTCCATGCAACGCACGGGCGCAAATACTAGTGTTTATAAAACCAATATCTTAAGTCAATAATAAAAACTTGTTAATTTTCAACCAAATATCTTTTAATTTAAAACTATACAATAATCATGATTATATGTCAAACACTCAATTTATGAACCTTTAGCTTTAAGTTTTTTTACCTATAGTTTTGTAACTTACATAAACAATTCCTTTATGGGCTGTTTGGTTCACGGAATAGGCCTGGAATGGCATAGCATTCCCAGTAATAGGCTTATTCCTCTGTTTGGTAACTACTTGTATTCCCAGGAACATTGTTCCCGGGAATGACCTATTCCCCTAGCAAGGGGAATAGAGATTCCTGTGTGTGTGTGTGTGTGGGGGGGGGGGGGGGGGCTGGTTTTAGGGTATTCCTGGGGGGGCCCTTCGCCACCACCGCCGCCACTACCACCATCATATATTTTCATAAGGGTATTTATGTCTTTTAAAACATATTTCATTTCTATTCCTTAAATCAACCAAACACTATAATGTAATCCTAAAGTCTATTCCTTCCGCGAACCAAACAATAGAATACAATTCCTATTCTATTCCTTGCCTATTCCATTCCTTATGGAATAGCATTCCTATTACCTCAAAATTCATTCCGAGAACCAAACGTGCTGTTGGTTTTAGGGTTTTTGGGCCCAGGGAGGTCCAACACAACCTTGGTTGGTGGATACACCTTTCGATAAAGCTACTAAAAATAGAAGGGAATAAGTAATTTTGGTGAATGTGTCTCTCTATTCTGGGGGCATCAACTCACCTGTTTTACATTTTGGGAGGGGCCTTTATATAGTAGGCCCTCCTTTAATTCAAACTTAAAATACATTTTTAAAGGGCTTTGATTGCTAATTATGTCGGAGGGCCGTTGGGCTGCCGTTACTGGGCCTCTAACGGTTCTTTGACTGGGCTCTTCAATGCCTCCTTAAATGCCTTCCAACAGCTCTTTGTCACTTCTGCCGACCGAGTCCTTGTTCCGACCTTGGGGTCGACCCGACTCCTTGACTCGGTCTGCGTTCCTTTCGGACTTTACTACTTTTTGGGCCTCTGCTCTTTTCCCTTGGGCTGCATCTTATTCTCTTTGGGCTTCCCAATTCTTCTTGGGCCGGGGTCCATACCCCATCAACTAGTCCCTCACTTTCCAATATCCGGTCCTCTAACTCGGATATTGGAAAGTAGCAGTATCTACTCCATCAATTCTGAAAATATCTCTAAATCTACTGCCCTTAACGGCAGAATAATGCCCGGATCTCCTGCGATTTGCCTGATTCGCCGGGTCCGTTTAGATTCTTCCCTTCTTTCCTGAGATCCTATAAATAGTGCCCTAGTCCTTGGGTTCTTCCTCACATCTTTTGATCAATCATGGGTCGTTCCCCCATAAAAGGGAAAAAGATTGACTTCGGGTCACTGTCTCGCCCCCTCTCTCCAAGCGGTCGAGGCTGGGGAAAGAGGGCAAGAAGAAGGCTCCTCGACCCTCTTCCCGAAGGCATCACTCTGGTGCTACCTCCTCTGTTTCACGGACAACGACTGAAGCTCCGTCCCCCGTGACAAACTCTCCATCCCTGGCCGACCCCCGACCTCAAACTAAGGCTCGAGTCACTGCTCAAGATAGATCTTTTGTCGAGGTGGTGGTTCCGGAGCAGCTGGCTTTTAAGATGACATTCACTATCCCCCTAGACGACCTGGACGGACCGGTGACCGACCTGATGACTAATGCCGACTTCTCTTGCTACCTCGAGCTGTACCCGGATGACGAGGCGTCCATTGTCCCACCTCTCATGCCAGCCTTTTGGGACTCGTTTTGTCCATCTCCTACTGGCCCATCGGAGGAGATGTTTTTCCGGGACGAGCCTTCTTTCCCTAACGAGTGATTGTGCCATCCTGGGCCCGCTAGTGACGAAGCGAGGTGTCGAGTGAGGTCTTAGTGGAGAGTTGTAAAAGGAACATTTTATATATTTCTACACAATAAAGTTCCTTCCCCATTCACTGTATTGCTCCTCATATGAATAAAAGTGATTGGATTTTGTCTGTCGGCTGTTTTTCCTTGTTTTGTTTGATTAGGCCTGCCAGTCGACCGACCCCGGAGTCGGCTCGTATCTTGCCCTGAGATCTGACAATCGCAATCTTCCAGTATCCCTGGAAGATCTTGCTTTTCCCAGTTAAAGCGCGAATCTTGCTCTTCCCGAGCGAATTTGATGGGATCCTTCCCTGACATATATTCCTGACCTTTATCTAATCCTGCCCGAGGATGGCAGTTATGATTCCCTTCCGTGATTTACTCCTCGATATTCGCCCCCTTTTGGGCTATAAAGGGGACTCCTTCTCGTTTGTCTTCCTTATCGTTTTCTCTGGCAACTCTTTGCGTCTCACTTCTTTCGCCATGAGTTATCGAATCGGCGATCGGCGTTTCTCTATCCGCCAGAAAGAGCAGGCTCGACTGGAAAAATTAAGGCAACAAAGGCTGACCAATGGTGGCCGCTTGGTGGGTGACTCCAACTCAGACCCCATTGTCGTTCCTCCGGACATGCTGGATGTGATTTCAGTGGACTCGACTGGCCGGCGAGTGGAGCCAGCAGTGGAGGAGTCGGCGTGGGACGAGGAAGAGGTGTGGGAGGTTCCTCATCTTTTCAGGGTGGCCATGTCTCCAGTGCTCTTGAGAGGCCTCTTCAAATGATTGACGACGGGAAGCTGGCAGTCTATGTGGACGACGTGCCGGAACAGGATCCGACTCCGCCTCCTTTCCGCCCCCAACTGTTCCTAGAGGGTTCGCCTCCTGCTCGTCCGACAGAGGAGAAGTCCAGCCCATGACCTTCCTTTCTATGTTTTCCTTAGCTTGTAACTTGTCCGAGATGTAGGCCTTTATCTATCTATAATTAATAAACTGTTCTATCTTGTTTCTTTCTTGGCTTCTTTGGAAAGAGAACTTTATACTGCTGTTGCTGAACTGTTCTTCAGCCGACTTCATTTTCATTTCTCTTGCTGCGTGAGGTCGGCGGCGACTCCATGTCGACCTTGGTACCTTGTCATGTACTTGCCTCGGGTTATTTGCGTCGACTGATGGACTCGGCTGGCCCAGCGATCGACCCTCAGCCGGCCTGACCCGTACCCGGGCAGCCCAGAGGTCGTGGCCGAGAATGGGCATGAATTAAGTAGGCCGGGTCACCTCAACTTTCCTTAGGCCTAGGGTTACATACGCACCGTCTTAGGCTAACCTAGCCTCAACCGTCGTTCCATCTTTCGAGGGCACTTATTGCAGCCGTCTCTTCACATCCCATCGACCCTCTCTATCTCCCAGTGGGTGATCGACACGTGGCAACCTCTTGGGATTCTCTCAAGTTTAAACACCTCCCCCACTCTTCTTTTGTGCAATTCATCTCAAAAACTCTCGCAAGGAAACCAAACCAGCTGAGATTCCCTCTCCTCTTCTTCTTGCCTTTCGCTGGAGACTTCCCAGGTTGGTTACTCCGATCATGTCCTCTTCTTCTTCATCTTCCCGCCGCTCGGCGGGGTCCTCTACCTAGAATTCTTCTTCTTCTACTTCGTCTTCTTCTTCCTCCCCTCGTCATATGGAGATTCCCTCCGACCTTCCATCGACGTCCTCTCCTCAGCCGGCCCCATCCTCTTCTGGGGTGGCTGCTCCTTTAAGTCCGGTCCCTCTAACAATGGTGGCGGCCCTTCCTGACGGTCTCCGACGGCCAAAGGGTAAGTTCGAACCTATATCCCCTCCGGCGGGGTCCCCGTCTTTGATCACTGAGGCGGACCTCGAGATGGCCCGCTTTCTCCTAGGTCTGTCGGCCACCGTTCTTCCACCGGAAGGCCGGTCGATTTAAAACTCGCCGGAGGGTTGTGTCGGCATTCATCTGCACTCGGTGGCCTTTGGCTTTCGAGTGCCACCTTCTCCGTTTCTCTCCCTCTTCTTCCGTCACTATAACCTGGTCCCGGGTCAACTCGTACCCATCTCGCACCGCCTCCTCATATGTTTCATTGTTCTCTGCCACTGGTGGCTTTGTGAGCCCGACCTGGAACTCTCCAGATGTTTGTTCACGGTAAACAAGGTCAGCTCACACTCCCCGGGATTCGTCCAGGTTTCAGCCCGACCCGGACGTCAACTCTTTGAGGGTCTTCCAGATTCCATAAAGGACTGGAAGCCCTAATTTTTCTTTGTTTGTCCTTCCTTCTCTTCCTTCACTTTTCCAATAATGTGGCTGGCTGCTCTCTTCAAGCCTTGCTCCCGGCGCGCTGTCTTCACCCCGGACGCGATCCAGGGTGCCGAGTTCTTGAAGAGCATGGGGCCCTATTCCGCCAAACACTGGTCGCGACTGCGGGCCATGGCGAAATGGGGCCTATTGCCAACCGGGGCGGCCACCACATGTAGCCTTTCACAAACCCTTCTCTTTTCTTGCTTCTTTTCTCCATCTGACTGCTAATCCTTTTAATCTGTGCAGGTCTGGAAAACTCCGAGTCCACGAGTTCATAAGAAACTGAAGCTCCAACCACTGCTATGGCCGACCGTGCTGAGAAGATGAGGCGCCGACTGACGCAGCGCTCATCCAGAACTCCGATAGCTTCCTCCTCTCTTCCTTCCTTAGCTCCCCGGGCGACTCCGACTCCACCAAGGAACGTGGTGGACATGTCGACTTCCCCTGCGGCTTCTCCTTCCAGGCTTCCGCCTCCGGCCCCGACAGATAGCCCAAGCTCTAAGCGCCGTCCAAGAAAATCTGGCTGAGCCTGGAGCTCGACGAGGACGCCCAAATATGGCAAGGCGACTACTCAGTTCAGAAATGGGCCGAGCACGTTCTCCTCCCCAAGGATTTGGAGGCGGCGAACAAGATGCAGGACGAGTTCATCCTGGAGGCTTCCCTGCGTCAGTCCTACCGGGTAAGCTTTCATCGTTTTTACTTTTGACTTCCTCTTTTTCTTTTGACTTATTGCTAACGTGACTCATTCCCCAGAATCCCACTTTTCAGCTGGAGATGAGGAAGCGGATGGGAGCCCTCAAGACTACATTGCAAACCCTTGGTAATCGCCTGCGCCAATCAGAGGAGGCTCGCCAAGAAGAGTAGGCTACTTTTGTCAAGGCGAGGGAAGTCCACACAGCCGAGCTCTTGAGGGTGACCCGTCAGTGGGAGGAGGAGCGAGACAAAGCTGCCACCGCCATTGCTGAATACAAGAAGTCGGCCGCTTTCGAGGTAGACGTGAAGTCGGTAACCGAAGGTCGTCAAGAGGCGCTGGCAAGAGAGTGGTTGGCGACTCCAGAGGGAGATGACTACCTGTTGGATCTTGGCGAGCGGGACTACCGCCTGCGCTACCGTGAGGCGCAGCTGGAGATGCATGCCCTTCTACTGGCTCGGGATCCGTCTTTTACCCCTGACGGTTAGGGCTTCAAGCCGGTGCTGGAACTGTTACCGGCACCCGAGGCGGCCATCGCAACTGCTGATCCTTCTCCGGCGGCCTTACCAGTGGTGGATCCGCCCGCGTCGACTGAGTCGCCGCCTCAAGAGGAAGACCCTTCGCCTGCTCCTCCGGCTGGAACATCGGCAGAAGAGCGAGTCGAGGAGGTCGAAGCTGTTGTACCCCCTCTCGTAGTTTAGGTTTTTATGACTAACTTTTTGTAAGGGCTATTCCTCCCTTTGGACTTTTATGAATGAAAAATCTTATTTTTGCGTTCTTCTTGAATCTTTCTTTTTAACCTATGCAATCTTTTGTTCATGTCCCGGAATTCTCTTTGCCGAGTCCCTCAGTCGAGGCGACTCTCGTGGGATTTTTCTTGGAAACGTCTAAGGGTCAGTGCCCTTGTTTCCTATCTTTTCTCGCCAAGTCGCTCAGTCGAGGCGACCCTTTAGCCTTTTTCTAACTCAGAAACTGCTTAGGGTCAGTGCCCCGTCATTTCTTTCTTTTCTCGTCGAGTCCCTCAGTCGAGGCGACTCCTGTAGGCTGTTTCTCGGAAACGTCTAAAGGCTAGTGCCCTTGTTTCCTATCTTTTCTCGCCGAGTCCCTCAGTCGAGGTGACCCATTAAGCTTTTTCTAACTCAGAAACTGTTTATGGTGTGAAAAGCGATAGGAGTTTTATTCAAAGCTGAGTTTTAAATAAATACATGAGGCTGTTTTACTTGTAGTACTTCTTCAAGTGGATTACATTCCAGATTCGATCGATGGGCTCCCATTCTAGTGTTTCCAATTTGTAAGTGCCAGCTTGGACCACTACGGCTATGCGGTAGGGTCCTCCCCATTTGACGGCGAACTTCCCTGATAGGAATATTTTTTGTAAGTTTTGATGAAGCCAAATGTACTTTAGTTCCCCTTTGTTTTTAGGTCTTTAAGTACAAGCATCATAAATCAGATTATCGAGTCAAAAGGAATCTACCAAAGGAAGAACAAAATTATATTAATTTTGGTCCTACGAGTATTCATCCGAGAAAGAAGCATAAAGGAATGGCGTTGCAAAAAATGACCAGATGAGCCTAACGGTGAAATGGTAAAAGTCCTTACTCAAAACGATTACATTTGAGATCGATTCCCCCTGAAGGACTTATTTTTTACTAATCAAATTCCGGACAAGCACAATGTGCAAAAGAGCACGATGTTCACCAAGGAGCACAATGCTACCGAAGGAGCACGATGTGTGCTAAGGACCACAATGTTCTACAGGAGCACAATGTGAACAAGCACGATGTGTCCAAAAGAGCACAATGTGACCAAATCAGAAAAGCACAATGTTCAAGTCAAAGGAGCACGATGTTCACAATCAAAGGAGCACAATGTGGCAAAGAAGCAAGATGATCAGAAATTGGATAAATTCGAAGGAATTTATTTCCAAGTCTACCCACATGCCACAAGAATCCAAAATTGCCTGAAAGACATTTGATCAGAACGGAAAAATATTTATGAAGACATGAATATAAAAACTTATCCTAGAAATAAATTCTATCAGATGAATTTATTTCAAAGATACGTTGGATATTCAATATAACAAGAAAAATAATATTTTAAGAAACAACTAGAAAATCAAGTTGTGATAAAATATTATTTGTCAGGCAAGTTGACAATCAAATCAAAATTGAAGACCTACTATTGTCAACAATATCAGCCTATGAAGATTCAAAATTCAAATATCAAATTATTCCACTCCAACAGATATATTTGATTGCCTATAAAAAGCCATGAAGACTTGAAGACGTGGTGCAGAGAGGGAGCAGAGGTGAACAAGATAGACACAAGATAGAAGTGCTATACACACGAAAATTCAAAAGTGCAAGTGCTCAAATATTCTTAGAGACTTAGTCTGAATAGTCTCAAATCTAGTTGGAGAGAGATACAATTACCTTTGTATTTGTAATTGTAAAAAGAGTATAGCTGTGTGCAAAATACTCTAGTGAGTGTAGCTATGTGCAAAACACTCGTAGTTACTGAGTGTAGCTGTGTGCAAAACACTCGTAGTTGCTAAGTGTAGCTGTGTGCAAGACACTTAGTTGGCGTTGAGTATAGCTGTGTGCGAAATACTCGGAGTTGAGTGTAGCTGTGTGCGAGACACTCGGAGTTGGGTGAAGCTGTGTGCAAAACATCCTGAAGAAGTGCTCGTGTAGCGCTTATTCACTATTGTAACTGTGTGTGGAAAAATAGTGAATTTCTCCTAGACGCGAAAGGAGAAAAGTGGACTAGGAAGATTACGCCACTTCCGAACCACTATAAATTGCCTCTCTCATTTACATACTGCACTTACATAATTTGCTCTATCTATCTATCTTATCCGACTAACCCGTTTACTATTCACAGTCAATCTTAATCGTTCGGGTTTAGTGTGTTTTCACGTATGCATGTGACTCAAACTTCTCAAGCTTAAATATTGAATTATTCTAAGCAAGTTTGACGTGTTGTATGTAACATTCATTACACGGTCGACGTGTTACGATATTTATTTATAATCTTGAATATTGTTATTATATATTGAGTGAACCATCTCCTTTATATATTCAAGATACCTCTGTCACTTTATTCATCTTACATGCGTATTTAATTCATTAATTGGGCCTAACTCTTTACATACTACTTATTCCGCTGTGCAGTTCAAACTTACTCTATTTACTTGTTACTTAGAGTTGAAATTACCAAAGAGTTATTTAAATTGAGAAAAAAGCTTGAAAGTCTATTCACCCCCCCCCCCCCCCTCTAGACTTTCACCACCCTATCGGGACCAACAATTGGTATCAGAGCAGTTGTCTATTTGAGTCAACTTTGACTATTAGACAGATCTCGAAAAATCAAGATGATGAAAAGAGATATGGCTCTTGCCCCAAACTTATTATTTCCTTAGAAAAATTTGATGATTGGAAAATTCGCATGCAGGTACATTTATCCGCATTACATGATGAAATGTGGGAAGTGGTTACGAGTGGTCCTATTGAGATTTTGCAAGTCAACACCTCATCCGTACAAACAAGTGACACTCCACAATACATTCCAAAACTGAAAGCGGAATGGTCTCATGAAGATAGAACAAGAAATAACTTGGACAATATTGCCAAGGATATTTTGTTTAAATCTATCGATGACACGATATTTCCAAAAGTTCGAAAGTGTCAATCCGCGAAGGAAGTTTGGGAAACGCTCATTCAAATTGGTGAAGGAGACGAACAAGAAAAAGATAATAAGCTCACTATAGCATTAAAGAAATTCGAGGATTTCAAAATGCTAAACGGCGAGAATATTACCGACATGGAAACAAGATTTGCCAAAATCTTAGGAGAGATTAATGATCTTGGAAAAGATATTAATCAAAAAGAAATTTCACTCAAAATTCTACGTGGTCTACCATCTACATGGGACATGAAAGTCACGGCCATGAGAGATCATAGGGATCTAAAAAACCCTATCAACCGATAAGCTCTTTAGTGATCTAAAAGCTTATGAATTTGAGATAAAATCAAGATTAGAGGAAGATCATGAAGAAAAGAACAACGCACTCATAACCGAGCAACCATCAACCTCAAGGTCAGTATAAAATGTTGAATTATTACCTAATGATCAATTTGCTCTCTTTGTCAAGAAATTCAGGAAATTCATGAAGAGAAGCAACTACAAGAAAAATCCACAAGGGAAATCGTGGAATGCAACAAAGAATTTGAAGAAAGAAGTTGTTGAAGAAGATTCGAATTTATGCTACAACTGTAGAAAGCCTGGACACTTTGCAGCAAGTTGTCCACACCCCAAGGTAAGTAAAAATCAATATACAAATGTTTCTAACTCTCAACAGGAAGAATTCAAGCCCAAAGATAAAAGGTTCACAAAGGAAAGAAGAAAAGCACTTATTAGTGACCCACTTGAAATAAGTGAGTCAGAAGAATCTTCAAGTGATGAAAGTGACACCTCAAAGGATGACAATGCAATGTTTTGCATGAGCATCTCCAACAACTCACCCTACGAGGACATGTGTCTTATGGAAAATGGAAATGAAGAAAATGAGGTAACATCTTACTCTTATGATTCTGTCAATTCTTCATTTTCTAGAGAGTCCTTCTTTCACTTAATGGAAGAATGTCAAACCGTAATGGACACTCACTCTCAACTCAAAGAGCGCAATTGTCTTTTGATTCTCGAAAAAGATCAAATAAATGAGAAATTGCAAAATGCTCTACTTGAAGTGAAAGACTTGAAAGATAAAATTATTTGTCTTCAAGAAGAGTGTAAATCAAGGGAAGTGAGAGAACACAACCTTAGAGAGGTTATAGCAACATTTACACATTCATCCAAAATAATGGACAAAATGGTAAATATGCAAAAACCCTCAAGTGATAAAACCGGACTTGGTTATGATCCATCGTGTTCTCAAGCCTCCAAGAACTTGACCAATTCTACTACTACTTTAAGTAATAAAGTCCAAGTAGTAAAATTTGTAGAAGGTCAAGAAAGCACAGTGAGACAAGGAATTGGTTACCAAACAAATGTCAAAATTAATACTGTTAGGCCGAAGCCCCAAAGAAACAATATTTCGCCTAAACAGTATACAAAAAGGCAAAAGTTTGTTCCTAAATGGAAATATACCAATGAGTCTAGTGCACAAAGCCCTTATAGGAAAATGGGAAGGAATCCAAGAATTGAGGCAGGGAGAGTTTATCCCTCAAAACAAGATTGGGTTGGTTATATTAAACCATGGACTAAGTCCAGACTTAATGCCTATCATAGGCCCAAACAATCTTCTTCCCACGTGCCAAAAAATCGAGTAAATTTTCAAAAACCGGCACAAAATTTTTTTTCAAGAATTAAATATGATTATAATATGTTTAATGGTTACCAATCACCTAAACTTAGATCAGTGAGTACAAGGTGGATTTGGGTACCAAAAATGACTAACACTCAAGGACCCAAATCAAGTTGGGTACCTAAAAATGTTTAATTTGTTTGCAGGAAGTTTGGTACTTCGATAGTGGATGTTCTAGACACATGACTGGAAATAAATCTAGTCTTGTGAATCTTAAAAATATCGAAGGACCAAAAGTCGTATTCGGTGGAAATGAACGATACAGCATAACAAAAAGAATTGGTACAATTTTTCGAAATGGTCTGAAAATCGAAGATGTATCCTTTGTTGAAGGTCTAAAATTCAACTTGTTAAGTACAAGTCAATTTTGTGACAAAGGATATTTAGTAGAGTTCTTCAAAGACAAGTGCCAAGTGAAGAATAATTCCTCGGGAGAAGTTGTGCTCGAAGGAATAAGGAAGAAAAATATGTATGTTGTGGATTGGAACACAACAAAAGAATCAGTGTGTCTACTAGCAAACAACTCACATGCAACAAGTTGGGAATGGCACAAGAAGTTGAATCATCTAAACTTCAAGACTATCAACAAACAAACTCGTTGAAGGTCTACCCGATATTGTCTACAAGAAAGATCAAATATGTGATGCTTGCCAAAGAGGAAAGCAAATCAAGTCATCTTTCAAATCCAAAGTTCAAGAATCTACAACAAGACCACTGAGTCTACTACACATGGATCTATTCGGTCCAGTAGACCCTGCAAGTCTAAGTGGTAAGAAATATACACTAGTTGTTGTTGATGACTTTTCCAGGTACACATGGACGATATTTCTCAAAAAGAAAAATGAAGTAGAGCAAAAGTTGCTAGAACTGCTCAAGCTACTACAAAACGAGAAAGACTTGAAAATTGCAAAAATTCGAACTGATCGAGGAACAGAGTTCGTGAATCAAGTAATTAAAGCCTACTGCAATTCTCAAGGAATTCTACATCAATTATCTACCACACGTACACCGCAACAAAATGGTGTAGCCGAAAGAAGAAATAGAACGCTAAAAGAAGCCGCACGAGTGATGATTACGTCAGCCGAGCTACCTAAAAGATATTGGGCTGAAGCAATCAACACCGCCTGCTACACGCAAAATCGAAGCTTGATACACAAGTCTTACAATAAGACTCCGTACGAATTATGGAAAGGGAGAAAACCTAAACTCAATTATTTTCATACTTTTGGCATCAAATGTTTTATTCTTAATAATGGTAAAACATATCTAAAGACTTTTGATGAGCGTGCAGATGAAGGAATATTTTTAGGATATTCATCTACCAGCAAAGCATTTAGAGTATTGAACAAGAAATCAATGGTGGTAGAAGAATCAATTCATGTCACATTTGATGAAGCTCATAAGAAGAAAACCCAGAGCAACAAAAATGATCAGGAAAGTTGTCAAGTTGAAAAGTCATTTAATGATACTGACATATCTTTCAAAGATCAAATTATACAGGGTATGGAGAAATTGGACATTGATTGCAATAGTGAAGGACACGTGGAAGTCAATGAAGATCCCCACGTGGAAAGTCAAAATTCTCAAGTTGAAACACAAGTTGGAGATCAATCTGATGAGCAAAATGTATCTACCTCCAACTTACCTACTGAGCAAGGAAACGTGGAAAGCCCATGCAACCTACAACCTGACTTGAGATGGCTCAAAAATCACCCTCCAGAGCTAGTGATTGGAGATCCACGAGAAGGAGTAAAAACAAGGTCCTCAAATATACATACTTTATTTTCTTGTTTTCTTTCTCAGGTGGAGCCCACAAGCATTGAAGAAGCTCTAAGTGATCCAGATTGGATTAATGCAATGCAAGAAGAGCTCGATCAATTTAAAAGAAGTGACGTATGGGAATTAGTTCCAAGACCTGAAAATTACAATGTAATTGGAACAAAATGGGTCTTTCGGAACAAGGCAAATGAGGATGGAATTGTCATACGAAATAAAGCACGTTTAGTGGCAAAAGGATATTCACAAGAAGAAGGCATAGATTTCGATGAAACGTTTGCACCCGTTGCAAGACTGGAAGCCATCAGAATATTTCTAGCTTATGCCGCATACAAGAATTTCACTGTCTATCAAATGGACGTGAAAAGTGCATTTTTGAACGGCTTACTTGAAGAGGAAGTCTACGTTGAGCAACCTCCTGGTTTCGAGGTAAAAGGTGATATTAATAAGGTCTACAGATTAAAGAAGGCGTTATATGGGTTAAAACAAGCACCAAGAGCTTGGTATGACACTCTATCAACGTTCCTAATTAACTGTGGTTTGACAAAAAGCCTTGTTGATAAAACCTTGTTTAGAATTCAAGAAAATGATTACATTTTATTGGTACAAATTTATGTCGATGATATTATATTTGGTAGTACTAATAAAACTTTATGTGAGAAATTTTCCAAGCTAATGCAGAATAAGTTCGAGATGAGCATGATGGGAGAGTTGAACTACTTTCTTGGTTTACAAGTAAAGAAACTCAATGAAGGAATATTCATCAATCAGGCCAAATACACGAAAGATCTTATAAAGAAATTCGGTCAAGATGGAAAATCCTCAATCAAGATCCCGATGAGCACATCTTTAAGATTAGATAAAGATGATGAAGGCAAGGACGTTGACGAAACAAAATATCGAGGAATGATTGGATCATTACTATACCTCACTGCAAGCCGACCAGATATATCTTATTCAGTGGGAGTATGTGCCAGGTTCCAGTCAAAGCCAAAAGAAAGTCATTTTCTTGCTACCAAGAAAATCATCTGATACCTAAAAGGAACAGTCAATGTGGGATTATGGTATCCCAAAGAAGGTAATTTTACACTAACTGGTTTCTCAGATGCAGATTTTGCAAGATGTAAAATCGATCGAAAAAGTACCTCAGGGACATGCCAGTTCTTAGGGGGAAGATTGGTATCATGGTTTAGCAAAAAGCAAAACTCCATAGCCACGAGTACAGCCGAAGCTGAATATATAGCTGCTGGGAGTTGTTGCGTGCAAATTCTTTGGATGAAACAGCAACTGAAAGATTATGGCGTGAATTGTGAAAATGTCAACATATTGTGTGACAATACAAGTGCCATAGCTATAACTCACAATCCGTGTTACATTCAAGAACAAAACACATTGATGTGAGACATCATTTTATCCGGGATCATGTCGAAAAGAAGGAATTATCAATTGAATACATCCCGACCGAGAATCAAATAGCTGATATTCTCACAAAGCCTCTGTGTGAATCAAGATTTTCAAAATTAAGATACGAGATGGGCATGATTGAATTTAGCTAAGTTTCTAAACTCTATTTAAATTAAAAGCTCAATTTTTTTTTTCTGAAAAATTCGTTACTATCTGATTTATTTAAATCTCTTTCGTGCCTATGTGTCACACATGCAAAAGTTGTCACATCTTTACATTTAAAGTCTACCTATCTCAATTGCATGTATTTCTATTTCAACCGTGTATCTACATACATATATGCACAAATAAAAATCATTTAGATCTACACAATCTTACCATTTAAGAGTGACAAGATGGTGTGATGATAAGTAGCCTTAAATAAGAACACCTTTTTATGGTAGTTGTGCATAATAAATAGTCTAGAAAGAATGGATTTTTCTTTCCTCCAACTACATAAAAACGTGTATATATATATACATGCACATATTATTTTCGGAACAGATTTAGTACTCTATGAATTTTATTTCAGGTAAAATCAGTCCGAGTATCTAAATTTTTGGCGCCACATCAGCAGACAAATTGGATGAGTATATATAACCTAAACTAACTATCAGTTAGGTCAAAGGTTGGAAGCTATTGGAATATCAAAAATACCCCTCACTTATTAAAAGTCAACATTTAAGTTGTGAGGATATTTGTGTAAAGACACTCCCTTCCACCCAAACCGGTTGGAAGAGCCACTATTACACTCAAATCTCTCAAAATCTTTTCACCTTCCATAGCCGAAACACTCAATCTTCATCTCTTTCAAAATCTTCAATCCCTCAATCTCTAAAAATACCAAGCACATTATGGCTGCCATTGGAGATTCAAGCTCTCAAACCGAATGAAGAACACTCTACACAACTCAACCTCTCGAAGCTAGCAGTTGGAATCAAGGCCGGGAGGAAGTTTTGACCCTCAAGATTTCTAAAAGAAGCCGGAGAACTCTCATCTTGCCACAAAGAATCATCCATGCACTTCAACAAAGTAATCTCATGAGGTTAATGTTCTTATCCATACTCAGGATTTTATGATGAAGATGTAGCAGATTTTTATATGAATGCCAAGGTTGTTGGGATGGACCATTGAGTCCACCCGTGAATGGAAACTCTCATCACCATTGATGAACATGAGTTGCACACAACCTTTGGATTGCCTATATCCTAGTCCAGAACAACCACTGTTGGACTTAGATGTTCACACATATGATCACACGGAAATTTGGACAGAAATTCGGAATGAGAATGCTTCTCTCCTTCAGGTCAAAAATCTGATTTGAAGCATGAGTATGAGATGCTAGTTAGAATTCTCTATAAATGTGTATTGTGCAAATTGAATAGTATGGAGGATATATCACCCGTGAGAATTGGATATTTGCATGCTGTGATGAATGGAGTTAGGGTGACTGGAGTAAACTTATTTTAGCCGGATTGCACATTTTGTGAAAGGTGCAAAAATTAGGAATGGGAAGTTCAACCGCATCCTAGGGTTCGGTTTGCTTATTGGTGAAATTATAAAAATGAAAGGGTTACCAATGAGATCAAGAAAGCCTTTTGGAAGTAACCGGATACTGTTTAAGGATCATGAGGAATCAACTGATTTGAGCTCCAAGAGAAAAAGGAAACCGAGAGGCATTCCTGCTAGAAAAAGGCCAGTTGTAGAAATTCTTGGTTTATCCTCTCAACCCTCAACTCAATCCCATGAAAACCCTACCAAAAATCCAAACACAAGCCAAAATCCACCACAAGCCAAAATCCAACCATAAGTCACAATCCCAATACAAGCCAAAGTTTCATAAATCCTTTTTCCCAAATTGCCGAATTGGAAACAATGTTGAATGAGGAGATTCATCAAGTTGATGGACTTGATTTGGTGTTGGTGAGTGAATACCGAAGAGTCCTAAATTGGAGAAAATGGAGACTTGGTTCCTATCAAGATTTGATGACAAAAGGACCGAGTATGCAAGAAGAAGAATTATTTTCCTTGAATTGGATTGGTAATTTTGATGTTGGCCATGCAACTTTGATGTCTACGGTGAATGGAATATTTGTGAATAAATTGAAAGCTAAGTTGGCCGAAGCTACTGTTGATGTCACAGTCCAAGGAGATATGCCTACGGAAGACGATTTCCTAGTTGATATTGATGAATTTGTCACAAGGAATGTAGAAGAAGAAAATGTCACATGTGGTGCACATTTAATGGACAGTGGTTTATATGATGTGAGTGTTTTGAATTTCACTGAAATAAGTCAAGATCAAAATGCCATGCAAGCTAGCCAACACACGGAGGAAATTCAATCCATTCATGCAGAAAGTGGACAAGGTAACACGCGTGTTACACACACCGGAAAGAGAAGGATATCAAGTGGAAAATCAAGCACAATCTCACATGCTTGAAGTCAATTCTGCTCAAGAAGGAGCAAGGTGTGTTCCCACAACCCGAGAAGAGCAAGACATTGATGGCACAACCTCAAAGGAAAAATTGGAAAATCTGGAGAAAGTTGTACTAAGCCTTGTTGACCGAATGGAAAGCATGTTTCAAGGCATCTACACTCATGTGGATCATGTTGTCAATACTCAAGGTGGAAAATTTGAAACATCTTTTGATGAAAATCGGAGGAGTCAACAACATTTGATCGACACCCACCAAGCACTTGAGAGACAAGTTGGAGGATTGAATGCAAATGTCAAGGGGCAACTCAATGAGTTCTACATCCAACTCTCTCAAATCCTCAAGATTCTGGAAAGGCAAATGAAGCAATTGCGTGAGTCAAAGCCAAGGAATTCTCAATGTTGTTCATCAACATGAGAAGCAGATTAGTGATGTCCACACGGATCTCATCTCTGTCAACACCAAAGTGGGCTGCCTTCGGGATCATATGAAAATATTTCCGAATCTATTTCATCTCTTCGTGAATCGGTTCATACACTCCTTGATTACGCCAAAAAGGGGGAAGAGAGATTCAGTCATTTGGAAGGCATGCTTGAGATGATGATGACTGCCATGGCCACCCGAAATGTTGGCACAAGCAGTAGTAGAGGTGGAGGAGGCAGATCTGCTGGCAGAAATGTTGCTAGAAGAGGAGGATAGAATATTGGTTCGGTGGTGGTGAGCTGGCAGTCCAGGAGGATCAAGCAGCGCAAATACCACTAACCGTTCTTTTCGTGACATTGTTTGTGCAGGAGGAAATTTGAGCAAATTAATTGGTATAACCGTGCAGCTCTCTATTTGGAATCCACACCAAGAGATGGTAGAGTTGAAATGCCAAAGTTGGTGACTTTGAATGATCTACCAAAGGGTATGAAGAAGAGTGGTCCAAAGTGATCAAAATTTGTGGGTTTCAAACGAGAATTTCAGAAGAATCCAAAGCTATGCTAGAGCTTTGATGATCATGGTTCTAAAGGACTATATCAAGGTCAATGATGCCGAGCTACAAAATGGAAGAAGCCTAGAAGAATGCATCATATGGTATGAAGAAGGTATACTGCCGGAACAACATCATCGAAGCATTCAACTTATTATTCAGTTGGGCAGGTATGCAACAATTATGCCATTAGTGACAATTTCATTGATGTTCAAAATCATATAAATCATGTGCTTAAAGAGAAGAGAAACAAAGTCATTAGATGATTTGTATGATTGTCACATTTTTTTGTATGGTCCACGGGAACATGAACCCATGAACAATTTGGAATTGATTCGAATTATCTGTTTATGATGCTATAGTTTTCCTTGTTATTTATTTTATTTGTCTTGAAAGGTAACATTTTTAGCTTAGTTTGTATCAAATCGCATAAATTGGAAAAATGCAAAAATTCATTATTATTAAAATCCAAAAATGCGAATAGGAATTTTAGTTGCTAAAAATACCTTTCTTAGAGTCAAAATCAAATGTTAAACTCGTCTTGGCTATGTCTAAGTTAATAAAATCTTTTGAAAAATAATTGTTTTTAAAAGACAAGCCAAATGACTGAGTATAGGTTTTGGCGTCATCAAAAAGGGGGAAAATTGATAGGAATATTTTTGTAAGTTTTGATGAAGCCAAATGTACTTTAGATCCCTTTGTTTTTAGGTCTTTGAGTACAAGCATCATAAATCAGAATAACGAATCAAAAGGAATCTACCATAGGAAGAACAAAATTAATTTGAGAAATTAATTTTGGTCCTACGAGTATTCATCCGAGAAAGAAGCATAAAGGAATGGCGTTGCAAAAAAATGGATGAGCCTAACGGCGAAATGGTAGAAGTCCTTACTCAAAACGATCACACCCGAGATCGATTCCCCCAAGGACTTATTTTTACAAGTCAAGTTTTGTTGCTTTGCTTGTGACACAATGGAGCACAATGTGCACAAATGCTTGAAGGAGCACGATGTGTGCTGACAAGCACAATGTGTGCTAAGGAGCACAATGTAAAAGGAGCACGATGTGTCCAAAAGAGCACAATGTGACCAAATCAGAAAAGCACAATGTTCAAGTCAAGGAGCACGATGTTCAAGTCAAAGGAGCACAATGTGGCAAAGAAGCAAGATGATCAGAAATTGAATCAATTCGAAGGAATTTATTCCAAGTCTACCCACATGCCACAAGAATCCAAAATTGCCTGAAAGACATTTGATCAGAACGGAAAAATATTTATGAAGACATGAATATAAAAACTTATCCTAGAAATAAATTCTATCAGATGAATTTATTTCAAAGATACGTTGGATATTCAATATGACAACAAAATAATATTTTGAACAAATCAATTGGAGATAAGATATTATTTTGTCAGGCAAGTTGACAATCAAATCAAAATTGAAGACCTACTATTGTCAACAATATCAGGCTATGAAGATTCAAATTTCAAATATCAAATTATCCCACTCCAACGGATATATTTGATTGCCTATAAAAAGCCATGAAGACTTGAAGACAAAGTGTGTGGAGCAGAGGTGTACAAGATAGACACAAGATAGAAGTGCAATACACACGAAAATTCAAAAAGTGCAAGTGCTCAAATATTCTTAGAGACTTAGTCTGAATAGTCTCAAATCTAGTTGGAGAGATACAATTACCTTTGTATTTGTAATTGTAAAAAGAGTATAGCTGTGTGCAAAATACTCTAGTGAGTGTAGCTGTGTGCAAAACACTCGTAGTTGCTAGTGTAGCTGTGTGCAAGTAGTAAGTGTAGCTGTGTGCAGACACTTAGTTGGCGTTGAGTATAGCTGTGTGCGAAATACTCGGAGTGAGTGTAGCTGTGTGCGAGACACTCGGAGTTGGGTGTAGCTGTGTGCAAGACATCCGGAAGAAGTGCTTGTGTAGCGCTTATTCACTATTGTAACTGTGTGTGGAAAATAGTGAATTTCTCCTAGACGCGAAAGGAGAAAAGTGGACTAGGAAGATTACGCCACTTCCGAACCACTATAAATTGCCTCTCTCATTTACATACCGCACTTACATAATTTGCTCTATCTATCTATCTTATCCGACTAACCCGTTTACTATTCACAATCAATCTTAATCGTTCGGGTTTAGTGTGTTTCACGTATGCATGTGACTCAAACTTCTCGAGCTTAAATATTGAATTATTCTAAGCAAGTTTGACGTGTTGCATGTAACATTCGTTACACGGTCGACGTGATACGATATTTATTTACAATCTTGAATATTGTTATTATATATTGAGTGAACCATCTCCTTTATATATTCAAGATCCCTCTGTTACTTTATTCTATCTTACATGCGTATTTAATTCATTAATTGGGCATAACTCTTTACATACTACCTATTCCGCTGTGCAGTTTAAACTTACTCTATTTACTTGCTACTTAGAGTTGAAGTTACCAAAGAGTTATTTAAATTGTGAAAAAGTTTAGAAAGTCTATTCACCCCCCCCCCTCTAGACTTTCTACCACCCTATCGGGACCAACAGTTTGGTATTAAACCATGAAAAAATGAAGGATTTGTTTAAATGCTCAATTTGCATTGGTTAGTTGCATTGAAAAGCAAATTGACATGATTATACGGTCACTTTTGCATGAATTACTATTTCCCATTCTTTTGTACGTAAAACCTATGTTTTCATACTAAAAACGATATATATATATATATATATATATATATATATATATATATATATATATATATATATATATATATATATATATATATTTGAAAACCTATATCTATTTATACTCTTTTGAAAGGCATGCATAACATGATGAGTCCGCTATAGAAAAGGGAAGTTTCATGTACTATACTACTATTATTATATGAAATGAGGAAAACTTATGTTTTGGAGGCTCCCGTTAGGACTATGTCCTTTCGGATATATTATGAAAGTTATGAGAAAGAGAAACGTCCGTCAACAAATCCCGAACGATTATGATAGAAGTAGCTTGGTCGAAGAATCACGGGCTACTAGGTTGGATATTACCCGCTGGGTTTGGAATCCTGGTTAGGAAGTGTGCACACTAAAAGTACGATACCTGATTCCAAAGAAAGAAAAGAAAGAGAAATTGTTGGTCCCGATAGGGTGGTGAAAGTCTAGAGGGGGGGTGAATAGACTTTCAAGCTTTTTCAATTAAATAACTCTTTGGTAACTTCAACTCTAAGTAACAAGTAAATAGAGCAAGTTTGTACTGCACAGCGGAATAATAGAAAAGAGTTATGCCCAACTAATAAATTAAGTGTGCAGGTATAAGTAAGTTAGGTACAAAAGATATGTAAAGTGACAGAGATATCTTGAATATATAAAGGAGATGGTTCATCAATATATAATAACAATATTTAAGATTGTAAATAAATATCGTATCACGTCGAACGTGTGACGAATGTTACATGCAGCACGTCAAACTTGCTTAGAATAAATCACTATTTAAGCTCGAGAAGTTTGAGTCACATGCATACGTGAGAACACACTAAACCCGGATGATAAAGATTAATCGTGAATAGTAAACGGGTTAGTCGGATGAGATAGATAGATATAGCAAATAATGTAAGTGCGGTATGTAAATGAGAGAGGCAATTTATAGTGGTTCGGAAGTGGCGTAATCTTCCTAGTCCACTTTTCTCCTTTCGCGTCTAGGAGAAATTCACTATTTTCCACACACAGTTACAATAGTGAACAAGTGCTACACAGGTACTTCTTCACGATGTCTTGCACACAGCTACACC